>NC_059335.1:13404250-13712625 GCF_018350155.1 Leopardus geoffroyi
TAGAGAGGGCCCTCAGAGATCATCTGGTTCAATCCAGGTCTCTTTCCCAGACTTGTGCCCTTTCTGCCACACAGATGGAAGGTGTTGCATCATTTCCCCAAGTGCTAGTTTTCAAATGTTCTCATGTTCTGTTTTGAGTGCTGTTAAAATAATTTAAACAAGCAAACATAGCCCCTGCCATCTAAACTTTTCTAATATTTTACTCTCATATGACCTTTACTTGTAGTTGCAGAGGAAAGCCACAGAATATTAGAGTCAGAAGGAATTTTGGAGATTATTTAGTTGGATCCCTTTGTTGAGAAGTTTTTCTACCCTAAATGTAATATACCTATTTTAGAGATGATTTGGAAGGTACAAATAAAGAAATCTTTACTTTTATCATCTGGGTGTATTTTGGTGTGTTTCCTACATATGATTTTCTTTATACAGTGATAACCATAGTATGTGAACACGTTTTTTTTTTTGTTTTTTGTTTTTGGTTCATCTTATAAGCATGTTGCTATGTCATCTCCATAATGGACATTTTTATTCACTTTTTTAAAAAGTAGTCTCTACACCCAACGTGGGGCTCGAACTCGTGACCCCGAGATCAGGAGTCACATGCTCCACTGACCTTAACAGACATTAAAAAATTTTTTTTTTAATGTTTATTTATTTTTGAGAGAGAGAGAGAGAGACAGAGTGCGAGCAGGGGAGGAACAGAGAGAGGGAGACACAGAATCCGAAGCAGGTTCCAGGCTCCCAGCTGTCACCACAGAGCCCAATGTGGGGCTCGAACCCATGAACTGTGAGATCATGACCTGAGCCAAAGTCGGATGCTTAACCAACTGAGCCACCCAGGGGCCCCCATAACAGACATTTTTAATGACTGCATAACATTCCCAACTAGTGTGTGTGCTCCAAATTATTTAACTGTTTGTCCATTGCTGAATATTCAGATTGTTTATTTTTGGATATTGATAAATTCTTTCTGTTTGTTACTGTTTTCGAAATGTTAGATTATTGTCTTGGGCAAGATTTCCCAAAGTGGAATTACTGGGTCAAGAGTTAAGAACAGTTTTATGTTGCCTGATATTATTACTAAGTTG
This sequence comes from Leopardus geoffroyi, assembly GCF_018350155.1. NCBI lineage: Eukaryota > Metazoa > Chordata > Mammalia > Carnivora > Felidae > Leopardus > Leopardus geoffroyi. The sequence goes on from NC_059335.1 coordinate 13,405,339, forward strand.
CTTTTAAAAGGGTTTCATGAATTAACTAAATCACTGTCTGCCTTTTTTTTTTCAGATGAGAAAACAGATGAGGTCCAGAGAGAGCAAATGGAATGCCCAAGTTCACAAAGGTAATGGGGATACATCTGAAGCTAAAACCCAGGTCCAAGTTTCTTAGTCTGTTGTTCTTTCTGCAGCCTTTAGAATCCTAATTCCATGGTGTGACTTAAAATGAAGCTGCATGTTACTATAGTATTATGTCTCCCAAACCTCAGACATTTCTGGATCACCTTTATAATTTTTGCTGTAGCTTGTGCCACCTCTACTATTATTTGCCTCATACTTTTTCTTTAAGTACATTTAATTTACAAAACAGCTTCATCCTATGCAGTATTATCTGTGAGGTTATGGGTTTGGTACATATGTAGATTTTTTTCTAACATGCATTAACATAAACATGTAACTATGAAAGTACAAGCTAATTTATGCCCTACCTAAAATCAATTTTGGGAAATACTGATATAGTTGAATGAGCATCAATTTTACATGATCTGGGATCAACAACTTTCTCTGTCACTTAGCTTCTTTGATCTTTGGTTCTCTGGCTTGTAAAATGAGGATCATAGTATCCATCTTGCAGAGTTAGGAATAAATGAGCTACTAGTGGTGCCCGATGCTCAGTGCCCAAGTAGGTGTTCAGTATATGACGATTATTGTGGTGGTTATTATTGTGGACTTCTACCACTCAGTCCCAAAGAGAGTGTCTATGCTAGATTGTTAGGTTTGTTGTTTTCCGGTGACCTGTATGTGAAAAGAAGTTACTTATTACACTTGTTAGGACTTGTGGTAGATCTGTCATTATTTTGACTTCCCAGTTCCACTACATATTAGCTTTGTTATTTTGGATAAATTGCATAACTCCTATGTCCCATTTACCTAATTTGTAAAACGGGATTAATAATAGTCCATTTGTGTGTGTATGCATGCATCTGTTTCCTAGCTTTGTCCACTAGAGGGCCTAGAAGCACTCGCACCTAGTAGCCATGGGCAATACTTTAGTACTCATGGTTTGTGAGGACCATTCTCCAGTGAAAGGAACCAGGGCTCCTTGGAGAAATGGCTGATTCCAAGGCGGGCCAGGGAAGTACAAGATAAGCCTGGAACATCTTGTGGTATCAGAAAGTCCAGAACTGCTAAAAAATGATATGTCAAAAAGACACAGAAGCCTGCTTGAAGGAGGTCTCAATGGTCAATTTTGAGACAATATGAACAACACAATAAATAATGGTAGCAATGGGTTATAATCCATAAATGTCCATGAGTCTTTACTCATATAAATAAATAATTCAAGGGGTGCCTGGGTGGCTCAGTCAGTTAAGCCTCTGACTTGGCTCATGTCATGATCTCATGGTTAGTGAGTTCGAGCCTTGCATTGGGCTCTCAGCTGTCAGCACAGAGCCCACTTTGGATCCTCTGTCTCCCTCTGTCTCGCCCCTCCCCCACCGTCTCTCAAAAATGTATAAACATTAAAAAATAAATTAAAAATTCAATAAATAAATGGGAGAGAAGGAACAGCTTTTTTTTTTTTTTTTTTTTTTTTTTTTTTTTAAGTTTATTTATTTTGAGAGAGAGAGGGAGGGACAGAATCTCAAGCAGGGAGAGAATCTCACGGTACATGGGGATCGAGCCCCGAGCTGAGACCAAGAGTCGGACGCTCAACTGACTGAGCCACCCAGGTGCCTGGAGCAGCTTTTTCTTATAGTAGAATTCCAGTTAATAAATGTGGAAGGAATGATGGAAATAGGAAATCATCATTTGGCTAATACCATACTAACACTTGTTGAAGGTGGGTGGGAATCCTCAATGGATTTTAAAAATTAATGGGCAAAAGTATGATGAGAAGAAACAGGCTATTTGCATAGTCTTAAAGTATCTCTCCACAAGATACTTATTAATTACAGTGGGAAAACCAGTAACTTCACACTAGAGAAACCTGGCAGACACCACCTTAACCAAGTGTTCAAAATTAACATCAGTAGTTGGGAATTCAGTATTACGGGCCGTCTGCTGTGATGCATGGAGAAGGCACACATTACTTTTGTGGTATTCTTGCCAGAAATGCATAATCTGAATTTAATCAAGAAGAAACATCAAGCAAACCCAACTTGAAGGACTTTCTACAAAATAACTGACCAGTACTCTTTAAAACTGTCAAAATCGGGGCGCCTGGGTGGCGCAGTCGGTTAAGCGTCCGACTTCAGCCAGGTCACGATCTCGCGGTCCGTGAGTTCGAGCCCCGCGTCGGGCTCTGGGCTGATGGCTCAGAGCCTGGAGCCTGTTTCCGATTCTGTGTCTCCCTCTCTCTCTGCCCCTCCCCCGTTCATGCTCTGTCTCTCTCTGTCCCAAAAATAAATAAATGTTGAAAAAAAAATTTAAAAAAAAAACTGTCAAAATCATGAAAGACAAGGAAGGCTGAGAAACTACCGTAGTTTGGGGGAAATCAAAGGAGATGCGATAACTTTATTTAGTGTAGCATCCTGGATTGGACCAAAAAGAGACATTAATGGGATGATTAGCAAAATCTAAATATTAGTACATTAGTTAATAGTATTATATCAATGCTTATTTCCTGGTTTTGATCATCATATTATGGTGTTGTAAGATGTTATTTGAAAAAAACTGGATGAAGCATATATTGGAACTCTGATTATTTTTATTTTTTTAAGTCTGAAAAATGAAACATTAATTAAAAAATATATTAGATTTCTGTGAGGACACAATGAGGCAATGTGTGTGAAGTGTTTAATTTTTTTTTTTCTTCAACGTTTATTTATTTTTGGGACAGAGAGAGACAGAGCATGAACGGGGGAGGGGCAGAGAGAGAGGGAGACACAGAATCGGAAACAGGCTCCAGGCTCTGAGCCATCAGCCCAGAGCCCGACGCGGGGCTCGAACTCACGGACCGCGAGATCGTGACCTGGCTGAAGTCGGACGCTTAACCGACTGCGCCACCCAGGCGCCCCGTGTGTGAAGTGTTTAAATATTACCTGCCACATAGGATTGCTTAATACATTTCGGCTATTATTGTAGGTAATTTTATAGTTAATAATGATATTATGAGTAATTAATCTATTATTATAAGTGATTTGTTTCCTAACATTTTCATATATTCTTATCTGTTCTCCTCCCTTTCTGTGAAAAACACACTGTACATGTATGTGGTTATTTTGAGATAAAGTAAGATCAGATTTTATTTTGAGAATTTTTTTGGCAGGAGAAGGTTGGGGGGGGGGGTGTCATTTCTTCTAGCCAGACTTGGGTGCTGCAAAACTCCTTGGCAGGGGTACACGAATTTGAGCCGGATGTGTCTGTAATAGCGCCACCTGGTGGCACAGAAAGCTTTCCCCAAATTCATTGCCATTGTGCTTTAGGAGCTACTGTAGGAATTTTACTCAGTCCATTTATTGAATCCTTGCTAGGTACACATTACAGATAATATTCACAACAATGATATATTCTAAGTAGCATTTTACTCCTTTTAAGATGATAAAACAGGCTCCAAAAAGTGAAGCAGCTTGTCTAGGGTTCAAAATAAGTGGTGGAGCCAGGATTCAGATCTAGGTTCTCTGGGCTTCAAGGCTGAGTTTACAGGTCCAGGTAAGTCTGAATGTGTAGCCAGGTTTGAGAACTATTGCTATAGAGCAACTATTGCTGAGAGCAGCACTCTCAGCTGGGGAGTGGTTTTCCCCTCCAGGGGACAATCGGCAATGTCTGGAGTTAACTCTGGCTGTCTTAATTGGGGACAGAGGTGAAGAGGCTGCTATTGTCATATAGTTGGTAGAGACCACACAGATGCTACCCGAACATCTTACAATGCACAGAATACATTCTACACCCTACAACACAAAATAACACCCTGCCCTAAAGCGCTGTCCAGCCCCAAATGTCAACAGAGCTGCTATCAAATCCAGGTGTAGAGTCTTTAAAGGGCAACACTTTGAACTTAGAAACCTGAGCATTTTATTCTTTTTTTGTTTTTATGTTTTATTTATTTAAGTAATCTCTATATCCAACGTGGGGTTTAAGCTCATGACCTCGAGATCAAGAGTTGCATGCTCCTCTGACCGAGACAGCTAGGTGCCCCATGAGCATTTTATTCTTTCACTTAGCAAATATTTACTAAATATTATGCTGGATAGTGTGACGGATATGGAGACAATATACCAGATTGTGCCACCAAGGAGGTTACAGTCTAGAAGGGCAGGGGGGTGAAGGTAGGAAAGGCACAGCAACACCTTCAGTATAAGACGGTATGTGGCAAGTGCAAAGAGAGAGTCAAGTTTAGGCCAGGCACATTCACAGGACAGAGGGCTCACATCTGGTCTTGAGAGGAATCAGGGAGGCCGTGAGGAGGAGGTGGATTCTGAGCTGAGAGTATGAACAAAGTCAAACTAGTAGGAAGGCATAAGAGCTGTTCAGGGAACAGCCAACAGTCTAGTTTAGGTGAGGCCTAGAGCACTTGTTAGTGAGTGGAGGGGTGGATTGGGAAAGGCAGGTTGTGGTTAGAGCTTTGAATCAAGGCTGAGGACTCTAACCTTGATGTCTGTTGCAATGATGGAAAAGCCTTCCCTTCCAGACTGGTGGTCTAGGCCCTGATGCTATGGGCCCAGCACCTTCCAGAGAGCTCTCTCTACAAGGGAGGGAAAGTTTGAAATTGGGGTGGACTGAGGTAAACTTCTTATTTTAAGGACCCAGTTGATGATAAGTATGCAGCAAAGCTATCTTTCTCAAAGTAGCCTTTGGGGAGATGGTTCTCTCGAGTAGAAACATATATGGGATGAGCTTTCTTCTGCACAGTTGTTCTGCTAAGGGCTAGGCACTTGAGATGTAGTGAAAGCTGGAGCCTATTTGGAGCCCTTAACCTAAGAGCTGCTTCCCAAGAGATGAGCTTAGTATGGCTAAAACTTCCAATGTGAATGCTGTCTGGTAATATGATTTTTCTAGTTTATTACTTTATCATTAAATAGCATTAAAAATTGTTGGTGGCATATCTGGTGCACTATAAAAGAATATAAGCAAGGACTTCTCTCTTCCTCAAATGTGCAGTTGCCTTCAACACCTTTACTCCACCATCACCAAGACTGGCTCTTCTGGAAAGGGATTAGAGGGAGAAGGCAAGGGAGCAAATCTTTTAATTTTTTTAAATGTTTATTTTTGAGAGAGAGAGAGAGACAGAGACAGAGCATGAGCAGGGGAGGGGCAGAGAGAGAGGGAGACACAGAATTGAAAGCAGGCTCCAGGCTCTGAGCTGTCAGCACAGAGCCCGACATGGGGCTCGAACTCACAAGCTGCGAGATCATGACCTGAGCTGAAGTCAGATGCCCAACCGAGTCACTCAGACACCCCTCTTTTAATTTTTTTATGTTTATTTTTAAATTTTTTATTAAAAAAGTTTTTTTTAATGTTTATTTTTGACAGAGAGAGAGAGAGAGAGAGACAGCATGAGAGGGGCAGGGGGAGACAGAGAGGAGACACAGAATCCAAAGCAGGCTCCAGGCTCTGAGCTGTCAGCACAGAGCCCATTGCGGGGCTTGAACTCATGAGCTGTGAGATCATGACCTGAGTTAAAGTCAGATGCTTAACCGACTGAGCCACCCAGGTGTCCCAGGGAGCAAATCTTTATTGAGCCAACATGTATATATTTTGCTAGCTACAGTTCAGACATTTTGATACTCACTCTCTCATTTCACTATCACAACACTCTTTGGATGTAAGTATAGTTTTCTCCTTTTTGTAGATGAGGAGGCTAACTTGCCCCAAATCCCTATGGCTGGAAGGGGCTACATTTTTTTAAAAAATTTTTAATGTTTATTTATTTTTCAGAGACAGAGAGAGGGAGAGAGTGTGAGCAGAGGAGGGGCAGATAGAGAGGGAGACACAGAATCCAAAGCAGGCTCCAGGCTCCGAGCTATTAGCACAGAGCCCGATGTGGGGCTCGAACTCACGAACCGTGAGATCATGACCTGAGCCGAAGTCGGGTGCTTAACTGACTGAGCCACCCAGGTGCCCCTGGAAGGGGCTACATTTTAATGCATGTTTTGTTTTGGTTTTTTGGCCACATTTTCTTCTCTATTTTGCCACATTCCCCCCCCCGCCCCGTTTCCCCTTTATAGAAAATTAATCTTATTACCTGGATTTCGGCTGCTAGAGACCATAGGCATCAGCATTAGTGGCAGCAACAGAAGGAGGGAAGAGATTAGAATTCTCATTGCGATTGTTGGTGCTGCTGTAAGGTTGCCTGAAGAAAGTGTGGAAGGTTCCCAGTTGGAGGCTCCTGGACTTCTTAGGATGGCGGTCTGGGCTTTAATCCCTGGCCAGTGTTCCCATTAGAGGGTGAGAACACCTAAGTGACGCTGACCTTGTTAGGTAACAGGTTTACAGGAATCTGGGAGGAAAAACTGGGCAAACAAAAGAAATGAAGCATTCTTAAGAACACAAGAAGGTGACTGATAACTTGGCCACAATACTGGTTCCCTTCCCTCCTCCTTCCCGCCTCCCTACCCCCTAGTATGTTATGATTTCTTCCCCAGGTCTTTTTGTTCTTTGAATTTCCTTATATCTTTCGGCAGTGCTTTCTAGCTTACTATCTGCCAGGAAAGCGAATACTAAGGGTTGCCAGAAAAGAGGATGACATGGTCTGTTTCCCCTCTGTCCCCCGGGCCTCCGGCCTTGGCACAGTACACACAACAGTAGTGTTGCTCGAGAAGTTGTCTGTCTTTACTGTGTTTGCAATTCCCTCCCATGTCTGTGGTCACAGAAGTAAGGTGGGAAGTAGAGGTGACTAGAGGCGAGGTTATTTCTCCCCTGCTCAAAACATTGCCCCTGAAGCAGTGGTCAAACTGGGCCTCCTTGAAGTTTATCAGGAAGGTGGCTGTGGCTTAGTTGTTGCAGCCTGAAGTATAGGGAACTGTGTTGGTGGAAGATCCCCAGGGCTTCAGGTCCAAGAGGGTTTGAGAAACGGGAACCACAGGAGGGAAGGAGCCCTTTAAAGGGTGTTTGCCCAGGCCCTTGGGGTTCTTGACTCCAGACCTTGTTTGGAAACAGCCCAAGGAGGGAAGAAAGTAATACTACTTAGAGTAACCATTAGTTACGGAACATCAGCACTTACTAAACTTGACTCCTTTCAGAGACGTTAGGAAATGTGCTCAAAGAAAGAGGAGAGGCTGGGCTTGAATGCTGGGTGACATTTGTGAGGGCTGTGGGGAAGATTAACAAGGAAGTCCTCTCTGGCAGCCTCCAGGCAGGAGTGAGAAAACTTGGCATGATTTTGTTTTACCTAAGAGGAGGGAAGAGGCAAGGCATGAGTCAAACCCTTTTTGATTTCTGTATGATCATTCTTACCCTCTCAATTTTCATATTATCACTGCTTATCGACATGTTGGAGAGCTGATTGTAGACTTTGCTACTACAAAGTTTATAAAGCACCTGCATGGAGCCAGGCACAACAGGGATTGTCCTCCAGTTGAAGGCTTGGGCTTGGTCTGAGCTTGGTCAGATATGAAGCACTGTTGTGGTTTCCCTGGAAAAAAGGTTTTTTTTTGAGAGACAGCGAGTGCACCCATGACTGGGGAAGAGGCAGAGGGGGAGGGAGAGAGAGAATCTTAAGCAGACTCCATGTCCAGCGGGGAGCTGAAGAAGGATGAGCTTATGACCTGAGCTGAAATTGAGAGCCAGACACTTAACTGACTGAGCCACCCAGGCGCCTTTCTCTGGAAAATTCTAACAATGGTCTCTGTCCTCAGGATGCTCAAATCTAATTAGGGAAATGGCATACATTCATAAAACCTAGAGGTGGGAGTGGAACCAAATTTCAGAAGTGACAGGAGTTCACTGTGGGCTCAGTGTCACTCAGGGACTCTGGGTAGGTGGGGCTTGGGGGGCGGGGTTCTCGCAGGTGGGGTGGGATTTGGATTGGTGGAGGGCCAAGAGGAGGGCAGTGCAGAGAAGGAGCATGGAGCTAATTGGACAGGGATCGTTGAGGGCAGGGGTTATTATGTTCATTTTTTTGTTCTAGAACTTATGTAGGGCCTGACACTTTGGGCCTATGTTTGTTGAATCAATGTTTGTTGAATTCAGTGATATTCTTGTAACACTTTAACTAGGACTGGCATGGTAGGAAGCACGTGAAAGTGCAGGCCATTACCAGAAAGAAAATTTCACTTATGAATGGTCACGCACTACAAGGGACCTTGTGGGGGTACTTTCCTTTGCCTGTCGATTTGTCCACCAGTCCACTCTCAGGCTGCTGGGGAATGAGTGAAGCTCCTCCTCAGCTCTTCCTCTAGGTCCCCTCAGTCCTGGCTCCCTGTCATTCCCTCTGTCTGATTTTCCCCTCCAAGGACTTGGGGTGTGGTGTCGGGTCCTGTGTATCATGGGAGGGGGCTTTGGGTCCGTCAGGTCCATTGATGTAAAACACACCCAAGACAAACAGACTTTTTCTTGTTCATTTTAGCAACCAGTTAGAGCCCATCTCGAGAACATTATCTGTGTTAACACAGTGTCTCTAACTTACAAAGCTCCCCTTTCAGGAAGAAGGTGAGGAGAAAGTGGGGAGAAAATACCATTCTGTCACTATTTGGTTTACCTACTCCACAGTGTACTTAGTAGACATTCAGAATCATTTGTTGATCGATTCCATGATTCATGCTGCTGTAATAATCATCTATTCATACATATATTCAGTAGACATTTGAGCACCTAATGTGTGTCCAGTGTTTGCTAGGTGGTGACTACTGAGAAGAAAGTGTAAAACTGTCTCTGTGGGGCTCTCACTAGATCTAGAGACCCACGGGGAGCTAACCCAACTGCTCCAGTTCAGAGAGGAAATTAAGGCACAGGGAAGTTATATGATTTGTACAACATCACGTAGTCAGTTAGCTGCAAAGCCACAGGACTAACTCAAATTTCTCGACCTCCTTGAATTTCTGTCTGTGTGCAGCTGTGGTCAACTGTAACAGGAGAGAGTGGACATTTAGAAAGAGCCCGCAGATGCCTTGGATTAACCAGAAGGAAATGCCTGGCCCAACCATGACCATATGGGACCATCTGGGACATTTGCATTATTACTATTTTTCTTTCACTTTGAGTTTGAAATGAAGAAAACTGAGCCCAGAAACCAAGAGTGGAAGATTTTCACAGGGGGTTACTGAGATGGTCCCCAAAAGTCTTTGTTTACCTCTATTGAGGTATTTCCTGCTGCACTGTGGTGGTCTGGTTTTTTTTTTAACATCCAAATATTTATTTATTTATCTATTTATTTATTTATTTATTTATTTATTTATTATTTATTTATTATTTAATTTTTTTAATGTTTATTTATTTTTGAGAGACAGAGACATGGCACAAGTGGGGTGGGGCAGAGAAAGAGGAAGACACAGAATCTGAAGCAGGCTCCAGGCTCTGAACTGTCAGCACAGAGCCCAATGCAGGACTCAAACTCACGAGCTGTGCGATCATGACCTGTGCCGAAGTCGGACGCTCAGCTGACTGAGCCACCCAGGTGCCCAATTATTATTATTATTATTATTATTATTATTATTATTATTTAAATGTTTATTTTATTTGAGAGAATGAGAGAATGTGCAAGTGGGGGAGGGGTACAGAGAGAGGGGGGCGGGAGAGAATCCCAAGCAGGCTCCATACTGTCAGCACAGAGCCCTATGAGGGGCTCGATCTCACAAACAGTGAGATCCTGACCTGAACTGAAGTCAAGAGTTGGATGCTTAACTGACTGAGCCACCCAGGTGCCCAGATTTTATTATTATTGTTGTTGTTATTATTATTATTATTTGGAGAGAGCAGGAGAGAGAGGGGCAGAGGGAGAGAGAGAGACTCTCAGGCTGTCTCCACTCTCAGCATAGAGCCTCTTGTGGGGCTCAACCCCATGACCTTGGGATCATGACCTGAGCCAAAAGCAAGTCAGACGCTCAACTGACTGAGCCACTCAGGCACCCCGATGGTTTGGCTTTGAATTGGGTTGTCTCCATAACCCAGAGCTCAGTGAGGGCAGGGACCAGGTCTGGATCATCTTTGTGTCTCTAGTGGATAGTACATAGCAGGCTCTAATAAATGTTTCTTTTTAAAAATTTTTTAATGTTTTATTTATTTTTGAGAAAGAGAGAGAGGGAAAGAGCCAGTGAGCAAGCAGGTGAGGGGCAGAGAGAGAGGGAGACACAGAATCCCAAGCAAGCTCCAGGCTCTGAACTGTCAGCACAGAGCCCGACACGGGGCTCAAACTCACAAACTGTGAGATCATGACCTGAGCCGAAGTCGAACACTTAACCGACTGAGCCACCCAGGTGCCTCTAATAAATATTTCTTAAAAAATAAAACTGAGTAAAATATACACCAACAAAGTTGTGGGGTGACTGAGCAGCTGCATAAGTAGGAAAAACCAGTGTCGTCAAATCAACTGATGTAGTACATGGCTTTCTAACACAGGTCTAGTGCCCAGAATGGGGAAGTGGGTGGTCCTGTGGCTCTGCTGCTCTGGTTAGAACGCTCCTGTGCTGGACACACTTCCCCTGTGCTGGATACTACTTCCTTTGCCCGTTGGAAAGGGGCAGGAGAGTGTACGGACTTCAGAATCATCATTTGGGAAAGGTCTGTCGTGTGAAAGGTATTTAATGTATTTCAGTGCCTACAGAGAGTAGGATTCAGATTGGTGTGTCCATCAGACGCATTTGGCTCAGGATGAGAAAGAGCTATCACAGCAAAGTGAATTTCCTTGGAAAATTACAAGTTTACTGGCAGAGTTCAGGCAGTAAATGTCTGAAATGTGTCTGAAAATGTGTCATAGTGATTTTTTTTTTTTTTTTTTTTTTTAAGATCACAAGGACAGAGCTTGGCTTGGAACCCAGTTTCCCCACTAATACATTTTATTAGGTGTTACAAAAACTACCCTTTGAAATGCGACATTACTGTATGATTCAGGCTGACCTCTTTCTGATAGTTCCTTCCAGTCATTGTGAGTGGTTGTGATTCTCTTATCTAATTTGTCACTTGGACTTCACCCTGTCTGCCAACTCTCACCCCCTTGCCTGGCAAGAAGGTAGGACTAAGTGCACTTACTGGTTATGGCCACGAGATGGCAGCGCTGCCTCACTGGTGTTGCCTAAGAACTCTCAGGCTCAGGCGTGTGTGTGTGTGTGTGTGTGTGTGTGTGTGTGTGTGTGTGTGTGTAGTGGCGGTAGCGTTAGAATTAGGAAACAATAAAGTGAAAAAATCAGTTAGACAGAAATGAAGTAAATAGGTAATTTTTTTCATGTCAAGTGAGAGAAACCATTGTGTTTTAGAACTGGAACACACTTTAGAGAATTGTCTCAAACTTTAATTTGCTTACAGATTACCTTGTTTAAATACAGGTCTGATTCCTCTGGTGGGGCCTGAGATTTCTCTCTCTCTCTTTCTCTCTCTCTCTCTCTCTCTCTCTCTCTGAGATTCTGCATTTCTTTTTTTTTTTTTATAAAAAAAAATTTTTTTTAATGTTTATTTATTTTTGAGACAGAGAGAGACAGAGTATGAATGGGGGAAGGTCAGAGAGAGAGGGAGACACAGAATCTGAAGCAGGCTCCAGGCTCTGAGCTGTCAGCACAGAGCCCAACGCGGGGCTCAAACCCACGGACGATGAGATCATGACCTGAGCTGAAGTTGGACGCTTAACTGACTGAGCCACCCAGGCGCCCCGAGATTCTGCATTTCTAATAAACTATTGGATGATGCATTGCTACTGGTTGGTGGACCACACTTTGAGTAGCAAAGCTTTAGAGGTCATTTAAGGGATTAGTTCTCACTTCACCTGATTTCTGGTTGAGAAGAAACTGAAGTCCAGAGAGAGTGTGTGACTTGCCTAATGAAGTCATGACTTTATTGCATAACTTTTTACATTTAAACCCAAGCTTCTGACGCTTAGTTCAGTTCTCACTCCTCTGTATCTCAGGGCCCTCTTTGCTGTTGTTAGTGGCATCTCTTTGGTGTAAGAACCCAGAACCCCTATTTTCACCACTGTCCCCTTCTGTCTTTGCTCAAGGCACCGCTTTGGATTACTCTCTTACTCAAAATCTTTAGTGGCTCTTGTGTAACTACAAGATCAAATTCATATGTCTCTTGTCTAGTTTTCATGGCTCTACAACATATGGTCCCATCTTAGCAAGCTTACCTAACTTCCCTATTTCTTAATCTCATTTTTCCACCATAGTTCTCCTCGCTCCTTCCTGTTCCCGAAACATACTATGTTCAGTCTTCTCTCAGTGGTGGTGGTATTGGCTTGGGCTTCGGAGTTAGACATACCTGCTTGCTAATCCCAGATCCACCACTGACCTTGGCAAGTTACTTTACCTTTCTGAGGCTCAGCATCCTCTGAAATAAATGGTGGGGGGTTGGGAGCGATAAATAAAATTACATGCAAACCCGCTCTCATTCCAGAAAGCCCCCTCGAAATTAGCATCTTCAGTAGTGCCTGACACCTGGTTCCCCATGCTTGCATGTCTCCCTGTCTCTGTTTCCCTAAGACTTGACCATTCAGAGGCCTAACCTGAATCCTGCCTCTTTTGTGGAAGGAACCTTTCTCAGCCATTCCTGACTTAGTTGTCCCACCCTTCTATAAATTATTTCACCATTTAATTATGTGCCAGCTTCTCAGTGAGATCCCATAGAGAGACTTGAGGGATACCTGGTTTTGTAATAGTTGAGGGATAATTGAGTTAAATCTTTTTGTAGTGCTCCCTGAGTGTTAGAGCTAGTCCTCCCTGAGTGTTAGAGGTATCCTCTCTTCTGTCACTTTTTGCCTAGCAGCAGCTCCTCCTGCAGCCCCAGATCCTGGTAGTTTGTGAATACTTTAGGGATAATTCTCATTGGGGTCCTTCCTGACCCTCTATTTGGGTTAAATTTGTGTTTCTCTTTGCATGTTATCAGATGGCCCCTCCAAGGGAGGGTTTATGAAATCTCTTTATGGAAACCTCAAGATAATAACGCTAAGGAAGTTGAGCACAATATCGTTGCTTCAACAGCCTGGTGACAGGAGCTTTGTACACTTTCCTATTTCATGAAATTTACAACAGGGTCCTTACTTGCTTCAGAAGAGATTAAGGACAAAGACCAAGTGGGGAGGGCAAGGTTGTTTAAGGGAGATCATGCACCTGTCACTTAGATTCTGTGAATAATCCATTCAACTGTACCCGGAAGTGCTCAACTTTCATGTGTGGTCGTATATTTATATTACATGATTTATAGTTTCCTCCCTCAGTGACAGTTATGAACTCATGTCAGGCTCAAGACAGTAAAATTATATGGTGCCTTTATAGGGCACATATAAAGGGCTGGACACTTTACTTAGCATCCTGACTTTTTTGTTGTTGTTGTTAATGTGTACTTATTTATTTTTGAGAGAAGTGCAGGGGAGGAGCAGAGAGAGAGAGAGAGGGAGAGAGAGAGAATCCCAATCTGTCAGTGGAGACAGAGCCCGATGCGGGGCTCCACCCATGAATTGTGAGATCATGATCTGAGTTAAAATCAAGAGTTGGATGCTCAACCGACTGAGCCACCCAGGTGCTCCCCACCTTCTTTTTTTTTTTAATTAGAGACCAGTGTACTCACCCATCACTTTCTCAATCAGGGGATTTTTTGGCCTTTCCCCTCTCCTACCATGAGTCCATGCCAAAGTCCAAATATATTTATCTGTGCCTGGAATTGGCTGTTCTTTTAACAAGAGAGGCCTGAGGAATGGCTTCCTTACTGATTTCCAGTATTCTAATCTTCATTGTTTAAACTGGTGGTTTCCAGCCCTCATTGCTGGTTAAAATCACATGAAGGGCATTTAAAACCTACCAATGTCTATGACTTATCCCCACAGAGTCTGGTTTGATTGGTCTGTGGTATGGCCCAGACATTTGTAGTTTTTAAAATCTCCCAAGTAAAAGAAGTTATTTTACAGAGAAACCTTAGCCAGATGTTCGAAGCATCACCAGTAATGCGAGAGATGTCAATATCATGGGCCTGATGCGATTGACAGAGAAGGCACAGGACCGCTTCTGTGGTATTCTTGCTAAAAGTACATAGCCTAAGTTTAATCATGAGGCTATGTTAGAGAAGCCCAAACTGAGGGTCATTTCACAGAATAATTGGCCAAAGCTCTTAAAAATGTTAAGTTAATGAAGACAAAAGAAATTCTCAGGAATTGACCCAGATTAAAGGAGACTAAGGAGAAAAAAATGCCAAATACAATGTTTGATCCTAGATCAGTTCCTAGTCCAGAAAAAGGGCCTTAGTGGAAAGGCTGATGGAATTTGAGCAAGATCTGTATATAAGTTCATTGTGTTGTGTCAATGATAATTTGTTGATTTTGGTAATTGTTCTGTGCTTATCTACAACATTTATATTTGGGGGAGTTGAGTGAAGGGTATGAGGGAACTTTGACTGTTTTTGGAACAGTTTTGAAGGTCTGAAAGTATGTTAAAATGAAAAGTTAAAGAAAGAAAACTTCTAGGGAAGTAATGAGTCGCCAGAGTTGAGAACCATCTCCCTAAGTCATCTTGCCTCCCGTCTTGCCTGCGAGAATCTTCTTTCTGGCAACGCTATTTTGTGATGTTGCTGACTTTCTTTCTTTTCTTTTTCTTTTAATGTTTATTTATTTTTGAGACAGAGAGAGACAGAGCATGAACGGGGAGGGTCAGAGAGAGAGGGAGACATAGAATCCAAAGCAGGCTCCAGGCTCCAAGCTGTCAGCACAGAGCCTGACGTGGGGCTCGAACTCACGGACCGTGATATCATGACCCGAGCCGAAGGCGGATGCTTAACCGACTGAGCCACCCAGGTGCCCCTGTGATGTTGCTGACTTTCTTAAAGCTTCCCAGTTACTCCTGTCATCTGTAGGATAAGTTCAGATTCCTTAGAGTGCCATTCAGAGCCCCTGTAGCATGGCCCCAATCTGCTACCTTGCTCAACTGCAGTTTACTTTCTTGTGTCTGAATTTATCCTAATTCTTTCCCTTATTCCTGTAGTGCCCTTGCCTTCCTGCTTAGCCTCCTGAATTATTGTTCAATCCTAAAGCCCATCTCAGACCCTGTCTCTTCACTGAAGCCCTTTGTGAATATCTCTGCTAGAAGCAGTCATCTTTCCTTTCTTTGAGTTCTAGTAGGTAGGATGGTGTGGAGTGAAATCATGAGATTTCAGAAATATAGATTCAGAAATATGTGAGTCTGAGTCTTGGTTCCATTTTTTTTTTTTTTTTTTTAATCAGTTCTTGGAGAGGAGACAAGTTAATTGACTTCTTGCAGTTTTGGTTTCTCATTTGCAAAAAAGGGATATAGCACTTACTTCAAAGGGCGATTCTGAATATTGGATGAGGTATAAACATAAAGGTCCCTAGGTTCCTTCCTCCCTTGGTGTGTAGCTCAGCAATCCTCAAAGGGATTTTGAGTGCAAAGGCTCTAGTCAAAATGTTCTGCTGGGCCTTTAAAACATATTTGCATCTGGTCATCACTAAGATGATAGACACTCCTGAGCTGAATTGAGTGCTTGGGTCTTTAAGATTCAACTGAGATTTGTTTTTCCTGGAACCCAACTCAGTGAACAAGTGACCTTTGGATAGAGGAATGTAACCCAACCAAGGGAGAAGGGAGGGACAATGGGTTTCTAAGTGGGAGATTGCTGTGATGCCTCCCACACCCTCCCCTGTGCTCTCAGTCAGACAGCACTGGGCAAGTATGACTCTACTAAACTCCTTAAACCTCCAGTCCTGCCAAGCAGCCCTTATTAATCCATTCCGTGCCCAAGTGCTGTATACAGAGGTGTCAGGTCCCCTGTTCAGAGAATGCTTTCCTTCCTTTTCTGCCCTCTCCACCCACACAGCTCAGTGCTGGGTGCTGTGGTTTGACCTCACTCCCAGATCTCTAGTACTGGTCTGAGACAAGCCCAGGAGGGGCAGGTCGAGAAGGAAGTCAGATGCCAACAGGCACGGAAAGAGACAGGTGGGGCTGCCATTGTTCAAAGGCCACAAATTCTGGGTGTGTTTTATGACTGTTTCTGCATTTGGACTCTCCTCCCCTTTATGACCACTCTAAGAGCTCTCCCAGCTTCCTGCTTCTCATTATATCTTCTTTTCCTATTGCACCACTTTTGTGGCCAGAGAAAAGCTATGCAAATGGTTGACAATTCAGTAAGAACAACTTTTCATGGGGGCCAGGAACCTGACTCTGTTTCTTCCCCAAAGAGATTGAAGTGCATAAAAGCATGCTTTTATGGGATGTGCATTGCAAGGGTGGTGTGAGGGAATATGTCCATAAGTGAAGGGCAAGACAGAAAACAAAATACTGACTGTTGAATCCTGCAAATGGGGTGGGGGAGCAAAAATCATTCTGGAAGGTAGATTTCATTCAGGAGACCTCGAAATCTTCAGGTGTTCTCTTCCCAGATTAAATTATTAACATTTATTTGGGTGGGAGGTGAGGGTAAAATATGAGTTGTGGGATGTTGGATAAATTACTTAATTTCTCTGTCTCAGTTTTTTTTTTTAACCTGTTAAAACAGGGATGATAACACTCATGAGATTTTTTTGTGAAGACTGTGGCTACGTAACAACCCTCAGGATGAGTGTTGAGTGTGTATGAGCCATTACAATTATGGGATTAGGCAAAGGTGCCACCCTGGTCACCTGGGTGGGGAAGCACTTTTTAGCCAGCGTCCTGGAAGGCCAGCTGGAGATGAAAATGATAGGGGAAAGTCAACTTCCGGGAGTGGAAGGGTTGGGTCACAAAAGCTCATGAACAACATTCTGGAAAATGTCTTAATCCAATGGAAGATCCCCAGAGGGTGTGTGGCTTCTGTCACAGTTATTGTCCCTGGGGGTCTGGGAATGTTTCCTAGGGTTCAGTGGTCTTTCTGTAAGCTGAGCCTAGAAGGGGGCTTTAGGGGACATCTTGCAAACAGCATTCATCCTGCCAGAGGAATTCCCTGCTGTGGCTGGGCCTCGCGCCTGTCTCTGCACTGTCTCCTTTAGAAGGAGTTAGGAGAAAGACTGAAGAAGGATGAAATAAGGAAATGAATGTATAGATTAACAGGGGAGAATTGGGACTGTCATGTGAAAGTTATGAGGAATTCTGTATAAGTTTTATGTGAACATAAAAAGACTTAAAATTTTTTTTAACATTTATTTATTTTTGAGAGAGAGAGAGAGAGACAGAGACAGAGACAGAGCACGAAGAGGAGAGGGAGACACAGAATCCGAAGCAGGCTCCAGACTCTGAGCTGTCAGCATAGAGCCTGGCGCAGGGCTTGAACTCACAAATTGCAAGATCATGACCTGAATCACTTAACCAACTGAGCCACCCAGGCGCCCCAAACATGGACTTTTAAAAAGCCCAGACCTGTCCTTGAGTAGATATCAGATGATGAGGGACCATAAGGCAAGCTGAGGGCCAAGCACAAGCTAGCACAACCACCTCCCCCACACCTCCACCAAGGTGGGATATGTGTGATATTCCTCAGGCACTCCTGGCTGCCCAAGAACAAAGGAAATGACAGAAAACAAATGGTTAAACTGATAGTCTCCATCAGTTTACAAATATCTCATCAATAGCCTAATCAGGAACTCCCTACCATCTTTTTTTTTTTTCTTTTACATTTGTTTATTTATTTTTGAGAGACAGAGAGAGACAGAGCACAAGCAGGGGACGGGCAGAGAGAGAAGGGGACACAGAATCTGAAGCAGGCTCCAGGCTCTGAGCTGTCAGCACAGAGCCCGACGTGGGGCTCGAACTCACAAACCTTGAGATCATGACCTGAGCCAAAGTCAGATGCTCAACCGACTGAGCCACCCAGGCACCCCAGGAACTCCCTACTATCTTAATGATAATGCTTTGCTAGAGGGAAAAACAACCTTAGCTTGACAATAGTTAGGCCTCCAATAATCTGTAAATTCTCTTTAGCTTATGGAAAGCCCTTTAAGAAACTTCCTCTTGACTTTACCTCCCCCAAACTCCACACTATGTATATAAGTGGCCACTCTCTACAACCCCAGTGCAGCTCTTCCTGCCCATGGGTCCTGTCTCTGTGCTTTAATAAAATCACATTTTTGCACCTAAGACGTTTTCAAGAATTCTTTCTTGGCCTTCGGCTCTGAACCCCACCATCACCTCAAAACCCCATCATCAGATACCAACAAGCACTGAAGCAGAATCACAAGAAGTGGGTAGTGTGGCCTTCTTTGCTAAATGATGAGAAAGGAGACAAAGGGGGAGACAGTGGGGTGGCGAAGGCAAGGATGAAAGGGATGGTTACGGTGGGCTCATCACATTCCAGACACTGTTTAGCTTACAATTTTACTGTCTTTTCCTAATGTACTGCGAGTTATCCTTGTGCTACGGATGAGGAAAAAAAGAGGGTAAGGGTGGTGAAGTGACTGGTCCAGGGTCATCCAGCCAGTTAACGACAGACTGGTGTGTTTTCCCCTGAAAGCTTGGGCTCCTGCCTGTGTGTCAGAAGAAAAGTGAAAGAGATGGAAGGCAAAGCAAATTTCTACATAGAGTTTAGAGAAGGTAAATGTGGTATGCAGAGTAATGGCCTCCGCCAGGTGTCCCCATTTGAACCCCTGGATGCTGTGGGAGTTACTTAATTTGGCAAAAGGGACTTTGCAGATGTGATGAAGGTCTTGAGATGGCAAGAGTATCCTGGGTTATCCTGGTGGGCCATGTGCAGTCAACAGGGTCCTTGTCAGTGAGAAAAGGAAGCAGGAGAGCCAGCGTTAGAGACCTGCAGCAAGAATGTGAACGAGTCCACCTGTCTTTGCTGGCTTTGAGGGCCAGGGGTGGTGGTGGTGTATGAACCAAGGAATGCGGGCAGCCCCTAGAAATGGGATCAGGTGGAGAAGCAGATCTGCCTCTTGAACCTCCAGAAGGATTACCAGCCTGCCAACACCTGGATTTTATTCCAGTGGGACCTGGGACTTTTGGATTTCTGACCTCCAGAACTGTAAGAACTGGAAAAAGAAAGTATTTGGTCTTTGCATTCTGGAAAGTTATAGCCTGTCACCTGGAAGAAAAGACCGGAAGAAATATGCTGAAATGTTAAACAATGATAAGTCTACATTACACATGGGAAATATTTTTCTCTTCTATACTTAGTTTTCAAAAATAAAAACATTAAATTACAAATACAGGTAAGTTCAATGTGCGTGGGAGCACAGAGAGGGAAGCATTCATCTGCCTGTGGGAGCCCCTTCAAGGTTTGTGAGAGAGCACACCATTTGAGTTTGCTGAGTGCATGGGCAGGAGAAGGAAGGTGTTACAGGCAGAGGAACAGCAGGTGCAAGGGTAGGAAGGGAGAAACAGTAGATGCCCCTCACCCCAACCCTCCCAGTCTAGAAATGGTGACTTTGTGTTGAGGATAAGCATGAGACTCTGTACTTCAATCTAAATGGTCTGTCATTTCAATGGATCAAACCCAAAGGAAGGAATCTCTAGGCATCAAGGAATATGGTCAGGGACCTCTCATGGGGCAAACTGACATTCCAGCCACTCGGAATTGTATCAAGTGGCTTTGGACTTGTTGTAGGGGAAGAACGTGCTCATGAAATGTTTGTTGTTTAAGGCTCAGGCTTTTCTGCTCTTTGCCTCCTCCTGTTTCTTGCAGTACCAAGGTGGGGAGGGGCTCCCTGTCCTGATATGTCCCCTGTATTTTGCAGGAAGGGTTTATTTCCTTTGTTGAGGGGTGAATGTGTAGCTCTGAGTTTGTTTGTTTTTTTTATTATTTTTTGTTTCTTTCGCCAGCAATTAGGGAAATGGTAGAGCGGCTCCTTTCTCTACCAACAGTCTCATAATGGAGCCATCTAAATCTCATATTGATGCCTCCACCCCCTAGGGAGCCACGCCTTTTCCTGGTCCCCCTAGATCCTGGGGGACTCAGAGGCCTTGCAGAGCTCTCTGTGAGGGAAAACAAACAAACAAACAAAAACCAGGAGTGAGTAAGAACTGTTGCAATTGCCTTTGTTTTCTTCTCCCTTCCCTTTCTCCACCCTGATATTTGAGGGCCAAGTCCTCATCTCTGGGCACAAAACTGGTTTCCTTGCTCCTGTTATGGTTTGGTTCCACCCACCAAGACAATGGGGCCTTTTTTCCCCCCCTATAGTCAAAGGCCGTTGTGTTTGGCCCTAGGGGTTCCACTCTGAACTGGTGCCAAAGCTCTAACCTTCCTGTTTCTGTTCTTTCCAAGTAACCTGGGAATCTGCAGACTTGTGTGGTAGGGGTCCTGAGTTACGTCCAGAAAAAAGGGCAGGTTGTGGGAATCCCACACAGTTGTGCTTGGGAGAGTCTTTTAGGCCTCTTGGCAAAGAAGCAGAATTGTGGGCCGGGGGAACCTGGGCTGTGGTGGTGGTGTATCATCCCTTCAGGGCCCAGGGATCTACCATTAGATAAAAATAAATTTAGCTGACGTCTGTGTGAGAGGCAACTGACCCCCAGATGTCATGTTCCCTGAGTGGCTGGCCTCTTAGGTTAGAGTGGAGTGTTGGGTATTTTTGGCCTCATCTTACTTGGGGGGTCTCTTTGGTAGCAGGAGGGGTAGAGCCCTCCCAAATTGTGAAAGTCTTGACACCCAGCCTAAGGAATTTGGACTCCTGTGAGTGGGGAACTCTCAGAGGATTTCGGTGGGAAGTGACCTACCTGGTCAGATTGTATTGCAGGACACGCGCTCTGGCAGCTGGTTTGTTGCAGCCACTGGGAGCCTGGCCTGGAGTCTGAGATCTGAGCTGGGAGAGCAGGGGTGGGAGAGCCATTTGAAGAACTGGCAGGCCTTGGTGAGTGACCAAGAGGGTGGTAGTTGGTGGGAGTGCTGAAGATGACTTGGAGCTGTGTCTGGTTTGGGCTCTTGGGTGGCTCAGGTGCCATTAGCCCTGAGATGAGGTTGAGGGATAGGCTGGCTTGGGACTGAGATGCTAAACACAGTTTGGGGTATGTTTGGATGAGATGGCTGTGGATGGTCCAGGTGGAAATACTGTCTGGGCAATGGGGAGAAGCTGTAGGGGGAGGCCAGGCTGGGGTGAGGAAGTGGTGGAGGCAGTGACAGAGAAGAGGGAACATGCCCAGAGCCTGTCCCTCAGCTCGGCCCTGTTCTCCTCAGCACAAGGCCATGGGTGCGCAGGCCTGAGCTCTACTCTCCATCAGCCTTTTCTGTTGATCAGAGTGATTTTTCAGCGTTTCTACCAGATGGATGTTCTTTTTTTTTTTTATTTTATTTTTTTAACGTTTATTTATTTTTGAGACAGAGAGAGACAGAGCATGAACGGGGGAGGGTCAGAGAGAGGGAGACACAGAATCTGAAACAGGCTCCAGGCTCTGAGCTGTCAGCACAGAGCCCGACGTGGGGCTCGAACTCACAGACCGCGAGATCATGACCTGAGCCGAAGTCGGCCGCCCAACCGACTGAGCCACCTAGGCGCCCCCAGATGGATGTTCTTAACCTGGGGGTCACATATTAACTGCCTACAGGTCTTCTGGAAAGTGGAAGCTGTGAGTTGATGGGGGAAAGTAGAAAGGGGGGGAAGGCAAGGAAGGGCTTTGGAGAAAGTTAATAGAGAAGAGCAGGCAGTCAGAACACACCCTACAAAGTATTTAGCATCATTATAAAACATAAAAAGCACAATGTAGATTCAGACTTTGTGGTGCCTGGGTGGCTCAGTCAGATAAACATCTGAATCTTGATTTCAGCTCAGACCATGATCTCACAGTTCATAGGTTAGAGCCCTGCATCGGGCTCTGTGCGGACAGCGCATATTGGGATTCTCTGTCTCCCTCTCTCTCTACCCTCCCCAACTTACTCTGTCTCTCTCCAAATAAATAAATAAACTTAAATTTTTTTTTTTTAATTTAAACTTTCATTGAGAGCCCAGTGTTCAGGGGCAGAAAGGGGTTGTTCAGACTAGCAGGGCATAGGGTAGAGGTAATTTAAGATTAAGCTAATAATGAAGCTGCTAGCTCTAGAAACCCTGAGAAGTCAGTTGGTCTGTCCATTTCTTGGGAGAAATGAGTTTCATGTGTACATATTGCAAAATAAAATACTAATAGACCACAAATATGGTATGCTTACCAATTATGATACCACTGACAACTACAACAAAACTCGTACCCAGCAAATATTGTGTGTGTACTCCCTGCCAGGCAGTGTGCTAAGCACTTTAAATAGCTAGATCCCCACAACAGCACATGTGGTGGGTACTTTCATAAGCCCCATTTTACAGATGCAGGGGACTCAAGTGCAGTCATCTGCTCAGGGCTTTGCAGCTCATGCACTAGAGTCGGCTGGAAGCCAGGTCCTGGGGACTTCACAACACATGCTCTTAGCCACTCAGTGTCAGGTGGGGCAGTGGGGAGGTAGGACTTCTCTTAGATGGTCCTTGATCATCTGTACCAGAATTATCTGGGATGTTTGTTGAAAACTGAGTATCTATAGGTCTCACCCTGAATCAACTGAAAGCAGAATTTCTCTTTGTATTTAAAAAACATTTTTAAAATTAATTAATTTATTGTTTAATTTACATCTAAGTTAGCATATAGTGCAACAATGACTTCAGGAGTAGATTCCTTACTGCCCCTTACCCATTTAGCCCATTCTCCCACAACCCCTCCAGTAACCCTCTGTTCTCGATATTTAAGAGTCTCTTATGTTTTGTCCGCCTCCCTGTTTTTATATTATCTTTGCTTCCCTTCCCTTATGTTCATCTGTTTAGTATCTTAAATTCCTCATATGAGTGGAGTCATATGATACTTGTCTTTCTCTGACTGGCTAATTTTGCTTAGCATAATACCCTCCAGTTCCATCCATGTAGTTGCAAATGGCAAGATTTCATTCTTTGTTTTTTTTTAATGTTTATTTATTTTTGAGAGAGAGAGAGACAGATCGTGAGTGAGGGAGGGGTAGAGAGAGAGGGAGACACAGAATCTGAAGCAGGCTCCAAGCTCTGTGCTGTCTGTACAGAGCCCGATGTGGGGCTGGAACTCATGAACCGTGAGATCATGACCTGAGCTGAAGTCGGATGCTTAACGACTGAGCCACCCAGGCACCCCTAGATTTCATTCTTTTTGATTGCCGAGTAATACTTCATTGTATATATACACACCACATCTTCTTTATCCATTCATCCATCGATGGACATTTGGGCTCTTTCCATACTTTGGCTATGGTTGATAGTGCTGCTATAAACATTGGGATGCATGTGCCCCTTCGAAACAGCATACCTGTATCCCTTGGGTAAATACCTAGTAGTGCAATTGCTGGGTCATAGGGTAGTTCTATTTTCACTTTTTTGAGGAACCTCCATACTGTTTTCCAGAGTGACTGCACTAGTTTGCATTCCCACCAGCAGTGCAAAAGAGATCCTCTTTCTTCGCATCCTCACCAACATCTGTTGTTGCCTGAGTTGTTAATGTTAGCCATTCTGGCAGCTGTGAGGTGGTATCTCATTGTGGTTTTGATTTGTATTTTCCTAATAATGAGTGTTATTAAGCATTTTTTCATTTGTCTGTTCACCATCTGGATGTCTTCTTTGGGGAAGTGTCTATTCATGTCTTTTGCCCATTTCTTCACTGGATTATTCATTTTTTGAGTGTTGAGTTTGATAAGTTCTTTATAGATTTTGGATACTAACCCTTTATCTGATATGTCATTTGCAAATATCTTCTCCCATTCCGTCGGTTGCTTCTTAGTTTTGCTGATTGTTTCCTTCTCTGTGCTGAAGTTTTTATTGTGATGAGGTCCCAATAGTTCATTTTTGTTTTTGTTTCCCTTGTCTCTGGAGACGTGTTGAATAAGAAGTTGAGGTCAAAGAGGTTTTTGCCTGCTTTCTTCTCGAGGATTTTGATGGATTCCTGTCTTACATTTAGGTCTTTCATCCATTTTGAGTTTTTTTTTGTATATGGTGTAAGAAAGTGGTCCAGGTTCATTCTTCTGCATGTCGCTGTCCAGTTTTCCCAGCACCATTTGCTAAAGAGACTGTCTTTATTCCATTGGATATTTCCTGCTTTGTCAAAGATTAGTTGGCCATACATTTGTGGGCCCATTTCTTGGTTTTCTATTCTGTTCCATTGATCTGAGTGTCTGTTTTTGTGCCAGTACCATACTCGTAATGATTACAGCTTTTTAATACATCTTGAAGTCTGGGATTGTGATGCCTCCCGTTTTCTTTTTCAAGATTGCTTTCACTATTTGGAATCTTTTCTGGTTCCATACAAATTTTAGTGTTGTTTATTCTAGCTCTGTGAAGAATGCTGGTATTATTTTGACAGGGATTGCATTAAATATGTAGATTGCCTTAGGTAGTATTGACATTTTAACAATGTTTGTTCTTCCAATCCAGGAGCATGGAATATTTTTCCTTTTGTTGTGTGTGTTTTCTTCAATTTGTTTCATAAGCTTTCTATAGTTTTCAGTGTATAGATTTTTCACCCCTTTGATTATGTTTATTCCTAGGTATTTTATGGTGTTTTGGTGCAATAGTAAATGGGATCGATTCCTTGATTTCTCTTTCTGTTGCTTCATTATTGGTGTATAGGAATGCAACCAGTTTCTGTGCATTGATTTTATATCCTGTGGCTTTGCTGAATTCATGGATCAGTTCTAGCAGTTTTTTGGCAAAAGCAGAGTTTCTCAAACACTGATAGTGGGGGCCGGATGTGTGGATTCTGGAAGACAGTGGAATCTTGGTTTCTTTAGTCACCCACAGTTTGGGTGTCATCCCCCTGTGCATCGACAATGTAGCCTAAGCTTGCTTTCTTTCTCTGGGCTGTTGGAAGAGTACATTCCATCCTGGGAATGGATGAAATCGCGCTGACATTTATGATAGGGAGGCATTTTGAAGCAGCATCCTTTATTCACACTTTCCTTTCACCCTTCATTTGCTTCTCTCCCCTCAGGGTGGGTTTCACTTCTCTTGTCTGTCCTCTGGGGTGAGACTGGGGGAGTATGGGAAACAAGGGAGGGGTTCAGGGCTCTGTAGGGGCCGTGCCCGAGAGGGGCAGTTACACCGAAGGTAGAGCTTTCCATGAAGCTTAGCTGCTTCACCCTGTGAGGGTGCAGACAGTGGGGCTGCAGCCTGGGATGTGGGGTGGAGACCCCGTCACCCATAGCAGTGGGTTTTTTTGAAGTGGAGGGTTGATCTCCCTAAGGGCTCCAAGCCAGGCAGTGTAGATAAACAGAAGGAAATACCATTCTTCCTCTCATCCATTAATGAGTTTGGAGGGCTGATTCAGTTAATACCCCTACCTTGAGTGAGGACAAGGGAGTTTATACAGTTCACTTTTGGGAGATATTCCCACATCGTGGCCTCAAGGAGATCCAGAGGTCAGGGGAGAGCCCTGAGCCAGAAGTGAGGAGAGCTGGTTCTGTGTGAGCTGAGTACTCCTTGAGAAAGTCACTCCCCTACCCTGGACATGGGTTTTCTTATCTGGAGTTGCATTTGGCTGATATAGTCTTTTACCTTCCTTCTTGTCCTCAGGTCTGATGCTGTGATTAGCAGCTGGGAGGCAGGGAGGGTGTGGCAGAGCCCTGAAAGCTTCTTCTGTCTCATGTGCCTGCCTTCTCCCAATGAGCAGGTTGAGAATTATTTCAGTAGCCCGAAGATGTCCACTGTGGGTGTGGTAAGGACAGCCTTTGGAGTCAGGAGCCCCTCTCTGCCCTGGGGAAGGAGGGCCTAGTTGGGGGGCTCCTTACCGTTGCACAGAATTCTCATGTTTTGGTTTGATATGACTTCCCTTCCTGTTCTCCCACCTCTTCCACAACTTTCCCGTGAACATCACATTCAGTTTCCATAGTGGGCTGATTGTTTAGATAACTTTCCCGGTTCTTTCCTGCCTGTGGTTCCCTGAAACAAATAGCAGGAAATTGTTTTCATAGCCATCAGGGTCCCCGCTTCATGTTTTCTTCTTTCCCTGCAGAACCTGACAGAACACACAGAGCACAGAGATGCATGTGCATGCTTTAGCTCCCAGTGCTCCTCTGCAGTGAGCGGTGGGTGGGGTTATATTCTTAATATTGCCTGGGGGCCCACAGCACACTTCTGTGAATTGTGTGTGGCATGCTAATGGCTTGTGTGTCACTGTCATTTAGTTTAAAGTGCACGTGTGTGTTACAAGAGCCTTGTGTGTGCGTGCGGATCAGAGTGTGGGGTCAAGGTGATTGTTGCTGAGAGGAAGTGATTTAGGAGCTGGTTTGCTCTCTGTTTCTGCTTTTTAATGCAATGTGGTGGTAATGTGTTGTCAGAGTGCTGATTAAAAAGATGTTAAAAATTTCCTTAATCTGGTCTGAAATTCACTTTGTTTTATTCTTGATGTGTAATGTGTAAGGGTGTGAGGAAGTGGAGGATGAAACATCAGACCTTCCTGAGCAATCGAGGTCAGTTCTCAGAAATTGGATATTGACTATTTAGCTATCACCACCCTTGGATTTGTGAGCAGGATCCAGAGGATCGGAGCGCTTCTATGACAGAGGTGTTATCATGTCCTGGGACAATTAGAGACAAGTTGGCAAACAGGAAACAGGTCAAGTTTGGGGCTTGTTTCTAACCAATATTTAGGCATTCTGACCTTTAAGAACAATTTAATTTCACTGATACTGTCACCTAACTACCAACTGTAAGGTGCTGAATTTTCAAGGATAAATAAAATTCACTCCCTGTCCCGATTATTAATTGTTGGTCTTTTCTTGGACAAGGCTCTCTGGGCCCAATTCCCTCAGTACCCAACTCTCTTACTAGGCAGCTTTTGAGAGCTCTCTCAGAACCGGACAAGCAAGGCTGATCCTGGAAATGGCTGATGCAGGAGAGAGGGGCAGGAGCCTAGCTCCTTGCAGTGTCTGACTCTCCTTTTCAGGACATAGTGACCATGGGAAGTAGGAAATGTCTCCTTCAGAAATCCTGTGATGGGTAAGGTGGTGGGGATGGCAACTCTGATGGCCCCTCACCTGTCTCTCAGCTCCTCATGACACGAGAGCATGCCCTCAAGTATTCCCAGAGATGGGCATGAGCGTGCCTTGGGGCCCTGGAAACAAGATTTGTTAGCTACTTCTAAGAACATCATCAGTGAGAAGGAAGGGCAATTTGAGGTCTTGCAGAATTATCTTTAGGGAACTACTATTACTTCACTCCATTCAGACCAGGAGGTTAGTGGTAGCAAAGCATGGGGTAGAGAGAACAGGGTGCAAAAATGCTCGGACTGATTGGTGCCAAAACTTTTTCTGAGACTCTCACACTAAGTTTGGATCCCCTCTACCCTAGCAAGGCACCAAGTGAACTTGGGTAGGACTTCCCCTCCCTGGAAAAGCCATTTTGCTAAGGCTTTGTGATGTCCTCTTGTGACTTTTGCCTCTTCAATACTGCCTTTCATATATTCATTTCAGCCTGAGGTCACTTGTGTAAAATTACTGGGGTTAGAGTGAGTGAAATGTTTCCAGACCCTACATTCTTGGGGTTGCCTCTGGGCCCTGCAACAATGGGGCCCTGGGAACTTAGTTCTAGCCTGGGTCCTTGTGTAGCTCTTTCATCATCCCAGCTACTCTCTGTGAGAGAGACTTCAAGCACTGGGATTTCTTAGATGTACATGTGCCTTTGGAGTCAGATAGACCAGCTCTAGATTTAAGTTCATGCTTTGTTCTTTGACCTTGGCAAAGAACCTTGGCAAGTGATTTATGCTCTCTTAACACTCAGTTGCTACACCTGTCAAAAGGAGATGATGCCTACCATAATAGTTATTATAACAGTAAAATTTATTGAGCATCTTACAGTTATTAATTCATTTAATCCTCATACATTTCTAGGAATTAAGTGCTGGTGTCGTTGTCATTTTTCAGATGAGGAAATTGAGGCACAGAGAAGTTAAGTAGCAGGACCAAGTCCACGCAATGTGTAAGTGGTGGAGCTGGGATTCTGAACTTGGACAGTTTGACCCCAGAGTTTATGTCCTCAACTACAGCACTAGACCTTGTATTCACAGAGTGTTGATAAGAATTCATTGAGATTAGGGCGCCTGGGTGACTCAGCCGGTTGAGCATCTGACTCTTGATTTTGGCTCAGGTCATGATCCCAGGATTGTGGGATCGAGCCCCACATTGGGCTCTGTGCTGAGCATGGAGCCTGCTTGGGATTCTCTCTCTTTCTCCCTCTCTCTCTCTTTCTCTCTCCCTCTGCCCATCCCCCACTCACGTGTGCACACACATGTTCTTTTTCTCAAAAATAAAAAAAATTAAAAAGGTAAGAAATCCATGTTTTTAAAAAATGTTTACCTATTTATTTTTGAGAGAGAGAGAGAGAGAGAGAGAGAGAGAGAGAGAGCACAAGCTGGGGGGAGGCAGAGAAAGAGAGGGAGACACAGAATGTGAAGCAGCCTTCAGGTTCTGAGCTGTCAGCCATCAGTGCAGAGCCCAACTCGGGGCTCGAACTTATGAATCGGGAGATCATTACCTGAACCAAAGTCAGATGCTTAACCAACTGAGCCACCCAGATGCCCCAAGAAATCCATGTTAAAAAAAACCAATTCATTGAGATAAACATTTAAAGCACTGGGTATAGTGCTTGGCACATAATAGGCACTCAGTAAATGGTACCTGTTACTACCAAAGTGGAGAAGCCTCCTTCCATGTGGGCATGTGGAAGGTGTGGCCCTGGGTCAGGGTGAGGCAGGAGAAGAGACAGGAGTTCCTGCTGACCTGGGGTTTACACAGTGTCAGGGTTTCTTCCAGCCTATCTTTTAAATTAATTAATTAATTAATTAATTAATGTTTGTTTGTTTGTTTATTTTGAGGGAGCATGCGCATGCGGGAGCGAGCTAGGCAGGGAGGGGCAGAGAGAGACTCAAGAGTACTCTTAACCAACTGAACCACCCAGGTGTCCCCCCAACCTATCTCTTTTAGACAGGGCTTATTGGCAAAAGTCTTGTTCCTGTAATCCCAAAGTTGCCTGACAGGCCCCAAAAGGAAAACACAAGAGCTGAAACTGGATGGCCATAGGGAGGGGCTCCCTTCCAGCAAGCCAGTGCTCAGGGATCACTTCTCTGAATCTGCTTCAGAGGAGTTTGACTTTTCATTTCCTGACATCTTATGCATTTGATCAGGGCTTCCAATAAGCCACCTGTGGAACAGAGTGGGGCTATTGCCTGAATTGGCACAGGGTGGAGTGTTAGTGCCGGAAGCCAGGGAGACCCTGCAGGGACCCAGGGAGACCCTGCAGGGACCCAGGGAGACCCAGATGTGGGCTTTGGAGGAGGGAGGTATCAAGCTGGCTCTGCTGTCTTGGGTTGTATACCTTGGCTCTCCGCCTGGGCCTGGGAACAGCTTGGTCAGCAACGCCTGCCCCGTGTGGTGCCAGCTGGGTTTGGAAGCCACAAGGCTTTGGGGGCTGGGGGACCTGAATTCCCTTCATGGCTCTGCCACTTTTTAGTTGTGTAGCCTTGGCCTTTTATTCATGTTCTCTGACCTTCAGTTTTCTCATGTGTGAGAAAATTGTGAGGATCAAGTGAAATAACATACATAAAGCACCAGAACGGTAACTTACATAACTGTAGGTGCTCAGTAACTGTTCTCAGTCGTGGGTAGGTGCAGTTAAGAGGAGGGCAATATAAAATACACTTCCTTCCTTTAAGAAGGTTACAGTTTGGGTGTGGTCAGAGGTAATAAGACAGGTAAACATATAAATCAGAGTTGGGACTGCATGTAATGAAACACAGAGCACTGAGTGTAGCAAACAGAGCTTTTGGAGTTCATATGTAGGAGAGCTGCCCTGTGGACTACGCTGCTCAGGGAAGGCTTCCTGAACAAGTGAACTGGGCAAACCTGCAAAGGTTGGGAGGAAGGTGGAGGGGCATTCCAGGAAATATCTGAGTTGAGGCCAAGTAGCATAAGTTCAGCGGAAGGAGAGGAAACCAGCTGGATACCCTAAAGGGTAAAACTGTCCTTGACAAAGGTCAGGCTGAGGCAGATATTCCAGATGGGATTTTTAAAAAAAGACAGAGGGTCACCAGGGTGGCCCACTCTGCTAAGCATCTGACTCTTGATTTAGGTTCAGGTCATGATCTTATGAGCCCCGTGTCCAGCTCTACACTGAGAATCTATTTGGGATTCTGCTCTCCCTCTGTCTGCCCCTCCCCCACTCATTCTGTCTCTGTCTCTCTCAAAATAAATAAATAAACTTTAAAATAAGAAAATAAAAGAAGACAGAGAAAGGTGAGTTTCAGGCAGAATTTTGGGAGAGATTCTAGGGTCTCAAAATTAGAATGATCTCTGGGTAGGGCAAAGGAGGTGGCCACCTTTAAACTCAGGCCAGGCTTAAGTTCAGGAGAGGAGCCTGAAGCGGCAGAAAGGGAAGGAAGGGCTCCTTCCCCAGGGATCTGGACTTGTCAGCTTAAACACAGCAAGTGTCACCCAAGGTTTCCTGAAAGGGAGTGAAAACTAAGTCAGGCCAAATCTTTGGTGAGCCAGTTAGGGGCCTGATGAGTTGGATCTGATGTCCAAGGAAGTTCAGATGTCAGCAGGTGGTATCCACTGAGAATTCCTTGTTAGGCTCTGGCTATCCTTGACCGAAAATGTCTGTCTTAAAAAAAAAAATTCCTTTGTGTTTTTTCTTTCTTTGTTCCTATTGTTAGTTCGTCTGAAAACTTAGTCTTGGTTGAACTAAGTAGAAAAGGTTCATTCTTACCTAGCCAGTCTAACTAGGGTTGTTGTAAGAACAATTCTGGAAAACAATGTGTTGGTGGCCGTGGACATCCATTGCCCTTTTGATAACTTTAGTAGCATGATTGCACTGTTAGTATGCCCTATTCTTTATCTGAGTACATATTTAACTTTTCTCACTCCTCTGAAAGCAACTTAAGGTTAGAAACTGTGTCTTTGTTTCGGACTTTTATTGAAGTACCTGTCAAGAAACTACTTACATTATAGGTACCCAATAAATATTCATTAAATTGTAGGTTTTAACATGTGTGTCACACACAGATTCCAGTAAATGCTTGACATTTTTATTAATTAATTAATTAATTAATTAATTAATTCATTCATTCATTCAATCTCTTAAGAGGTATTTAGTTTCCTGAATGACTACTAGATACTAAGCATTATATTGGGCATCTAATGGGAATAAAATCTAAGGATTTTAGTGGTCCTTAAAGGGCTCATGGTCTTATGAGATAGTCAAATAGACAGACAATTACAGAGCAGGATGACAAATGTCATGACTCAGGGACAGATTGAGTATTATAGGAGCACAGAGGAGGAGAGTCTCATAATTCATCTGGAATGAGGGTGGAGGTGTTGAGATCAGTCAGACAAGGCTTTTTCCCCTTTTTCTCTTTTCAAGAACAACATTCTAAAGGAGGAATAAAAATTGAGGAAAGAGCCTCCCAGGCAGAGGGAATAGTGTGTACAAAGTCAGTGGTGTGAGGGCTACCTGTATATTCAGGGAACTGTAAGTGGTTGAGTATATTATAACAGGGAGTACAGAGGGACAGTGGTTAGAAATAAGCAGGGAACATTATGAAGAGCCTGGCATACTAGGTAAAGAAGTTTGGATTTTATCCCCAAGGTAATGGTACGGGCATTGACATGATCAGATTTGTATTTTAGGGAGATCACTTTGACTATCAAAGTGGAGAACAAGTTGAATCAAAGTGTTGGAGGAAGATGAACCAGGGCAATTCAGGGAACAGGATAGGTAAGCTAGGTGATTGCTGCTTCCTGCTTCTCTAGGATACTCCTTCCCATCTTGAGGGACTGTGTTTCCAGTACCTGCCATAGCACCTGGTTAACAGGAAGCACTTCAGAAATACTTCTGCCTCCTCTTTGTATCTCACAAGCCTAATACAACGCCTGACACTTGGAGGTGCTCGGTGCACATTGGTTGGCTCCACCACTGTGACTTGTGCTAGCAGCTACTGAGCACTAATTTGAAGATAAGGTGGGTACCCTTCTTCCTGTGGTCACAAACCAGGCAAAATTGCTTTCTGGGTTAGAACTGACTTTGAAGATATCTTTCGCATGGCCCTTCTCAAGATGTCTCCAAAGACATTCTCCATCTTCTGGTGAGTCTTTGTTCTAAAGTGAACAGTGAGAGAGAGGGGTGCCGGGGTGACTCAGTCGTTTGAGCGTCTGACCTCAGCCCAGGTCCTAACCTCATGGTTCACAAGTTTGAACTGATAGCTCAGAGCCTGGAGCCTACTTCGGGTTCTAAGTCTCCCTCCCTCTCTGCCCCTCCCCTGCTCATGCTCTGTCCGTCTCCCTCTCTCAAAAATAAAAAACATTAAAGCGGACAGTGAGTCACTTTAGGGCAGGAAACATATTTTTATATCCCCAGGACTTATCACAGGGCATGATAGATGATAGTAGTAGGTGATAGTAGGTGATGGTAGATATTTGTTCCATGAATTTGAGATTCATTGTTTTGGACTTGAAATGTATTTTATGAAACATGTTAATAAATGTTGATTAGGTTCTGATTCCTCCTCAAAAGCCTTTTAGATTTTTTTTAAGTTTATTTATTTTGAGAAGGGGGGGTGAACATAAGTGGGGGAGGGGCAGAGAGAAGGAGAGAGAATCCCAGGCAGGGTCTGTGCTGTCAGCACAACCCAAGCCTCAAACTCAGGAACAGAGTGCAGGGTCCAACGCAGGGCTTGAACTCACAAACTGTGAGATCACGACCTGAGCCAAAGCCAAGAGTCGGGATGCTTAACCGACTGAGCCACCCAGGTACTCCAAAAAGCCTTTTAAACCTGTAGCCTAATGGGTAACCGGGCATACTGAAGACTGGAGGTGAGGAACTCGAGGAGATGGGAGGAGTTAGCAGAATGGGAAGTAAGTTACTTCCCAGAAATATTTGAAAGCTGAACTGAAACAGTTCAGAAAGATTCTGGCCAAAGGGTGTAGGTTCTTTGAAAGTTCTACTGGGAAGATTGGGAAGCTCTGGGTTCTCTTTACCACCTCCCATTATACAGATTGCTTTGGTTTCTCCTCATACACTTTAAAATACAGTTAAACTAGATGACTCACCATGTTTTCCTGATTATTTGTTTTTTTTGTTTCTTTTCTTCATTAGGAATGCCCTCCTCCTTTATACCATTATCATCATCCTTCAATTCCCTGCTGAAATGCTACACTCTTTCCCTGAAACCCTATGGAAGAAATAGTCTCTCTCTATCCTGAATGTTTTTGGCTTTTAGACCCCTTCATGGTACTTAATGCTATTACAATAATTATATATGGGTTATCAATCTTATTCCCACTAGGAGGAAGGGATCTGATTTAGCTATGTGTATTTCATAGCACAGGGACTTGTAAATGTTGACTGAACCATGTGACAGAACTGTATTACTAGCTTAGTGTGATGGTTAATTTTTTGTGTCAACTTGACTGGGCCATGGGGTGCCCAGATATTTGGTCAAACATTTGGTCAAACATCACTCTGGGTGTTTTTGTGAGGGTGTTTTTATAAGGGGGTTTTTATATGAGATTTACATTTATTTTTATCAAAAATTTTTTTTTAATATTTATTTATTTTGAGAGAGCACAAGTCAGAGAGGGGCAGAGAGAGAGGGAGACACAGACTCTAAAGTAGGCTCCAGGCTCTGAGCTGTCACCGCAGTGCCCAACGTGGGGCTCTAACCCACAAACCACGAGATCACGAGATCACGACCTGAGCCCAAGTGGGACACTTAATGGACTGAGCCACCCAGGTGCTCCTATGAGATTGACATTTAAATTGGTAGACTGAGTAAAGCAAGTTGTCTTCCCTAATGTGGGTAGACCTTATACAATCAGTTGATGGCTTGAATAGAACAAAAAGGTTGATCCTTCTCTGAGTAAGAGAGAATTCCTCCTTACTGCCTGGGACATCAGCTTTTTCCTGCCTTCAGACTTGAACTGAAATTTTGGCTCTTCTTGAGTCTGGAGCCTCCTGGCCTTTGGATTAGAACTACATTTTTGGCTCCCCTGGTTGCCAGCTTAGTGACTTAGCCCACAGATTTGGGGACTTGTCAGCCTCTTTAATCAAGTGAGCCAATTCCTTATTAATCTCTTTCTTTATGTCAATCTTTCTTTCTGTCTATCTAACCTCTGTATCTAGATATATCCATCCTATTGGTTCTGTTTTTCTGGAGAACCCTGACTAATACACTTAAGTCCTGGATTTTAGAAATATTCTAGAGAAAGGAAAAGAGTTTGATCTACCTTTTCTGGAATTGGATTAACATGAGACATGCTTTTAAAATGATGCTTACCCTTTGATACCTTTTCATCTCCCAGATGCTTCTCATCTAAACTCTTCTTCCTTTTCCAAGATTTCAGACTCATAGGACTTGGACGCTTCCATCAGCCCTCCACTGTAGTACCTGACCAACGCCCACCCTGTCCTTCACTTAAGGCCCACATTTTCCTTGCTTTTGAGTCCTCTTGCCAACCTCACCCCATCAAAGCCCCAACTCAGTGTCGTAGGTCTGAGGTTGGTCGGGGTGGCGGGGGCGGGGGTGGTGGGAAGCAGCCTGCTATTCAAGTGATGCATGTGTAGCTGAAAGCTCTCTAACCTTCTCAGAGTTATTTGCTAAATGACTTGGATGAAATATCAAGTAGTTAAAAAAAATGGGGTGAGGTTTGTAGGCAGAGTGGGGATGACATTTTGAGTAATTGCCTAGTGGGCAGGCAGAACAGCCCTCCTGACCTTCAGTCCGAGGGTAGGCACCTCCTATGCCCTTGCTGCTTTGACAGATTCTTCTCTTTTCCATTTCTGAAACCACAGCTTCTCCCAAAACAATAACAAATAAGCACTCCCACAGAAATAGCAGTGGAGATTCTGCTGCTGACACAAGAAAAGAGGGAGGGGGCAACCATGTGCATGTCTCTGATGGATCTTTATAAGTTAGCAAATACTTATGGTTTTGAAAAGCCCATTTTAGAAGAATATAGACTGGGGCGCCTGGGTGGCTTAGTTGGTTGTGTCCGATTTGGGCTCAGGTCATGATCTCATGGCTCGTGGGTTCAAGCCCCACATCTGGCTCTGTGCTGACAGCTCAGAGCCTGAAACCTGCTTGGGATTCTGTGTCTTCCTCTCTCTCTCTGCCCCTCCCCTGCTCGCTCTCTGTCTCTCTCCCTCTCAAAAATAAATAAACATTAAAAATTTTTAGAAGAATTAGACTGTTTTAAAGATGATGAGAAAATCAGAAGTCTTACATTATGTGTGGCTATAAATAAAGAGCTAAAGAGCTGGCAGGAGAGCAGATGTCAGCGGAGGCATTAGAGGTACCCTGTTTTCAAGGATGTTGGTTAGTCAGATCTGCACTGAAACTGCTCTGGCTTAAAATACTTAGCACCTAGCATATTGTAAGATCTTCCCTGCAGGTTTTCTGTGAGAAGGAGGGGGAGGATTTAGGGGAAAGATCATGATTATAATATGAAACTACAAACTCCTTGCATCTATTTCCATGTTTAAATATATTTAGATCTTTCTCATGTTAAAAAAAATTATTTTTTTTGAACCCTATTCCTCTTGCTGACTTCCACTCTATCACTGTCTTCCTTTGTATAGACAAACTTCTTAAAAGAGTCGTTTTCAGGGTTGTCTGGGTGGCTCAGTAGCTTAAGTGTCTGACTCTTGATCTCAGAGCCTACTTAAAAAAAAAAAAAAAAAAAGACTTGTTTTGGGAGCGCCTGGGTGGCTCAGTCAGTTGAGTCTGACTTCGGCTCAGGTCATGATCTCACAGTTCGTGAGTTTGAGCACCACGTCGGGCTCTGTGCTGACAGCTCAGAGCCTGAAGCTTGTTTCGGATTCCGTGTCTCCCTGTCTCTCAGTTCCTCCCACACTCACACTCTGTTTGTCTCTGTCTCAAAAATAAGTAAATATTTTTTTAAAAAAGGGACTTGTTTTTAGCCAGTATCTCCATTTGTTTATCTCCCATCCACTCCTCAGCATTGGAGAGTTGATCCCCCCACCCACCCCCGCCCCGCCCCGCTCCCTTGTACTTCGCACCTTTGTTTTACCTAATGTCACAGAGCAGGTGCCACTCTTGGCCACTACTTCACTCAAACTGCTGCCATGGCCCTCACTCTGTTGGTTCCCCACCAATCTGACCATTCCTCTTCAGTTTTCTTTGCCACCTCTTCTGATCTGTTCATGCCCTAAATGTCACTGGTCTCTAGAGTTCTGACCTGTTCTATGCCTTCCTGTCTGTGACTTCAGTTGTAATCCATCACTCTTGAGTTGTAGATCTCTACTGTCTGTTGGGTATCTGCTTTTGAATGTGCAACATGTCCCATACTGAACTTACCTTACCTCCAAACCTGGTTCTTTAAAAATAATAATAGTTATTATTATAATTCTTATTATAGTAATATATGTGGGCTCGTAGCCCACAGTGATCTGTGCCACAAACCTGCCACCATTCTCCTTCCCTTTGGCATTCCCTCATCTGGTCAGTCTGGGGTCATGACAATGCCAACTCCTATGTAACTCTCTAACCTGTCCCCTCTTCTCCAACCTGATTCATGCTACTAACTCAGGCCACCATCATCTCCTCTGGATTCCTGCTACATCTTCTCTCTGACCCCCTTCCTTGCTCCAGCCTATTAATTCCGTGCCCCCTCCCATTTGCCGTCCACAGTGCAGCCGAAGTGGCCCTTGCCAAACAAAGTTCTGATCATATCCTTTTCCATAATTAAATTCCTTCCATCCTTCTCTAAAGCAGCCCTCAGGCTGCAATTTGATCTCTTCAGCAAGGCTCCCCAGTTTTTTGTCACGTTACAAATGTAAAAGACCTCAGTATTCTTCAGCTTCCACTGTCCCAGTCCTGCCCTCCACCCCTCCCCAGTTCTTGCACATTATGCCTCAGCCACACCAAACTACTTTAATTCCTGAAATTCCCTGCTTTCTATGAGTTTGGGCCTTTGTGCTTATTCTCTCTGCGTAGAACACTCCTGTCACGCCTCTTTATTTTCGTATCAGTTTTAGTTAGCTTTCAGGCTTTGGTTTATACCTTACTTCTGTAATCTACTACACTAACACACCAACCTGGGATTATGCCCCTAACGTCCCCAGCACTTACCCCTTTTGTACCACTTACCATGCTCTCTTGAGACTGGTGAATGTACAGTAAGCATCTTGTAGGCAGGGATGACGTGTTAAACTCCCAGGCCCTTGAACAGTACCTTTCACATAATAGATGTTCAATAAATATTTGTGATATCATTGAATGATTTCCATAATTACTTTGGACATGTTTCTTATTAAATCAGTTGAACAAGTCATATAGAGCTCATAGGGAGAGAGCACAAATGAGGTCCAAGGCCTTAATGTCAGTTTTTGTTTTGTTTGTTTGTTTCTTTGTTTCTTATATTTTTAAGTAGACTCCATGCCCAACATGGGGCTTGAATACATGATCCCGAGATCAAGATTCATAACGCTCTACTGACTGAGCCAGCCACGCATCCCTGTTTTGTTTTGTTTTAATTAAAGCAAAAGTTTGGATTTTTGCAGTGTTACTGGCTGGCTATGGGTCTTAATGGGCTTATGGGATAGTATAGTTAAACCTAGACTCCAGCTAGCTGACATAGTCCAATTCCAGACCTTTAGATTTTTTTTTTTTTTTTTTGAAGAACAGCTTTATTGAGATACAATTCATATACCATACAATTCATCCATTTAAAGTATATAATTCAGGGCTCCTGGTTGGCCCAGTCGGTTAAGCGTCTGACTTCGGCTCAGGTCACGATCTCATGGTTCACTCGTTTGAATCCCACATCGGGCTCTGTGCTGACAGCTCAGAGGCTGGAGCCTGCTTCAGAGTCTGTGTCTCCCTCTCTCTCTGCCCCGCCTCCACTCATGCTCTGTCTCTCTCTCTCAAAAATAAACATTAAAAAAATTTTTTTAAGTGTATAATTCAATGATTTTTAGTAAGTTCACAGAATTGTAGAACAACCATCACCACAGTCAATTTTGAGCATTTTCATCATGCCAACAAGAAACCCTATACCCATTAGCAATGCTCCTCATCTCCATCTCCTCTCTCCTCCACTGGAAACCAGTAATCTACTTTTTGTCTCTATGAATTTGACTATTCAGGATATTTCATATAAATAAAATCATACAGGGGCGCCTGGGTGGCGCAGTCGGTTAAGCGTCCGACTTCAGCCAGGTCCCGATCTCGCGGTCCGTGAGTTCGAGCCCCGCGTCGGGCTCTGGGCTGATGGCTCAGAGCCTGGAGCCTGTTTCCGATTCTGTGTCTCCCTCTCTCTCTGCCCCTCCCCCGTTCATGCTCTGTCTCTCTCTGTCCCAAAAATAAATAAACGTTGAGAAAAAAAAAAATTAAAAAAAAAAAAAATAAATAAATAAAATCATACAATCTGTGGTATTTGTGACTGGCTTCTTTCACTTAGCATGATGTTTTTAAGATTCATCCATGTCATATCATTTATCAGTATTTTATTTCTTTTTATTGCCAAATGATATCCATTGCATGCCCCATTTTGTTTATCCATCCATCAGTTGATGGATATTTGGGTTGTTTGCACCTTTTTGGCTAGCATAAATAATGCTGTTTATGAACATTTGTGTACAAACTCTTATGTGGACGTAGTTTTTATTTCTCTTGGGTATATATATATGGGAGTGGAATTGCTGGGTCATATGGAGGACTTACGGTTCTTCTTCTTCTTCCCCTTCCCTCCTTCTCCTTCTCCTTCTCCTCCTCCTCCCCTTCCCCCTCCCCCTCCCCCTCCTCCTTCTTTTCCTTTTCAGCTACACCCAATGTGGGGCTTGAACTCATGACCCTGACATGGAGTCTGATGTCCTACTGACTGAGTCATCCAGGCACCCCAGGACTTAGGATTCTTAAGAACGGAGGTTGCTTTACACAATGAGCTCAAAAACACATGAAGCACTAATAACTCTTGCTCTTTAATTTGTTAATTTACTGACAGGCAAAGTTTTACAGCTGACTCTTTGAAGAATTGGCATTAATCAAATTTCTCTATCTGATACAAAGTAGCCAACGAATGTGCAAAGTCCAGTTTTCCTGTGTAGGAGAATAAAGGTCTTCTTGGGTTTAAACGGAAGTGGGAGAAGTTAGTATCTGTTTCTGCCCATTTCTACTCCCTCTCTGCCATACTCCTGGACCACACAGGGCTGGCTGATGGAGTCACCCAGGAAAGCTTCAACTGGGAAAGCTGGCCTAGGAACTGATTTTCGCCATAATTAGCTCACTGCTTCCATCTCTGTATTTATGATAAGAACTTACTGTTCCTTTTGTGTGACATCTGTCTCTGGCTCTTCTTTGTTCATCTCCATCATCTCTGCCACCATATACACGCCGGTCTTCTCCCTGCTCTTTCGTTTTTCCTCACTCTCCTGGTCATGTCAAACTGTTCCTTGGTCCTATTTAAGACAATAAAGTTATGAGACTCATGTGAGTTTTAGGATTCCTTTTATAAGTATATCATATCCAGATAAATACGGGCACCTTAAAGTAGTTGTCCTGGGTGGCTATACATTTATTCCAAAACTTCTGTTGTTACTTAAACTATTTTGGTTATTTATTATGTAGAGTTGCTCTCAAAACCAGTCTGATCCCTACAAGAAGACTAGTTTCATTTCCCTAAATAATCACACCTAGTATTGCAAGGGCCTCCCACTCTGCTTGTATTTATTTGCTTGTATTTATTCCCAGTTCCCTCTTTCCTTTCTTGCTCTAGTCCCCCCAATAAGAGGAGTTCTGGGTTCAGATAGGGACACAGAGACGCAGTGAAGGGAGATTGGCATGTTTCACAAGACTTTGACCTTTAAACAAAGCATGCTTAAGATGCTCCAGTGTTCCATTTCTGCTTTGTGATCCCCTCCTCAGCCTTTTTCAGAGGAAAAAAAAAAACCATAAAATAGTAGGGCTGGGAATATGGCCTTGAATTGTTCTCCTCTCAGGGGGAGAAATGAGTAGGGAGAAGTACTTCCGAGGGCTCCATTTCCTTCCATCCTGGGTAGTTAACGTTTTACCAGCAGTTCGTTCGCCTCTAGGGGAGACAAGGATCATGTTCCGGCCCCACCCCGCTGCTCAGGGTAGAGGGCACTTTGTACAGAGCTGTGATTTGAGAACAGCCTGCATCTGACCTTATTCTTATTTTCGAGTCTGTAGCTGCCTGTGATCTTGTATCTTCTCAGCTCTGAGGATTTTCATATTCTCTTCCTCTTTGAGTTTCTGCTCTGGGGAGAAAATGAAGATGTTTACTAGTGGGGGGAAAATAAACCCTGAAATTTGCAAAATAAAAATTAACATATAGCTGAGCTTCCTGCCCATCATGCCTCCATCTTCTCCCCAGCAGTTTCTGAACCTCCCCAAACCCCAGTGAGATTTTGGTTGGTTGTACAAGTATATCTACAGGATTCCCTTAACGAGGGAGCTGTGTTTGAAGGCTTTGTGTTCTTGTTACCATCTTACCTGCTTTTCTCTTTTCCAGAGAATTCTCCTTCTCACAAATAGGTATGAGACCAATGGCCGAGAAATACAGCCTCCGTTCACCCTTCTATTAATTGCAGAATAAGTGATGCAGAGGCTGGTTAGATAATATAGCTGTGGGTAGAGGGCAAAAGGAAGCATTGGAACACCTGCCAGGGATGAGACCAGAGATCACCATTAGTGAATGAACATCCCTGGAGCAGAGGAAGGGAGGAGGTGGAAACAAGAAAGGGAGTCAAAGGAAGCCAAAGAATTATAGGAACTGAGGGTATAATCTATAGGGGAATGAGGGAGGCTAGGCAGAGGATTTTGGTGGTCTCTTCTCTAGTGCCTGAAAGGACAGTTGCTTAATTAGTGGCTATTATGGGCATGGCCTCAGGGTAGATTCTGGGGATATAGAGATAAATAGATATAGTCCCTACTTTACAAGTGTACAGTCTAACAAAAACAAGTACAAATTAGATGAGACTTTCAAACGTGTGGTATTGTGGACTGGGATACTGCTACCATTACTAGCAGTAACATTTTTATAAATTGAAGTATAGTTGGCATACAATATTATATTGGTTTCAGGTGTATAACATAGTAACTCGACAATTATATACATTATGAAATGTGCACTTACAAGTGTACATCTGTCATCATACAAAGTTATTACAATGTTATTGACTGTATTCCCTATGCTGTGCTTTTCATCCCTGTGACTTAATTTATTTTATAAATGGAAGTTTGTACTTCTTAATTACTTCCACCTATTTCACCCATCCATCCCCACACTTCCCCCGGCTGGCAACCACTAGTTTGTTCTCTGTATTTACGAGTCTATTTCTGTTTTGTTTGTTTAGATTCCACACATAAGTGAAATCCTACGGTATTTCTCTTTTTCTGTCTGACTTATTTCACTTAGCATAATACCCTCCAGGTGCATCCACGCTGGCAAGGTTTCATTCTTTTTTATGGCTGAATAATATCCCATTGTGTGTGTGTGTGTGTGTGATACACACACACAATGTGTGCGTATCACATTGTCTCTATCCATTCATTTATCAGTGGATACTTGGTTTGCTTCTGTATCTTGCCT
Source organism: Leopardus geoffroyi (assembly GCF_018350155.1). Taxonomy (NCBI): domain Eukaryota; kingdom Metazoa; phylum Chordata; class Mammalia; order Carnivora; family Felidae; genus Leopardus; species Leopardus geoffroyi. Next base: position 13,446,904 of record NC_059335.1, read on the forward strand.
ATTGTAAATAATGCTGCAATAAACATAGGGGTGCATATATCGTTTTGAGTTCACATTTTGTTTTCTTCAGCTAAACACCCAGAAGCAGAATTGCTGGGTCATACAGTGTTTCTATTTTTAATTTTTTGAGTAACCGCCATACTGTTTTCCCTAGTGGTGGTACCAGTTTACATTCCCAGCAGCAGTACACGTGTTCCATTTTTTCCACATCTTTGCCAACACTTGTTATTTCTTGTCTTTTTGATACTAGCCATTCTGACTGGTATGAGGGGATAACTCATGGTGGTTTTGATTTGCATTTTTCTGATGATTAGTGATGTTGAACATCTCTTCCTGTGATTCTTGGCCATATGTATGCCATCTTTGGAAAATGCATATTCAGATCCTCTCCCTATTTTATTTTTTATTTTCTTTTATTAAGTAAATTCTCCACCCAACATGGGGCTCATGAAACTCATGACCCCGAGATCAAGAGTCACATGTTCCAGGGGCACCTGGGTGGCTTGGTGGGTTAAGTGTCTGATTTCAGCTCAAGTCATGATCTCGTAGTTCGTGGATTTGAGTCCAGCATCAGGCTCTGTGCTGATAGCTCAGAACCTGGAGCCTGCTTCAAATTCTGTGTCTCCTCTGCTCTCTGCCCCTCCCCCACTCACACTGTCTCTGTCTCTCAAAAAGATGAATAAATGTAGAAAAGAAAAAAGAGTCGCATGTTCCACCGACTGAACCATCCAGGCACCCTTCCTCTGCCTATTTTTTAATTGGGTTACTTTTTTGTTTGTTTTTGTTTTTGTTTTTGTTTTTGTTTTTGTTTTGATGTTGGGTTGTATGAGTTCTTTATATATTTTGGATATTACCCCCTTATCAGATATATCATTTTCCTCCCGTTCAGTAAATTGCTTTTTCATTTTGTTGATGGTTTCCTTTGTTGTGCAAAAGATTTGATGTAGTCCTAACAGTTTATTTTTGCTTTTGTTTTCCTTGCCTCAAGGAGGCAGATCCAGAAGAATATTGCTAATGCTAATATCCAACAGATTACTGGCTATGTTTTCTTTTAGGAGTTTTAGGGTTTCAGGTATTAAGTTTAGGTCTTTAATGCATTTTGAGTTTTTTGTGTATGGTGTAAGAAAGTGGTCCAGTTTCATTCTTTTGTATGTGGCTGTTCAGTTTTCCCAGCACTATTTATTGAAGAGACTGTCTTTTCCCCATTTTGTCTCCTTTGTTGTAGATTAATTGACCATATAAACATGGGCTTATTTCTGGGTTCTTTATTACGTCCCCTTTATCTATGTGTCTATTTTTGTGCATGTAGCATATTGTTTTAATTACTGTAGATTTGTAGTATTGTTTGAAATCATGATACTTCCAGCTTTGTTCTTTTTTGTCAAGATTGCTTTGGCTATTTGGGGTATTTTGTGGTTCCATACACATTTTAGAATTATGTATTCTAGTTCTATGGAAAATACTATTGGTATTTTGATAGGGATTGCATTGAATCTGTAGATTGCTTTGAGCAGTGTAGACATTTTAATAGTATTAATTCTTCCAATTCACGAACGTGGTATATCTTTCCAATTATTTGTGTCTTCAGTTTCTTTCATCAGTGTCTTAAAGTTTTCAGAGTATAGGTCTTTCACCTCCTTTGTTAAATTTATTCCTAGGTATTTTATTCCTTTTGATACCATTGTAAATAGGATTATTTTCTTAATTTCTCTTTTTGCTACTTTGTTATTATAATGAAATGCAATAGATTTCTGTATATTAATTTTATATCTTGCAGCTAACATTTATTGTTTGCCTACTGTCTTCTCAGCATTTTACACGTGTACTAACTCATTGACTCCTGACAATAGCCTGTGAAGTACGTATTGTTATAATCCCTGTTTTATGGGTAAAGAGTCTGAGGCACAGAGACATTACAAGTAGCTTGACCGATGTCTCAGAGTAGGCCCTCAGGAGCAGGACCTCCAGGTGGTCTGGCTCCAGAATATGTGCTCCTAAGTAACATGGTCATCCAAAGAGTACGCAGGAATTCTGCTGCTTCACATTTGCATGCCTTTGTACCACTCGTTTGCCCTTTTGCCTCTAATACTTTTTCTAAGACTCTGGTCAAGCAGAGGATGCTCCTTTGACATCTTCTCTGATTTCTGTTGCCTATCTCAGGGGGGCAGTCACTTTCCTTGGAGTTTGAATAGCACTCCGTCAAATTTTGTTAAACTACACAGTAGTGTATTTGTTGGAATATCTGATTCCTTGTGTTATGAGCTTCTGGAGAGCAGGGACTTTTTTTTTACGGAAAATTTGAAATAGTTGCAAAAATAAAGCTAATAATAAAATGTATCTACCTGTACTCATTGTGCAGCTCCAGCAATTATTTCATGGCCAGTATTGTTTCATTTATACTCCCCTCCTCAAATGGGGATATTTTGAAGCAAATTTCAGACATCAAATAATTTTATTAAGATTTCAATCATGTTACTAAAATATAAGGTATCTTTACAAAAAACATAACCACGATACCATTATTGCACTAAAAATGAGTACTTCTTCAATATCATAAAATACTCACTGTTCAGACTTCTGTAATTATCTCCTAATTTTCTCTCTCCCTTTCCTTGTCTTTCCTTCTGCTGTTTTTGTGCCTTTATTTCTTCCTTTGCCCACCCCCCTTTTTTTAAAGCAGAGTTGTTTGAATAAAAATCCAAATAAGGGCTTTAGTTTTTAATCTCCGTGTTCTCATTAGCACCTGGCTTAGTGCTTGACATATAGTAAATCCTCAATAAATGTTTACTGAATGAATGACTCATCAGAAATCTATGCACATAAGTAGAATTCGTGTAACCTTACTGCCATAGTTGGTTGGTTTCTTGGGGTGGCTTTTGGTTTCTGGGCCCCTTAGTTAGGGACTGACTCAGATGCTTGCTGCTATCAGTGCTTGTGAATGTTACTAAAGGTGTGAGGACAATCAGAGTATCTGTGACTCAGACATCTACAGGCTAGAAGGAAATGGGCCAGACTTTCTTGTCTGTTTTTTGTTCTTTAGTCTCTTGTTATCTCACTTTGAGTTTGGACGGACCATGTTTGGCTTTTTTGCTCTTTCTTCAGAACAGGGATCCTGAAGGAGCTCCTCAAGAGCATGAACAGAGCTCACATGGTCTGGGTTGTTCAGGGTCATGGGAATGGAGCGAACAAGGTATGGAGAGGTGTTAAAGAATCATCAGGCTTTGATGATGTATCGAATCTGGGAAATAAAAGAGCAAGGTCTGAGGAAATAGGGGTGGCGCAGAGAGAGGTGAGTGAGCTGTGGGGTTGGGAGGGGGAGACCCGGTTTAAATGAGGGGGAATTTCGTAAGGAGTTTGGATGTTAGTGTCATGAGATCTGGGAAACGGCCCTCTCTAGTAGGGGCTAGAGAGGCAGATGCAGGAGCCATCTCTGGAGAGGTCCTCGAGGCTGTGGAAGAGGGTGGTGTGGAGGTGGACAGTTGGCGTCCCACTACTAGATCTGGTATGGGGTGCAACGCACGGGTGGGGGGTGGGAGGAAGAGAATGCCCAAGAAGGAAAAGTTGTCTGTGATGCCTTAGGTGTTGTAGAAAAGTGGGTCTTAGACATTGTAGAAGTGAACAATGTGAGGACAGTGAAAAGTTGTCCAAGGATGGACACTGACTTCATGCTGCCTCTAGAGGTCTTGGGTGCAGAGGGGCCAGGAGAAACCAGATGATGAGGAAAGGGGAGTGCAGCACATGTTTCCATGGCTTGGAAGTGAAGGAAATGAGATAATAGGCTGACACTTAGTGGGATTAGTAAATGAAGGGTATTCAGGTTAGGAGAGTTCTGACCTCCCAAGGGGGCAGAAAGAAGGAACTAGGGACTCTGGAGGTGCCTGTGTGCCTGGGCCTGTGGAGACTCTGTGAGTAAAAGCTGTATTCAGGGGCGCCTGGGTGGCGCAGTCGGTTAAGCGTCCGACTTCAGCCAGGTCACGATCTCGCAGTCCGTGAGTTCGAGCCCCGCGTCGGGCTCTGGGCTGATGGCTCAGAGCCTGGAGCCTGTTTCCGATTCTGTGTCTCCCTCTCTCTCTGCCCCTCCCCCGTTCATGCTCTGTCTCTCTCTGTCCCAAAAATAAATACACGTTGAAAAAAAAAATTAAAAAAAAAAAAAAAGCTGTATTCAGCTGCTTCTGATTCACCGGAGACACCTGTGCAGGAAGTGTTACTTGTCCCTAATAAAGAGGCTGGGAGATCTTTGACTCATGAAATCATCTTCTTACCCAGAAGAAAATAGGCAGTTTCTTCTGGGAAGGTTGAAGCTATGGCTTGTTGTTTCTAGATAGACTCACTTTGTTAGCAGGCATGCAAATGACGTGAGCTAATTTTCTGATCACTAGATCAAATATCTATAGACTTGGGCTTGCTCTGACTCAGCAATTTCTCTTTCTTCCTCCTGTAAAGAAGATATTATCTCAAGTAGTATCAACGGCAGCATGTTTTTGTCTAATTTATAATTTTTATTATAAATATAGAGCAAGTTTCACAAATAATTCAGAAGTGGCCCTAGCCAGGCAAAATTAAATAACACAGAGTAGCATAGATGAGGGGAAGTATAAATAGACTGTGTGAGGGTTAGAAAACCCTTGAAAGAGGTACCTGAGTACAGAGAATTCCCAACTAGCCCTCTTTGAGGGGCATCTTAGACACAGCATGACATCAAGTAATCAATACAGAATAAAAGCCTTTTCTCAACAGCCCCAAAGAGACTCCCGTCTGCTTAGAGGGAGGCTGGATGGGAAGTGCATTGACTCTCCTCCGGCTCTTCTTTTCTGTTCTGCACACTGGGACTTGACCCCATGGGAGAAAACATTTCAGAGGCTGTTCAAGAAGCCTCTGGCCCAGTTATCACCCTCCCCTGTCCTGACCTCTCACAGCCCGGGTTCCCAGGAGCATCAGCACAAGTGCAGCTTTTCAGGGTGTAAACAATGCCAGCAGGGGCTTGAGTGTGTTCCCTTCAGGGCATCCCCACTTGTCAAGGACCAAACGCACCTTAGCAGAGGCCGGGTCTCCTGAGAAAGTGAGTGGGACAGACACCACGCACAGCAGAGACCCCCGTGGAATGGAATGGTGGTTGAAGACTGGCCTGAGATGCTGGGAAACTGAGTTAGACCCATCTAGCCACAAAAGAGGCCACAAAAGAGCCCCAGACATAAATGCCTCGAGCAACTCCTGGCCAAGGGGACTTGTGGGTTTTGGCGGCTTCTTTCCCCTAAGGCAGGCAGATTGGCTTATATAGATAAGCTAAGTAAAAATAGCCCCTTTCACATAAACTAGCAGATGCAAAAACTAAAATGGCAGAATGTCTCAGAGAAAAGGGAAAAAAACCCAATATGCCAAATTGGGCATTCTTTAACAATGATTTAAATAATCTCTGAAGGGTGGCTCCTCTGACTCCTCTCCCAAATTCCCAGCTGATTGTCTGTTAAGAGGCGAATGTTCTCTGAAGCTATAAGCCCTCCTTCTGTGAATATTTCCTTGAATAAAGCCCATAAAGTTGTGAAACATATTGCATTTGTGGGGCATTTTCATTAGGAATCGCCTGTGGACCTTGGCAAATAATTTCCCTAATTGCTTCCAGTGGGTTCTCTGAAAACAGGCTTGCCAAATGGCTTTGGTGGCATTCTAGTCAAGCAGCAAGGTGTTTAGGCCCTGGTAGACAACTCTGATAGTAGACAAAGGTGGAGAATTTGCCATTTCAGCATTGGTTATATATTCGTTTGCTCGTGTATGGTGGGTTCACACTGGGCTTTGGGGAGATAGAAGCTTTTACTTTTACTTCTTTCCTCTCTTCTTTTCTGGCACATGCATTTCAGTGGATCAGGACATAATTCACAAGGTTACGGCAAATTCAAGTTAGACTCCAATAGGACAGGACTGGGGTGGGAAGGAATGACTGTGCCCTGAATAAGTAAGTTTAAAACAAGTTTAGGTCAGGAAAACTTGGGAGGGGCAAAAGTTCTGGCAACCGCCCAAGATCTGCTTTGCCAAATTTCAATGACTAGGAAGGCTGGGTTTCCTAGGAATCCCGGATGTACCTTTTCGTCTATTGACACTGAAGGGAGGGGCTGTAACCAGGCAGCCTGCAGGTTTCTCAGTTAGGGAGTGAAGTGGGGAAAGAGGCTTCATCCCATTTTCCCTGAGGGGAAAAGGGTCTCCTAGTGATGGGGATGAGGAGCTTGGGAAGGAGTCAGCAGCGCAGAGAGCAGGACAGAAGGTATTACTTCTTTTGGACTTCTGAATACACTGTTTCTGTGGCTGTTAGGGGTGGGGAGGCTGACGCTGATTTCTTTGGTGCCTGGACATTGAAGTTCAGGGAAGAATATGCAACTTCATCAGTCTGAAAGGCATGAATAGTGTGGTCAGTTCAATCAGTGTCATAGGTCAGGCTCTCACTTTGTGTCGTGTGATTGAGCACCACGTGCTATCACCACTTTGAAACCTTTAGTTTTGGAGAAGGGCTTTTATTACCCATTACTACTCTGCTTGCTAACATCCTGTGGAGTGATCATTAGAAGAGGTAGATTATAATATTCATAGTGAGATGCGATGATACAGCAAAGAGAATGGACAAGCTACAAATGCATAAAAGGATATGGATGAATCTCACAAAACAATTTTGAATGAAAGAAGCTAGACACATACAAGGATATACTGTGTTGTTCATTATGTAAGAGCATAAACAGACAAAAGTAATCCAGTGCACTGGAAGTGAGGATAGTGGTTACTTTCTGGAAGAAGTCCAGAGCTGGAGGGTGTTTGGGGGGGGTAGGGATGGTTTGTTTCTTGATCTGGGTGCTGCTTGTGTTCAACTCATGAAAATTTACACGTGGTTAAAATGCATTTATGATTTAAGCACCTTTTGATATATGTGTATATTCTACTGAAGGGTTAAGATGAGAAAAATGTGGTAAAATTATTATAAAGAAAGAACCAAGACCTCAGACCCACCAGAATGGACACTGTACTTTGTTGGTAAGAGCAGGGTCAGTGGAGGTAGAGGAGGGAGAACGGCTTAGTGACTTATGCTGGGCATTGTGCTGGGTGCTTTCCATTTGCCATCTCATTGAATTCCTTCAACTTCTCTTTGAAGTAGGCAGCATGCCCATTTTACAGATGACAAAGCCAAGGCTCAAAGAGCTTAAGTTACTTGTCCAAGGTCACAGAGTTACTGAGAGTCAGAGCCAGGATTTAAACAGAGGATGAGGTTAATTCCAAAGTCCACGTTCTGGCAATGAGGTAGACTCAAGGGAATAATTAACCAGTACTCCTTTGTTTGTTACCGTTTTGAGGAATTTTGACCCAAACTTGATCTCACATTTGTGTTTTCAAGAATAACCCATTCTAGGGGCACCTGGGTAGCTCATTCGTTTAAGTGTCCGACTCTTGATTTTGAGTCAGGTCATGATCTCACGTCACGGATTCGTCAGGCTCTATGCTGACAGCGAGGAGCCTGTTTAGGATTTTCTCTCTCTGCTTCTGTCTTTGCTCCTTCCTTACTTGTGCAGGCAAGTGCACGCACGTGCACACACACTCTGTCTCTCTCTCTCTTAAAAATAAATGAACATTACAAAAAATAACCTATTCTACACAGAGATATTTCCATGAGAAAATGAGCCAGTGAAACTGGCTGTGCTTACCTTGTTATGCACATTGTCAGAGTGGTCCTGACCTGGGGAAGCAAAGGAAGAGTTATCAATCCATGAAAATGCAAAGCTGATTTATGGCCTTGGAACAGGGGTTGGAAGGTGGAGATGTATGTGGGGTTCCTAAGCTCTCATGATTTCTAGCTGAAGGAGCTGGCAGGTGGGAGCAGGGTAGGGTGAGGAGGTAGCCCATGATGGCTTGAGGAATTCACTTCCTCAGTGTCTGTGGTCCACACCCAGGGCATTAGTACCAGAGGGGGGGCAAGAGTAGAGCCCAGAAGGCCTTAGTCCACTTCTGAAAATTTCTTCCAGTTCACAAGGCCTTGATTTTTTGCCCAGATGTATTTCTCAGCAACAAGCTTCAGTGGCAAGGAGGGACGTCGAGGCCCACAGTACCCAGAGCACCACAAGACAGGGAGAGTCTCACCAAAGGAGAATGCCCACATCCATCATAGAGGCAGGAGGGGGAGGACTATGGGTGAGGAAATGGCTCCTGGAAACATGTCCATCTTATGCAGGCCTGCCTGGCCCAGGTGGAGTGAGCGTCTCTCCCAGGGCTGTGTCTCAGGGGAATCTTTTGTGGCTAGAAGGGTATGAGGACCTATGCCAACCTAAGGTTGGGAAATGGAAATCCCTTCTAAAAATTCAGAAGGTACTGAGTAGTTCGGGAATCCAGGATTCACTGATGGGGCAGGGCACGTGGTGGAACGTGTCAGGTCTCACTGGGTGAGTGGCTTTACTTACTGTGGTTGGAGGCTGAGGGTTTGTGCTCTGTGAGATCACGCAGGTCACTTGTCCTAAATAAATATCAGACAGTGTGACTGCTATTCCCAAGCATAGGATCTTTGCTCCTTGAATTAGGAAGGACATCATCAGCAGGTAATTCCTTGGGGCTCCTCAGTGTTCATTTATACCTGGATTATACTGCCTTCCCTCTTAGGGCCTCTTTCTTGTGTACCCACAGTCTCCTCTAGGCTTTACTCCTGTCCTGTTTGCTGGATGTCCACATTTAGGTCCGTTCTTTATCAACTGCATATGAGCCTACCTGTACGCTGACACCTTTCCTCTTTTGTAGGTAGATGCTGTTTTCTGTCTCATTTCACTTATTGCCCAAAGAGGCCTTTGGCTGTTTGTACCTCTTCTTAGCTTGTCCTCCTGTCCTATCCCTCCCTCCTACTACTGTCAACAGAGCATGTGACTCCCGTTCTCCTGTTCCTCCTTTCATTTTCTCATTTGTTTCCTTCTTGGGCCTTGGCTTCCCTGACTGGGAGACAGAAGTATAATGGGATCTGCCCCCTCTAAACAAGATGGGGATGGGAATTACCATGTCCAAGAGAGAGTGGGGTGCAGGAAGCATGGAGAAGAGATCCACAGGAATTAGTGCCCAGAAGCAGGGGTTTAGAAAGGAGGAGGAGTAGATCCAGGCCCAGAGACAGAGGTGAAGTCTCCTTCCCTCTCCCAAGCATGGCAGTTAGCCTTGGAGAAAACAGAACAATGGGGAAGGGCCGTCATACCCGCCAGACTTTCTGTTACACAGAAAGTACAGCAGGGCTGCTATGAGAGCAACCCCGGCCAGGACTCCGATCACGATGCCGGCAATAGCCCCAGCGGAGAGGCCAGAACTTTGTTGTGTGAAATCATCTGTCAGGGAAAGAAGAGAGAAGAAGGAATGAGGGTGACATTATTTGACAGTGGGGGTCCCCCAGGGGACAACTCTTAACATGTAGTGGTCTCCACTCGTTCCTTCAAGGAATACATTTTCTGTGGGAAGTTTGCTGTGAGGTGATTAGCTGACTTCATCCGTCATTTTTTTTTCTCTCACTGTATTCTAGGCTGGTGATGAGGCTTGCCTCCATTCCATCCTGGCCTTTCTGCACTCAGATATTGTGAGGGCTTTGGAAATGTGAGAAAGATTGATTGCTATTTTTGTATAACTTCCCATCTTTTCATGGTCGCACATTTTTCTGTGTTCAGGTGTGGCACCAGACTCCACCCACTCCTGCTTACTTTCCCTCACAGGCATGTTTCCCCAGTAAATAAGTAAATATTTTTCTCAATAAATATAAATAAATAAGTAATCCCACTTTAGCTGCATCTCAGGGGATAAAAACTAACATAACAGGCTTGAAACTTTGCACTCAACTCCTTTTTTTCCTTTTCCATGTTCAGTCAGTAACTGTGTCCCAATGGCTTTTTTGCATAATGCTTTCCATACCCATATATAGTACTGTTCACATCTGTTTCTTCTTTTTTATTTCTGTTGTCCTTACCAGTCAACTCAAGCCTGTATATAAATGTTAGCTACTGTTATGGGGTACTTACTGTGTGCTAGGCTCTGTGGTAAGTACTTTACTATTGACTCATTTGATTCATATAATAACCCTTTCAGATAGACACTATTTCCATTTTGCAGATTAAAAACATTGAGGCTGAGAGTAGTGAATAATTTATCCAAAGTCATATGGCCAGTAAAAAATGGATCTGGGATTTGACTTTAGGACTACCTGACTTTGTAGAAGCTAATGATAATAGTAGTAATAATGGCAGCTAACACTTATGGAACATTTCCTCTGGGCATAGCATTTTTGCTAAGGGTTTAATTGTTACATTAAATCTTTAAAACAATACCATGAAGCAAGTACTCTTATTACCACTTTCAGTTGAGGAATATTAGGCTCAGAGAAATTAAGAATCTTGTGCAAGAAATTTGTAATTGCAAATACTTACATTAAAAAAAGAAGACCTCAAATCAATAACCTAACTGTACAGTGTAAGAAACTGGAAAAAGAAAAACAAACTAAACCCAAAGCTAGCAGAAGGAAGGGAATAATAAGGATTAGAATGAGGAAAATAAAATAGTGAGTAGAAAAACAATAGAGAGAATCTATGAAACCAAAAATTGTTTCTTCAAAAAAGATTAACAAAATTGACAAGCCTTTAACTAGATGGACTTTAAAAGAAAAAGAAGATTTAAATTACTAAAATCAGAATTGAAAGTTGGGGGGAGAAAAGAAAGTGCGGGAAATTACTGTCAATTTTATAGAAATAATAAGTATTATAAAATAATAAATATTATAGGTACTATGAATAATTGTATGCCAACAAATTAGATAACCTGGATGAAATGGACAAATTCCTGGAAACACAAAATTGACCAAGATAGAATCATGAAGAAATAGAAGATCTGAATAGATCTATAACTAGGAAGGAGATTGAATTAGTAAAAGCATTCAGCCAAAGATGTTGACATCTTTTCATGATAAAAACCCTCAAACTAGGAATAGAAGGAAACTTTCTCAATATGGTAACGGCCACATATGAAAAACCCACAGCCAACATCTTCCTCAATGGTGAAAGACATTGAGTAAGATGTTTTTCCTCTAAGATTAGGAACCAGACAGGGATGCCTGCTTTTGTCACTTTTATCCAAAATAGCATTGAAAGTCCTAGCCAGAGCAATAGTTAGGCAAAAAAAAAAAAAAAAAAAAAAAAAAAAAAAGTGTCCAAATTGGAAAGAAATAAAATGATCTTTGTTCACAGAGGACATGAACATAGAAAACACTAAAGATTCCACAAAAAAAGCTGTTATAACTAATAAATACAGCAAAGTTGCAAGATACTAAATCAACACACAAAAATCAGTTGTATTCCTATATACTAACAATGAATAATCCAAAAAGGATATTAAGATAATTCTATTTACCACAGCATCGAAAAGAATAAAATACTAGGAATTAATTTAACCAAGGAGGTGAGAGACTCATACACTGAAAAACCACAAAACATTGCTGAAAGAAATTAGAGACATAAATAAATGGAAAGACATTTCATGTTCATGGATTGGAAGACTTATTAAGATGACAGTACTACTCAAAGTGACTACAGATTCAATGCAATCCTGATAAAAAAATCCCAGTGACATTTTTTTTTTGCATAAATAGAAAAATCTATCCTAAAATTCATACGGAATTTCAAAGGACCCCAGATATCCAAAACAATCTTGAGAAAGAACAAAGCTGGAGGACTCATATTTCCCAATTTTCAAGTTACCACAAAGCTTACAAAGCTACAGTAATAAAAACAGTGTGGTACTAGCATAAAGACAAACAAATAGACCAATAATACAGAATAGAAATTTTAGAGATAAACCCTTATATACATGGTCACAGGATTTTTGACAGGAGTGCCAAGACCATTCAATGGAGAAAAGACAGTCTTTTCAGCAAATGGGTGTTGGGAAAACTAGATGTCCATGCAAAAGAATTGAACCCTAACTTAATATCGTATATGAAAAATTAACTCAAAGACCTAAATGTAAGAGTTAGAACTATAAAAACTCTTAGAAGAAAACACAGGGTGAAAACTTCATGACTCTGGATTTGGCAATGACATCTTGGATATGACACTAAAAGCACAGGCCACAAAAGAAAAAATAAGTGAACTGGACTTCAATTAAAATTAAAACCTTTTATGCATCAAAGGACACTATCAACAAAGTGAAAAGACAACCCCCTGAGTGGGAGAAGATATTTATAAATCATATAGGCCATAAGGGGTTAATATCCATAATAGAGAACTACAACTCAATAACAACAAAAAACCTACTCAAAAAATGGGCAGAGGATGGGGCACCTGGGTGGCTCAGTTGGTTGAGTGTCTGACTTCAGCTCAGGTCATGATCTTGTGGTTCATGAGCTCAAGCCCCATATCAGGCTCACTGCTGTCAGCCTGTCAGTGTAAAGCCTCCTTCAGATCCTCTGTCCCCCTCTCTACCCCCTGCCCCCACTCGCTCTCTCCCCAAAAATAAATAAATATTTAAAAAATAGTCAGAGGACTTGAACAGACATTTTTCCAAAGAAGACACCCAGATAGACAACAGGCACATGAAAAGATGCTCAACGTCACTCATCACGAGGGAAATACATATCAAAACCACAATGAGATACCACCTCATGCCCATTAGAATGGCTATTATTTAAAACAAAACAAAACAAAACAAAACAAAACAGAAAACAAGTGTTGACAAGGTGTGTAGAAACTGGAACTTCTTTGCATTCTTTGTGAAATGGTGCAGTCACTGTGGAAAATGGAATGGCAGTTCATCAAAAAATTGAACAAGGAATTACCATTTGATGCAGCACCTCCACTTCTGGGTATATATGCCAAAGAAATGAAAGCAGGGATTCAAACAGATATTTGTATACCCATGTTCATAGAAGCATTATTTATAACAGCCAAAAAGTGGAAAAATGCAAAAGTTCACAGGCAGATAAATCATAGACAAAATGTGATACATACATACAAGGGAGTATTATTCAGCCTTAAAGAAGGAAAGAAATTCTGATATATGCTATAAAACGGATGAACCCTGAAGACATTATGCTAAGTGAAAAAAGCCAGACACACAAAAAACAAATATTGTTATGATTACATTTATACAAGGTACTTAGAATAGTCATATTCATAGAGACAGAAAGTAGGATATAGTGGTTACTGGGGTTAAGGTCAGGCATGGGACATTATTGTTTAATGGGAACAGTTTTCACATGGGAAGATAAACAGTTTTGGAAATGGGTAGTAGTAATGGTTGTACAATATGAATGTCCTAATGCCACTGAACTGTATGCTTAAAATTGTTAAATAGTAAACCTTACGTATATTTTGCCACACACACACACACACACACACACACACAAATGGTAACAGAGGGGAAGAAAGAATCTTGTGCAAGGTCACAAGAGTAAATGCCAGACCCAGGATAAGAAACTAAGTATATTTGATTCAGACACTTAGCTTTTAACCACTTTGCCATTCTGTTTACTGAAATGGTCTCTTGATTGCTATTCTGCCCCCTGTGACTTCTATCCATTTTGCACATCATTGGTGAGGATTCTTCCCAGGAAGATGGAACACGGTGTTACTTACATTCACCTTACGGATGTAAGGTGTCACTTACATTCCACATTCAGCTTGACGAGGTCACTTTTGCTGGAACTGACTGGGTTGGAGACCTCACACTGATAATCCCCGGCATCTTCCCTCCTGACAGGGTCTATGGTGAGGGTGCTGTTGTCTGGGGACAGCTTCATCCTCTCCGTGAGCTTTAGACTCTGGTTATTGAAGAGCCACCAGATGGAGACCCCTGTGTTATTTGTAGAGCAGGTCAGGACCACAGAGTCCTTATGTTCTGTGGCTGTGGTGTTGCTGATGTTGATGGAGGGCTGGGACACTGGCTCTGTGGAGAAACAGAGGAGGTGACAGAATGAGAGGGGGCCTGGGGCCATGCTCCTTCTTCCAAGATCTCGGCCACTCCGAGGGCCCCACTGGGCTCTGTAAAGGTGCCCCAGAGGATGGCCCTGATGTCTGCAGAAGAATGAGTGTCTTTGTTCAGGTGGTGATCTATAAGGAGGGGGCTGTGCCTCCCCGTCTGACCTTCAGGTCCCCCTCTGGCCCTCAGTCATCTGTCTGGTCTGCCTGGACATCAGCACCTCACACCTCTTAGGCCATGTCCAGCATCCCCATCAGCAGGTGGAATTTTTTACCCAGTGGCTTTTGTGTGACCCTTTCTAGAGTTTTCTGAAAAGATCAGGCACCTTTTTTAGTATGGGAGCTTTACATAGAAAGGGAAGATATTTCCCTTTTGTTAAATAATTAATTAGAAAATGAGAACAGCCTAGCCAGTCTTTGTGAGCTTAGGACCTGGAAAAGTTCCAACCTAAAGGATTTCTCAGTCTGAATAAGATTTTTACTTCCTGGCCTGTGGGTTGAACATTACAGGGAGGAGACGTTTAGAGTAATGGTTACATTTTAACAAAAGGCTGGTACTCTTAGCTGTATGTATAAAGATCTACTTTTGCACTGTTCCTTCTGTCCCGTGTAGGGACTTCATCCATCTACTTTTCAATTATGCACCATTATTCACTGTCCTCCTTTGGTGTATCATACGTGCTGGTGTCACCCAGTGTTACGTAGCTGGTAGACTTCAGAACCAGGACACAGCCCAGAGGCGTCTGCACCAAGGCTCGCTCTGTCTCATTTCCCTGCAGCCTCACCTGAGGGAGGTTCTGGAGCAATTGGTGGCACAGTTTGGCCAGACTGCAGAGAGGGTTCTCATGTACCTACCTTCTCCTGTCCCACCACAGATGACATTACAGCAGAGTCAGTCATTGGACGAGCCAGTAGCAAAAAGAACCCTCCTTCTCCCTCTGTAAGCCCCCTCCACTACATGGGGCTGAGAGAACCCTATTCCGACATACCAGGCTGGACTCAAAATCTGCCATGAGAAACCAGAGAGCAAGGGGAGGAAGCATCTGCAGACGTGATGGGAGAGTTAGTTCAGGGACAGATCTGTGTCGCAAGCAAATGCAAATTAACTTCTTCTAGGCTCTTTTCTGAAAACCAGACAGATCTCCACCACAGTGCTTGATGCAAATGCTCCAGGGATCCACTTACCAGAGACTGTGATAGTCTTGACTGTGGTCTTATTGAGGCGAGTGCCAGGGTTATGGACGAGGCAGGTATAGGTTCCACTATCATTCACAGTGATGTTAGGGATAAAGAGCTCCTGTGAGGATGGCTGGGGGCTCCCATTGATAAGCCAAGAATACTGTGCAGGCGGGTTAGAGGCTGAGTGGCAGGAGAGACTGAGGTTTGCCCCTGGACGGTAATAGGAGTCTGAGGGGGAAATGGTGGGGGCATCCGGGCCATCTGGAGCAAACAGAATAAAGCCACACGTGATGTAATCCAAGGGAAGGGGAAGATCCTGGTCTGTATAATGTCCACAGTATCCCTCTGAGCTAGGTCATAACCCTGTTTTAGAAAGTCCCAACCAGGGCACCTGGGTGGCTCAGTCAGTTAAGCATCCTACTTTTGATTTCAGCCCAAGTCATGATCTCATGGTTTGTGGGATGGAGCCCCATGTCAGGGCTCCGTGCTGTTAGGGTGGGGCCTGCTTGGGATTCTCTCTCCTTCTCCCTCTGACCCTACCTCACTAATGCTCATGTACTCTCTCTCAAAATAAATAAAAATTTAAAAATAAATAAATAAATAGTCCCAACCATAAGCCCCCTGTGTTCACTGAGCCTGAGTCTGAGATATTAACTTGTTTCCCCCTCATAGGCTATCGACCCTCCCAGGGAGGAGCAGCCTGTTCCCTCCTAGTCTTGGCTTAGGCTGGGCCTTCCCAGGTTTGCCTGAGATAAGAAGCCATGGCCAGCCTGGGTGTCTAGGTGAGAGTCAGGTACTCAGACCCCAGAAGGACAGATGTGGCCTGACCTCTGGCAGCGTGGATTTGGGCTGGCAGCCCGGGGCCAGGTAGGAATACAAGTTACTCACAGAGAACATTCAGGGTGAATGGGTCACTACGACTGGCACTGACTGGGTTCCAGGTTTCACACTCATAAGGTCCTGTGTCATTCCTTGTGACACCATGTAAAGTGAGAGTCCTGTTGTCCAGGGACAGCTCCAGCCTGGCGCTGTCCGGGAGGCTCTTACTGTTTACTGACCACAGGTAGCTTGTGTTCTGAGTCTGAGGTTCACACGTTAATACTACAGAATCCACGTTCTCCACGGGGTCCGAGTTGTTGCTTGTGATGTTGGGTTTGGGTAACTCCGCTGTGTAGACAACAGAGAGAACATTGCCCTGTGTGGTACCTGTGATTCCTCCAAAGGCATCTTCAATCAGAGCTGCCTTCTCTCATCTGTCTGCCAACACGAGTCCTTAAGAATAAAGCAGATCTGTGAATCTCGAGACAAATGCGAGAGGATCTGAGGACTCAGAGAACATAGGGCCCCTGCTCTCTGTCTGAGAGCAAGGACAGACTTTCTCAGGGTTTGGTTGTGGAAGACACAGGATAGGGAGTCAGAGACCACCCCAGATCTCTCCTGGTTCTTCCCTAACCAGTGGACTGTCTGACCAACCTCAGAGGCCTCACCTGGAAAGTACAGGTGCTGAGGCCCTTTCTACTGCACAGACCCACACCAACCAACCTACGTGTGTCTTCCACAAGGCCGTGCTTTCCACAGTTATCCTGGAGATGGGTAATTATGGGCCTTCCCAGAATTTGAAACCCTGGAGAACACTGGGCAGCATGGCCTGGAACAGGGTATTTGAGAAGAGTAACACCCAGGGACACCAGGGGCAAGCCTGGAGGTCAGCCCAGTACTCAGACTGCAGGGCCACAAAGTTAGGCAGTCCTGCTGAAGTGCTCCATGGTGACTGGCATGAGACAGTGACTCCACACAGGGTAGAGCAGAGTCAAGACTAGAAATGACCCAGAAAAGAGTAAGGGGGGACAGGCAGGACCTGGCTGGCTTTGGCAGAGAACTATGTGCTCTGCCCTCGGTCTTTAAAGTCTTTTTTTTCCCACTGCAGAGGGCAGTGAGGACCATATTGGTCTTTCCTAAAATATAAGTGGATGTTTTCGAATGCAGAAGGGGTGAATGGTAGGAGATGGTGGGGTGGAGGTGGGGATATTTGGCCCCATGGACCATTTGTAAACACAGTTATGAGATGGAAAATTGAGACGTTAAATTGTTTTCATATATGAAAATCACTATTAATACCCGAAAAATCTAAGACCAGTTTCTCTAGGAATATCTCTCTAGAGAGCACTGTACGTTGTAGACCAAGTTCTGCAGTCAGTCAGGGTCGCATCATGATCAAAGGAAGATGTTCTTGCGGGTTCAAAATCAGTGACTCCCTGGGTAGAGAAAGGCATGTGAGTCCTGGTAAGAAACAGAATTGATTGGGAGACAGTCTGCGGTGTCTCTCTTATATAAAGGGAGGGATGATACGAAATTAGTAGAAATGATATGTGCTACGTTAGTAAATTTAGGAAAGAGGTCCTTGCCACCAATTTCTATGGACAGTCAGGCAAAATGGAAAGAAACCCATACTTGCATGTGGCTTTCTTTTGATCTCAGGAAACATAAGTTTGATCAAATTTATCCAAATTGGGCAGCATCCAAGTGAAAAGACAGTGACTGGTAGGTCTCACTGTGTGAGAGGGTCCCACCCTATGGTAAAAGTGTCACGTGAGCACCCAGGTGCATGTGAAATAGGCAGTAAACTAGTTAGATGGCACAGGGTCTGGCCAGCCCCACCTGGGAAGAAGCACTGGGAGGAACGGGAGCCTCACCAGGATGAAGATGTGAGTCAGGGGTAAAAAGTGTGAAATGAGCCCATGAGCTGGGGACTGCAGACCTGCCCTTCTGTCTTTGACTTCCTGGTTGAGTCATGTAGAAGAAAGTAGATCAAGGGGTCACACGTCCCTGACATGTGGTGTGTTCCACTTGTTGGCATCATGGAGAGAAAGAGACCTGGATGAGGGAACGGTGAAAGCTCGTTTCTCCTGGTGATCAGGCTGCTGTTCTGACTGATTTCTGCATCCTTTACTGTTGCCTGGGAGGGTGGGCCTGGCCACAGGTGTTAGCAGAAGAATCCAGGGAAGGCTTAAGAGTAAAGGAAGTTATGCAGATCAGGGGGAGTCCCAGCTGAAAGGAGGAAGAGGAAGAAGATGAGGGACATAGAAGGAACAGAGAACCAGAAATATCCAAGGCTGTGAGCAGTGGGGGTTACAAGTGACTTCAAAGACTCCAGGCACTGAGAGTCCACAGCTGACCCAGGGGCATGACCAGCACATCCCTGCAAACACTCCCATGGCTGAGCAACACCAAAGACTCTTCTCTGGGAGTGGCCTGGGGGGCTGGTGGTCAGAGGGATAGAACATGGGTCTCAGCCCCTAGAGGGACAGGGAATAGAACCTGTCCAGAACCTCCTAGGACTCTGCATCCAGGCTCTAGACTCTGAAGAGACTAATAATCATTCCTTCGTTCCTTCCTTCCTTCCTTCCTTCCTTCCTTCCTTCCTTCCTTCGTTCCTTCCTTCCTTCCTGAAACAGCAATGGAGTTCTTGGGCCTGTACCAATTAGGGGTATACAGTAGGAGGAGAAGGCAGAGTCCTTTCCCTCACACTCCAATAGGAGTGACATCAACATAACAGGAAACAAATAAGTGATTCCAAGTCCAAAGTAGGGAGCTGTGGATTGGCCACCTGAGGGGAGGCCTGGGCATTCCCAGCACTGACTCTGATTGTTGATGAAGGTAATTTAGTTCTTGAGTAAAAACAGACTAATTCCTCATTTGCTCTCACTCCCAGACCAGAAAATCTGCTTTGAGCTGTGGATCCCTAAGAAAGGTCTGATCCAATCGCTGGTCTCAGGGTCCACAGATGCCTAATAAGGCCCCTGGGTGGATAAGTCCAGGCTGTGGCTGCAGACAAACCTCATAGGATTGTGATCTGCCTGCCGCTCCTGGTCTGTGTGACTCTGATTCAATGTCTGCATCACCCCATGCCTCAGTTTCCCCTCAATAAAGTCAAGTAAATGGTCTCAGGCTTGCCATGTTGTTTGTAATTAACCTTAAATATTTCACACTTACCTGGCCTAAGGCTTGGTATAGAGGAGCTTCCCAAATAAACATTTATTATTATTTGCCTTCATGAGAGACAGCTCCTGGGCCTGATCCCTGGTGCGGGAGGAGCACCCAGGAGCATCTTCTCTCCTCTGTTCCTCCCTGGGGGTGCTGACCTTCCTCTGGAGTCTCCTACAGCTCCAGGGCAGTCAGACAATGGCCTAGGGACCTTGCCTACCTCTGCTCTCCACCCCAAGTCTCAGGTGAAAGACCAGGCTCTACCCCTCCCCAGATGTGGCTCTTGGGACTGAGCCCTGGCTGGTGACCAGCTCAGGAACCTCAGGACTCAGGCAGCAGGAAATCATTGCTCCCAGTCAGCCCTGCCAGGAAGCCAAAACCCAACCTTGGCACGGACTCCCCATGATCATTGCAATCAGGAGCCCTGAGACAGGGGTCTGGGCAGGGGCTTTCTGAGCTGAGTTTCTCTATGAGGAACCCAGGAGGCCCCTCAGGCCTGGCCCGGACTGAGCCCTGCAGGGTCTTTCTCAGAGGCATGATCACAGGGAGGAGCCCAAGGGGTTGGACTGAATCAGTCTGCCTCTGCTGAATTACTCCCGTCAGACTGGTCCTTCTTTTTGCAGTGAATGTCTGCTAAGGGTGGAATCCAGGAAGGAATTCCGATCTTATGAAGTTTGTGTCCACTGTGTATGTCCTGCACTAAATGCTCAAACCCCACATGGGACACAGTGCAGAAGGGAAGGGAGGCACAGTCCAGGCCTGTCAATCCTGTGTGTACGAGGTAGAATTCACTCCACCCGACATCAGAGGTGACAGGAATTACTCACGATATACACGGAGCTGTCCAGTTACTTTTTCAACTTGAACATTCCTCTTTATGATTTGTAGGGTGTAGTATCCTGTGTCCTCCAGGTTGATGTTCTGGAACAGCAGGGATCCATTGAGATATAATGTCTCTCTGCCGCTGTATGCAGATCCTGGGGTAATTTCTTGTAAGTCGGCTGCATATGATAGAATTTCCCTACGGGGATCTATAGCTGTCCCTTTGAACCAGCCAAGGCCTATAAGATTCACAGGCAGATTGTGGACACGCAGAAGAACGTCCTTCCCTTTGGCAGCATCGGGCGGCACCGATTCAATAGTGACTTGGGCAGTGGTGGGAGGGTTCCAGAAGGTTAGGAGTGAGACTAGGAGGGAAGAGAGAGGACCTGGATCAATATTTGGCCTATGTATTGGGACGGAAAGATGTGGCCCTGGAGACTGAGCAGGTCCTAATCGCTCAGCCTTGGGCCCAGGGGTGAGCGTGTGTGTGTGTGTGTGTGTGTGTGTGTGTGTGTGTGTGTGTCCTACTGGTCAAGGTCAGCGGCACGACCGCCATGGCTTCAGTGCTTCTGAACTTGTGATTTCCTCTGTTTCCAGTACTCTCCCTCAGATGTCCGTGGGCTCACTCCCTCACTGCCCTCAGGTACCTGCTCACACTCAGGGGTCCTTGGGAGAGGCCTGCCCACACCGCCTCCTCTAAAGACCCTCTGTCTTCACATTCTGACCTTTCCCGCTCTGTTCCCTTCATGGCCTGTCAATGCCCGACCTCCCATTCTGTGTCTTTGCTCGTCTGTCTTCCTCCCCAGAGAAGTGTGCTCAGGGAGGGCAGGGACTCTGATCTGTGTTGTGCCCCAGTGGTGGGGCCGGCTGCAAATACCTGTGGATGAATGAATGAGTGTTCCCAGGGCCCAGCATTGATCTGTCAATATCTCAGGTTGGTGGGAGGGGCAGCGTTTAGGGTCCCTGGTTGCTCACATCGTGTCCAAAATTCAGTCCTCAGTGATGAGTAACTTGGGACACAACACGTCATCACTCGCTCGCCTCTTCCAGATCATGAGATTTTCCTGTTGCTGAGCCGGGAACCCCCTGTCCTGCCCTGCCCTGCCCTGCCCTGTTCCCATGTCCCCTCTCGGCGCCCCATCCTCCCCTGGGAGACCGCAGCCAGTCTCTCTCTTCCTTTCACCCTTAACCCAGGGGATCGTCCCTCTCACCTGCCAGCAGGAGCTCCTGCCAGGGAACACGCCCTCCTCGGGGAAGGGCCGAGGGGGGCTCCATGCCGCCTGCTGCCTGCTCTGTCCTTCCCTCTGTGAGGAGAGCTTCGGCTCCAGAAATGCTCAGGAGCACCGCTGTCACGACAAGTTGGCTCCGTGGTCCTTCCTCCCTCTGTGCTGAGCCGCCTCTGGGGGCAGGAGCGCTTGGCCGGGTCACGTGGGCAGGGGCGGGGTCTCTGCCCTGTCCCTCCCCCTCCCCTCCCCTCCCCTGCCCTCCCCTCCCCTCCCCTCCCCTCACTCCTGCCCTCCTGGTCTCCTTCCCCTTTCATTTCGTCTACGTTTGGGTTCCCTGCGAACTGCTGAGGCCTCTCCCTCTTCAGCTGGGATTTCCCACCATATGCGAGTGCGCACACAATGCCCTTGTGTGGACAAGCACAAGCCTGTGGCATTGGTGTCCTGGGCGCTCCCCACAGCTCAGGGTCGGGGCGCACAGTCAGCCCCCTGCAACCCCCTCTCCTCCCCATGTGGCTTTTCTCTTCAGAGCAGGAGCCCGAGGAGCTACCCCAGGAACTCTCCTCACAGGGATGTTACCCCCACCGGGCATCGGAATCACCTGTGGAACTTTCTAAAGATCGCGAATGCCCTGGTGACCCCTAGAAATGCTGCTTCAGCAGATGGCCAGCCAGGCTGAGACCCCAGGATGTGGGAGTGGGGCCACCTCCTTCTTTCCTGCACCCACAGAGGGTCTGCAGATCCTGTAAAATGCAGATTCTGACTCAGCAGTGTGGTGTGGACCTGAGAGTCCGCATCTGACAAGCTCTCAGGTGAGGCTGGTTGTCCTGGGCCAGGCACACTTTGAAAAGCCAGGCTGACGGGGACCTGGTTCTCTCAGAGGACGAGCCTCCTCCCTACTCCGAGTTGGCCTCTGCTGAGTCCTGGCCTCCAGTCTGTCAGCACCGCACACAGAGCCCCAGAGGCCCCAAACCCAGGGGATTCTTTCCATCTGTATCAGAGAAGCCCAGCGGGGCACCGGGTCCCCCCAGTGTTCTCAAATGCTCTGGGGAAGTTGCATTGACTCCTGGCAGCAAGGTCACAGTAATGCTCTGAGGGTGAGAAGAGGGCAAGCAGGGTGATGACTGGTGAGGGACCCACTCTCCATCCCTGGGTGTCCCCAGCCCGGCCTCTGCTTCCAGGGACCGACACCCGGGACCAAGCGTCTCAGGAGCTCAGGTTCCAGGTGTGCAGGTGGTTTCCTGTGTGTCCTGGGAAGAGAAGAGGTGGGGGGAGGTCCGGTGGCGGGAGGTTCCCTGATCCTCGAGGGAAGATCGTAAGGAGACCCTTCCTCTACGTGTCTGCTGGCTGCACTGGGGCCGAGAGGCTGACCGTGTGCTCCTGAGCGTCCTGGGCAGCCCGTGTCCTCTGCCAGGGGGACTTTCCTGTGGTCACCCTGCCTCCCCCGTGGCTGGTGCCAGGCAAGGAGTGGGGGCTGCACAGGGACCCCTGACAGATCAGGGTGCTCCTCGGCCCCTAGAAGGAGTGGGCAGGACAGAACAGCCACATGGGAGGGACTCAGAAGGGTCTCTTGGAGAAAGAGACGGAAATCAGGCTCCTCTACCTCCTTAGGCAAACAAAGCCAGCTTCGCATTTTAATTCCCTGTGTGTTGCCTTGCGTGTCCCTATGTTGCCCCCTGGAGGCAATGCTGGGTCAGGGATCCTGACCGGGCTCCAAAGGATGCGTGGGCCCTGAGCCCTGGGCAGCCTGGGTCCTGGTCCCTGTGGGTCCTGGGTTGCCTGACTCCATTTCAGGGTAGGGTGAGCCCAGGGAGTGGACAGGCACCGTCCAGAAGATTCCAGATCCTGAGTCAGGAGAATTGTCCACCCAGAGAGATGTGCTCCCTTAGGAGGAACTCTCTGTCCTTGAGGTTTCAAGGAATGACCTAGTAGAGTCTCTTGAGACTTTGGAAGAGGCACTGGCTTGGGGGGAGGGGGCTGGACACCACAATGCCCTGTTTCCTCATCACAGCACGGGGCGGGAGGGGGGGGAATGCATCCGTGTCATCTGTGTCCCTGCTTTTGCTCTAGGCCTCCCCACAGAGCCCACCTGGAGACTCAGCTGAGGGTTCCCAGGGCTTCCTCTGTTACAGGGGAGGAGACCCTCAGCCCCTCTGAGATGGAAACAAATGTAGACCCTGGGTTCTCCTGTCCCATCCTGCACAGGGTCAGGCACGGGGCACGGGGCTGGGTCCTGGGGACTCCAAAGAAAACAGGACAGACACAGATCCTGAAACAGGGCCACAGGCACTCAGAGAAAATCATGGCTTTGAGGACACACTTAAAATGGAGGGAAGGTGGGGAGCCTCTGTCGCTCAGTTGATTTAATGTCCGACTCTTGATTTGGGCTCAGGTCATGATCTCTCTGCGGTGAGATTGAGCCTCTTGTCGGCTGCCTGCTGAGTGTGGAGCCTGCTTAGGATTCTCTCTCTCTCTCTCTCTCTCTCTCTCTCTCTCTCTCTCTCTCTCTCTCATTCTCTCTCTCTCTCCCACCTCTGCCCCTTACCCATTTTCTTTCTAACATAACATAACATAACATAACATAACATAACATAACATATAAAATAGAGAAAGGGGGTGCCTGAGTGGCTCAGTCGGTTAAGTGGCCGACTCCGGCCCAGGTCATGATCTTGCAGTCCGTGAGTTCGAGCCCCGCGTTGGGCTCTGTGCTGACAGCTCAGAGCCTGGAGCCTGTTTCAGATTCTGTGTCTCCCTCTCTCTGACCCTCCCCTGTTCATGCTTTGTCTCTCTCTGTCTCAAAAATAAGTAAATGTTAAAAAAAATTAAAAAAATAAAATAAAATAAAATAGAGAAAGGGTCCATGAAGGGAAAGTGTCTGGTGTGACAGGAGCATGTAACAGGTCTCAGCTGGTCGGGGAGGGGCTGTCACATGGAGCACCCCTGACAAAGTAATCTTTTGGCTGGGACCAGAAGTGTGAGTGGGCCTTTGCCCCTCGAAGGACAGAGGGTGTGGAGGGCTAAACTGCCTACAGAGGGACCTGTCTCAGCGGGCAGACACCCGACTGGCCGGAGGGGCTGACGGAGGTCAGTGTGGGGAGCCTGGAGAGCGAGGAGGACTGTGACTGAGTGAGGCTGGGGAGGGTCAGACCCTGCTGGGGAGTGGGCGCGCCAAGGGGGATCAGCAGCGCCTCCCCCCCCCCCCCCCCCCCCCCCCCCCCCCCGCAAGGCGCCAGGCTGCGGAGTATCTCTGCTGTCCTCTGGTGGACAAGGAGGGAAGTGTAGAAGGCAGAGTCACCGTGCTCAGCCGCTCTGCATGTTTATTCATCATCAATCTGTAGACATTTTACATGGATCACATATCATGTTAATACTCCATCATATTACAGCTCTGCGAGTCCCAATATCTGTTGCTCTAAGTACATTGTCCGTGCCTCTTCCCTCAGTGAAATGTCACCAAACTCAGATTTCACAGGATGTGTATCAGTGCATATTGTCTCCAGTAAGTTAAACTGTGTGTGGCCTTGGGTGGCAGCGGTGTGTATGGCTGGAATGCTGGGAGTTGGATCCGTGGACAGATGAAGGAGGAGCAGGGTTGTAGGAGGGATGGGATCCAACAACTTATCCTTCACCTTAGAAGAGGTAGATTGATACGCCACTCACCTCTGGATCCCTAGAAATTTCCCTGAGGGAGAAGTCCCCTGAATTTTTGTTTGATTTATTTTCCACGTTCTGACACATAAATGTCTTACTAGTAAGTCTAGAGTCGTTGCTACTTCCTGTTCACTAGGTTCAGTCAGCATAATGTCATCGATGCAACAGGCCAGAATGATGTCTTGTGAGAGGGAAAGGCCACCAAGATCCCTGTGAACTAAATTAGGACACAGGGCTGGAGAGTTGATGTACTCCTGGGCTAGGACAGTGAAGGTGCCTTGCTGGTCTTGCCAGCTGAAAGCAAACTGATTCTGGTAGGTCGTTGCTGACAGGTATGGAGAAAGAAGTATTTGCCAGAGGGAGAGCTTCAAAGCAGGTACCATGGTAGGCAGTAATCAGCTCAAGCAGGGAAACCACATCTGGCACAGCAGCTGCACTTGGAGTCACCACCGGCTTAAGCTTATGATCATCCACTGTCACTCTCCAAGGTCCCTGCATCCTTCAAGTCCTTGATGCTGCACTAACCCCTGCAGTCCCTCCAGGAAAATGTGGTATTGCTTTTGGTTTACTGTTTTCCTAAGTAGAGGCAGTTCGAGTGCCTTCCACTTGGCCTTCCCCACTGTAGCAGCCCTCACTCCACAGGGCAGGGAACCAATGTGGGGATTCTGCCAGCTGTTGAGTATGACTAGTTTAATTATGCCAAACATGGGAAATAAACAATAGGATTGGTTCAGGGACACCCCCCCCCCCCCCCGCCAGGCTCACTGTGAGATGAACCTGTGCTGAACTCCATTGACCACTTGAGCTCCATAAGCCCCTCCTCTGATTGGTGCTGGGCCACTGTGACATTGGGTCCTCAGTTTAGAGACCATGTCTAGTAATGCCCCAAAGAGCTGACTATTTCCTTTTCCCCAGTGCACAGTCATCCTGGTAAAAGGCCACAGGTCCCTCTGGGGAAGGGTGGGAGAAAGGTTCAGTGTATAAATTTTTGGCAGCATACTGGGTCCTTCCTCAAGGGGACCCAGCTTCTCCTTTATTCAAGGGGTTCTGGCTCTTTAAATTGGCTCAAGTCTGGGAATTAATTGAGGGGCCATAACACTCAGTTGCTGTGATTCAAGATGGACTTTCTAGAACTCTCCCGCTTATATAGGCCAAGTAAGAATTCAGTAGGCTTTCCATCTGTTTCATTTCTAGGAACACCATGATCAACTAGCCAATGTCATTGGTCTCTGTGAATGAGACTATTCTGATTGCTGCTTTGAGTCTGTTATCCTTCGTGATGACTGTGGCCCAAGTCACTTTCAGTGATTAATATGGCCTCTTGGCCCTACCTCCTTGGGATCCAATCTCCCTCCTTGCATTTACGTTTCCCAGTTCACTGGCAGCAGCTCCCTCTGACCTACAGAGGAGAACAATCACAGAGCTCTTTAAGTGTGCTGGGGCTCCCTTATAAGCTCACACCTCAGTCATGAAAGGGAAAGGTGTGTCCTCTGGACTCTCCCAGGGTGGATGAGTAGGTCTTAAATAAGTCCATACCACATTCCAATTTCCCTTAGTCTTTGGATCTTTCCTCTTTCTCTGAGTCTCAGGGCTATTCTCTGATGCAGAGACCTCATGGGTCTGTCAAGGTGAACAGATACAGATGTAAAACTTAACAGTGACCTGGTGAGCTGAGCGGGGGAGTATTTGGAGGTATTTTTATTCAGAGAGGTGTCCCAGCCCATGGAACCCCAGGTGAGGGCGAAAATATTCCACATGGAGTCTCATATTCTCCCAGGGAGCTGAGGGGAGTGAGCCAGGTGAGGAAATACCCAGGGATATGGGCCCTCTGGTCAGGCGAGACATGGTCAGTCTGGAGGGTGTCCTCTCTTAGGGTGTCTGTGTTCCTTGGGAGTGTCCTATGCCTTGGCATGAGCATGAGGTACTGGGTGCTGAGGCTTTTGATTTGAAGGGAACTCACACCCAGGTGAGAGAGGAGCCAGTGCAGGGAGGTAAGTGATAGAGGACATGGGTGTCCTTGGAGCCCTTATCCCCAGAGTTAAGGGAAGTTCTGGGTGTCTGGGGTTGCTTTGGCCAAAGACTTTTTGAAAAGTCATCCTCTTTAGCTGAGGGCAGGAAAATGTCAGAATGGTGGATGAGGGATGAGGAGGAGAAGGGAGACTCATCTGTAGATGAGGGAAGCCCTCTGTCTCCCCCTAAGCAAAGGAGGAACATGATCTGAAGGGCTCCATTACCCCCACTGGTTTCTTGATGCAGAAGATATCCAGGGGTTCCAGTTCAGAGTCAGCTCACCCTGGGCCCCAGTCACGATGCCCATGATGGCCCCATCAGGAATAAAGTGCTGAGGCTCCTGGGGTGGGCCCATCTGTGGGGGAAGAACAGGGAGAATGAAATATACAGTGTTTTCACTAATAGGAGACTCGCCTTTACTTCATTCAGGCAGGATGCATGACTCCTCAGCATAGCTCTCCCTGGGAGGTACACCTGGGACATGATGTCATTTCTCCTGGGCTCAGGGTCATCTTTCTACCAAAGGCACGTCTATTGTTTTGTCTAGGAATGGTGGTCACTCTCCTCCCCAAATCACCCTGACTCCTTGACTCCATGCACAAGGGTACTTGAGGACATGTGGTTCGTGTGTGTGTGTGTGTGTGTGTGTGTGTGTGTGTGTGTGTGAGAGAGAGAGAGAGAGAGAGAGAGAGAGAGAGAGAGACAGGGACAGAGAGAGAGAGAGCCACATTTTGTGCCTGTCCTGATGCTGCCCTGTGGTGGACATGAGGGATTCTGTACTCTGTGTCAGGCTTAGGACCAGGCATCTGACTAGGGTTCAGATCACTGCTCTGGACGTTGAGCCCTGGGCAGAGATGGGCTCTCACCCCTCTCCTGCAGGGACAATCAGTACAGGACTCCAGCCACCCTGGGTCTATTGTGCAGCACAGTAGAACTCTGGTAGAACTGGATGGCCCACATTCCCCTGGCCCCACACTTTAAAATGATTAAAATGGCAAAGTTTAGGTTATATGTATTTTGTCTCAAAACAAGCGAAAAACTTAGGAAACAAACCTACACATTACCTTATATAAAACTGGCACCAATCCACGACTGGGAATGCATGTGGGTGTCCATTTCTTCATCTGCTGTGCATGCCCATAGTGATTTTGTGAGAGCAGAAGCAGGTGTCCCCCCGTTTGTCTACCCTTCTTTCCCTTATTCATTCTCTGAACACGATAGCCATTTTCCTGTGATGGGGCCATTAAGAAAGTAGGCTCGCCCTGTCTCTCTCTTGGGAAATTGGGGATCTGTAGGACATAGGATGTGAACGTAGGTAACTGCACCTGACTGTGTTATCACAGCACAAAGGAACAGAGTTAGAGGTGAGAATTCAGAGGGGGTTTATTGTGTCCACCTGTAGAGGTTGGGGTGACCTTATGGCAAGATGGCCAATGAGATTGGCTATAGAGAAGGGGAAGGAGCAGATTCATAAAGAAAGGGGGAGAGGGCACCCCGGGCAGGGACTGTTTGAGCGAATACATGGAGGCAGGAGCAAGAATTATGAGGGGCAGTATGTGTGCAGATGGGATTACAAGGAGCAGGTCACAAGGGCAGGGTGAGACAAGATGGAGGCTTTTCTGAAGAGTTGGTGTGTTTTCTGGGTCTTTCCATCAGAGCCTGGACTGGAGGGCTGAAGACACTGGGAGAGGGGGCTGAGAGAAGACACACCCACGATGTGTCTCCTTCTTTGCTCATATTTGTGTGGACATCAGCTGGCCCCGTTTTCTGTTTTCCTGTGTCCCTACTGGAGTTTGCAAAGGGAAAAAGGCTGGGAGCTGTCCATGGTCCCATGGTCCCCAGGGCCATGTGAGGACAGCCAAGCGCTCTCTTGGCTGGGTGGGTAGGGTCTCTTGTGAATCTCATCTTTTCCTGTTGATATTACCCCCTACTGTATCCCACCACCACAACTCGCTCCCAGGAGATAGGGATGGGGGGGGGTGGGAGCTGGGATAATTTAGACATAATATTTTCCCTGTGTGCCCAAGAAAAGAATAGGCCTGGAGTTTCAGGTGAATTCTTGCTAAGAGAAAATCCCCATGAGCAGAAGAAAAAGAACAAATGCAGGGAAGACCCCTCTTTATTCACAGACCTGTTAAAGATTTAGAAGGTTTTCTCAACTGGGGATGGCACTCAGAGCATTTGGAAATGTGGGTTGGGGACAGTATTTTGGTTCCATAAATGACTTGACAGGCCTTCTGGAAATTAGAGTGTGGGGACAAGAGGTAATAATGCAGTAAGAGGCTCAGGACTGTCTGACATAACAAGGACTTCCTTGACCAAATGCCAATAGCTCCAGGAGAACTGAATCAGTTGACTTTATTTCTTTTCTTTTCTTTTCTTTTCTTTTCTTTTCTTTTCTTTTCTTTTCTTTTCTTTTCTTTTCTTTTCTTTTCTCTTCTCTTCTCTTCTCTTTCTTTCTTTTGCCTTAAGATGTGTGTTTTTATTTTAATTAAAATATTTTTAATTCCACTATAGTTATTTTAATTTTTTTCAACGTTTATTTATTTTTGGGACAGAGAGAGACAGAGCATGAACGGGGGAGGGGCAGAGAGAGAGGGAGACACACAATCGGAAACAGGCTTCAGGCTCTGAGCCATCAGCCCGGAGCCTGACGCGGGGCTCAAACTCACGGACCGCGAGATCGTGACCTGGCTGAAGTCGGACGCTTAACCGACTGCGCCACCCAGGCGCCCCAAATTCCACTATAGTTAACATACAGTGTTATATTAGTTTCAGGTGTACAATATAGTGATTTATCAATTCTTTACATTACTCAGGGCTCATCATGATAAGTGTACTCTTGATCCCCTTCACCTATTTCATCCATCCCCCCCACCCCTCCTTGTGGCAACCGTCAGTTTGTTTTCTCTAGCTGAGAGTCTGTCTCTTGATTTATGTCTCTGTCTCTTTTCCTTTTCTCATTTGCTTTGTTTCTTAAATCCTACACATGAGTGAAATCATATACTATTTGTCTTTCTGTGATTTATTTAGCTTAACATTATACTTTCTAGCTCCATCCATGTCATTGCAAATGGAATTATTTCATTCTTTTTTATGGCTGAGTACTGTTCCATTGTAAATTTATATGTATGCATACATACCACATCTTCTTTATCCATTCATCTACTGGTGGGCACTTGGGCTGCTTCCATAATTAGGCTACTGTAGATAATGCTGCTATAAACACAGGGGCTCATGTATCCCTTTGAATTAGTGTTTTTGTATTTTGGGGGGAATACCCAGTTGTCCAGTGACTGGATCCTATTGTAGTTCTATTTTTAACTTTTTGAGGAACGTCCATACTGTTTTCCATGGTGGCTGCACCAGTTTGCATTCCCACCAGCAGGGCATGAGGGTTTCTTTTTTTCCACATCCTCACCAACACCTGTTGTTTCTTGTTGATTTTATTTTTCTTGGTAGCCAATATCCTCCACTGGCATAGTATGTATTTATTTACTTGTTTATCTTATATATCCACATATTTATTTTTTTATGTTTTATTTATTTTTAAGAGACAGAGAGAGAGGGAGACCAGGGGAGGGACAGAGAGAGGGGGAGACACAGAATCCGAAGAAAGGCTCCAGGCTCTGAGCTAGCTGTCGGCACAGAACCCGTCGCAGGGCTCGAACTTATGAACCGTGAGATCATGACCTGAACCGAAGTCGGACGCTTAACCGACTGAACCACCCAGGTGCCCCTCCACATATCTACAAATGGAGCCTCATGAGAGAATTGGCTTTGATTTGTTTACAGCTGTGTTTTCTGACTCTCTAAGTAGGGAAACCCATGAGATTTGTGTTTGAACAGTGTTTAAAGATGCTTTGAATGAAAAGAATAGAACGTGCAAAGTATACAAAGGACCTCTCACCTGATTTCTGGTCTCCTTCATTATGCCTGAGATATTATTTTGTATTTATTTCACTGGCATTGTGCTACATTTAAGGTCTGTGTCTGATTTTCTTCATTTGCCATTATCTTCTTTTAGATGTAGCCTTAAAAAATATTTATGCCTAGTTCACTGTTGCCCAACTGTATTAATTTTTCCTCCTAGAGATATTTGACATCTCTGAAAGTATTTTGGTTGTTGGATCTGTGGACGAACTATTGGTAACCACTGGATAGTGGCCAGGGTCCAGCAGTAAACAGGACAATCCCCTACAACAAAGAATTATCTGGTCCAAAATGTGAGTAGTTCCAAAGTTGAAAATCCTTCTGCAGACAAAAATTTTACCATGAGTTTTGACAGAAAGAATATGGCAATCTCTATGATAGTAAAGTAGCCTCTTAACGTTTTATAGAAGAACAAATCCACATATACAAATCAGGTGAATGAGGGAGTGGGGGAGGAAGCATATCTTCCTGGTAAGTCTGCTTCTGGGGGAGAAGTCAGGAAGGAGTGGTTTGGCATCAGGAGGACAGGGTTTTGACAAGAGCAGTGTCCTTCCAGGGTGGAGTGTATGACGCTTCACGTCCCAAAGGATCCTGCCTGGCCGCCTCCTCATCCCCACGGAGGCTTTGGGCCTCCAGCTTTTGGAAGAGAGGGTTGAACAGGAGCACCCATGGCAACCACTATTGCCTTGATAGCCGAGCCAGAAATCTGGGGGTGCTCGATTCACAGAGACTGAGGCAGCTGAGATTTGATGGGGTTGGGTTGACAGACACAGGCCACTTCTTATGAGTGTGATGCCCTTGGGGTTGGCAAAGGTGGGGGCTGAGGTGTTGAGAGGGGCAGGGAGGGCAGGGCTGGGAGGCCTGCAGCTGTCAGTGGATTGGGATTACAGGGCCCCCAGTCTGCTTTGGCAGGGACCCAGAGTGGATTCAATATGGGGGGAGCAGAGTGTCTGCAGGAGGGTGGGGAACTGGGATCTCATCACTCCAAACAAAATCCGTTGCTTGGTGGGCTCCACAGGAGAAAGACAGGGGTCCGGAAGCTTGGCAGCCCTGTCAGTGGGAGCTGGTGGAGGAGGCCTGGTAGGGTCAGGACCTGTGTCAATGAGATACACATCCCAGCAGAGTAGAAGCAGCTGGGACTTGAGTTTCCTAAGGTGCCTAGAGGGCTCCAGCTCTTGGGTAGTAGATGGTGGGGGGCGGGGAGGGGGGGGCAGCAGGTGGGTGTCCTCAGCAGAAAATGGGCCCTGCTGAAGTAAGGCAGGTAAGGACTGAGTTCCTGGAGCTGGAGTCCCTCCTACACATAAAGATTTGGGTCCTGGGCTGATGCTATACCTGCCCCAGGCAGTGGGCACAGGGACAGCTGGATATCAGGCTCCCTCTCACCCTCCCAGATGGAAGTAGACGCTTCTGTGGACTTCCAGCCTGGGTACAAGGAAGGGACCATGTCAGTTCTCATCAGGGCTTTAATCTTGTCCTGTCTCCCCCTTCTGCCCTCAGTGCCCTGGCTCTCTCAGAAGAGCCTTATCAACCCCCCGGCTCCCTTTCTCAGAGCCTGGCCTCTACACTGACTCTCTGGGTGGTCCTCCAATGCTGGGAGCCTTGCAGGGCCAGGGGTAGTGGAAGGGCCCCCCTCTGTGCTGAGGGGCAATCTTGAGGTCCACCAGCCCCACACCGCTTTCCAGTGCCCAGCAGACCAAAGCTTGTACCTCATCTGTCTCCCCCAAGTGTTGGAGAGGTGGGCCGGGTACTGGGTCCCAGTTCTCTTGTGGGAAAGCGCCCCCAAACCTTTCCTACCACCACGTGTAGGTAGTGGCTGGTCCCAGTCCAGCAGTGTCTTGGTGGGTGGTGGTGGAATCTGCATGGGATCGTGCTCATCATGGGTGCACTGGACTCCGTGCGGCCCTGAGCGTGGGGTGTTGTGGGGTTTGGGGCACACAGGCAGCAGCCCTGGAGGAGCGGGTGTTGGGGAGTGCCTTCAAGCAAGGATCGGGCTTCCAGAAGTTCCCTCATGTTCCAGGATGCAGCCAGGGTGAGGTGTGCAGGGTTTGGTGACAACTGACATCGGGGATGTGGGATGGTGCTCAGGTTGCTCCAGGCCGGTGCCCGTGCACACGCGGACGTCCTGTGCCTGCAGCAGCCGGTTGAACACCCCGCACTGTCTTGAGAACCAGCGAAGCTCAGGCCTCAGCTCTTCTCATGGTTGGCTGCAGGTGATTGGCTCTGGGAGAGGGGTCAGGGGCTGCCTGTCTTCTCTTTAAGCTTTTAGGGAAGAAAGGATAATTCTACTAGGTTATGAAAAATATAGATAGCGAGCTACCTGGTAAAAGTGAGGATACTCCCCTGGAACCTTCTCTTTAGGACGAATAACTTAGTTTTATCAGTAACTGTGACAAATGTTTTATTCTTCTAGTTTGTTATTAATGTCACATTTTGCAGTTTGGCTCTTAAGGAAATGGTGAAAACCAACCAAGATTCAGGTTTTAGCATGGCAATGTTGATTTCATGTGGACGCTCCTAGGATTTTAAGCTTTCATGAATTCACATAGAATCTTCCCTGTGGACACTCATGTACCGTCTCCTTGTGCATTTCTTTTTTTTTTTTTTTAATGCTTATTTATTTTTGAGACAGAGGGAGACAGAGCGTGAGTGGGGGAGGGGCAGAGAGAGAGACACACACAGAATCTGAAACAGGCTCCAGGCTCTGAGCTGTCAGCACAGAGCGCGATGCAGGGCTTGAACCCATGAACCGTGAGATCATTATCTGAGCTGAAGTCGGACGCTTAACCGACTGAGCCACCCAGGCGGCCCATTCTTGTGCATTTCTACTAGTCATTCTTTTGGAGGGAGTCACATTTTCCCCTAAGGGTTGGAAGGCATCTGACTACTGGGGGGGGGGGAGCGGGGGGGGGGGAAGGTGTCCAAATGCTGCTGGTAATGATAATGGCACTCATGATGGAGGTCTGTTCAAGGTGGGTGAAAGCAAATGTTTCTGAGAACTTTTCCCTCAAAATCACAAGCAGAAGGCACCTCCTGGGCCTGTCACAATGTTGGGATGGATGAAGGATGAAAATGGAGGTCAGTAATTTAAGTATCACATCCAAAAGTGGACAACAGGTTCTGTGTAGAGTCTAGATACGGACGGGGAATAGTGAGGACACTTAAAGGCCCCTCCCCTTAGTACCAGAGCATCAGAGGCTCCTGTGGTTCAGGCAGGGGCCCAAGGCTAGAGGGGAAGGTGCTGTCAGCCCACAGGTGCTGGGAACCAGACCCTAACACTGGCCAGTCCCTGACTAAGTCTGTTTTTTGGGGTATAGATTTATCCTTAAGGAATGATGCTGAGGTATATGATTCTGAGGATAAGGAGATGCTCTTATGATATAATTTTCTTCTCAATAAGATAATTTCTTCCAAATGATAGTATGTCTTTACATTCATGGCTAAGATGCCTCTCAAGACAGTGACGACATCAGAGGACATGTCTAGTGACATTACATACAGATTTGTATGTTTGTGCATCCCAATGTCTACAGAATTTCCCTCAGCTAACCTGGCAGTATAGACCAGTGGTGTCCTTCTGATTTGTGGTCACACCCTTGGCAAAACCAGTCTTCGAGCTACTGAGCCACAGGCAGCCAAGATAATCACCGCTAAATATGCCATCTGCTGTCAAATCAACTTTTGATTAATTAAAAGCAGTTTTTCATGACATTAATTATGCCTGTTTATTTTCTCTCTTATTTGCACACTCCAAGAGGCCCAGGGTTTCATTTGGTTAGTTAACACTAGAGGTTAGTGTAGGTCACTTGTTCTCAAGGAGGAGGGATCTTACCAGCACCTCTCCCCTTCCTCTAGGACACGCAGCATTGTCTCCAGAAAATCTCTTTACACCAGGGGTGGAGAGTTCTCCTGGCATCTGGTGGGTGGAGGCTGGCATGGTGCTAATTATCCTATGGTATATTAGATGGCCCCCAACAGGAGATACTAGGCCTCATCAGGGATGAGGAGACAGAGCCCTTCTGTGTGCCCATCACCCAGCCTTCCCAGGAGGCTTCCCCTCACTCTGCTCTTCCCCGTCTCTCCAGACTCTGCCCCTCTAGCCAGCCCCCCTCCTCCTGCAGCTTCACTGCCAGTCCTTGTGAACCTGAACGTGCCTTTGGTTCAAGGTCAGCCCTAATCCCTCAACTCGTCTGGCTCTTTTTTGTTATTTTTTAATTGTAATTCCAATGCAGTTAACATACACTGTTGTATTAGTTTCAGGTGTACAATACAGTGATTCAGCAGTTCCATATATCACTCAGTGCTCATCATGATAAGTGTACTCTCGATCCCCTCCACCTGTTTCATCCATCCCCCCACCCACCTCGCCTCTGGTAACCATCAGTTTGTTCTCTATAGTTAGGAATCTGGGCTTTTTTGGTTTGCCTCTTTTTTCCCCTCTTTGCTTGTTTGTTTCGTTTCTTAAATTCCACATATGAATGAAATCATATGGTTATTTGTCTTTCTCCGACTGGCTTATTTGGCTTAGCACAATATTCTCTATATCCATCCATGTTGTTGCAAATGGCATGATTTCATTCCTTTCTGTGACTGATTAATATTTCACTGTATACATTGACCACGTTTTCTTTATCCATTCATTTGCTGATAGACATTTGAGATACTTCCACAATTTGGCTATCGTAAATAATGCTGCAATAAACATGGGAGTACATAGATTCCTTCAAGTTCACGTTTTTGTATTCTTTGGGTAAATACCCAGTAGTGGAATTACTGGATCACATTGCAGTTCTATTTTTTTCTTTTAATTTTTTTTTTCAACGTTTATTTTATTTTTGGGACAGAGAGAGACAGAGCATGAACGGGGGAGGGGCAGAGAGAGAGGGAGACACAGAATCGGAAACAGGCTCCAGGCTCTGAGCCATCAGCCCAGAGCCTGACGCGGGGCTCGAACTCACGGACCGCGAGATCGTGACCTGGCTGAAGTCGGACGCTTAACCGACTGCGCCACCCAGGCGCCCCTGCAGTTCTATTTTTAATTTTTTGAGGAACCTCCATGTTGTTTTCTACAGTGGCTGCACCAGTCTGCATTCCTACCAACTGTGCATGAGGGTTCCTTTTTCTCCACATCCTCGCCAACACTTGTGTTGTTGACTTCAGCCATTCTGACAGGTGTGAGGGGATATCACCTTGTGGTTTTTATCTGTATTTCCCTGATGGTCAGTGATGTTGAACATCTTTTCATGTGCCTGTTGGCCATCTGTATGTCGTCTTTGGAGAAATGTGTGTTCGTGTCTGTTTGCTCTTCTTCTAGCAGGGACAGTCCACTAGAGGGCACCCACACTCTTCCTTGAGCCTGTGGGGAGCTTTTCCACTTGAGACAAATACAAGTGTATTTCCTGCCAGAACCCCCAGCTTTCAAATAACTCTTTAGATTTGCCCAGGGTGAAGCTCCTGGGACAGATATCTGGGTCCCAGGGAGGAATCTTTCATTGGAGGATTGTGGGGGGGTATGGACTGGCGACCCAGAAGCAGTCCTAGTGCCTAAGTCTTGGGGAGGGGATGGTTCCACACCTAGCAGGCAGCTTAGGCTAGACGTGCAGGAACAAGATGCCCCCACCCTACCTGTTGGCACTGGGGAAAATGACTGTAAGTCCATGACCCTGAAGGACTGGATCACTCTTTTTTTTTTTTTTAATGTTTATTTATTTTTGAGAGAGAGAGAGTGTGTGTGTGTGTGTGTGTGTGTGACAAGGGAAGGGCAGAGAGAGAGGGAGACAGAAAATCTTAAGCAGGCTCAGTGCTTTCAGCGCAGGAGCTGATGCAGGGCTTGAACCCATGACCAGGAGACCATGACCTGAGCTGAAGTCGGACACTTAAGTGACTGAGCCACCCAGGCGCCCCTGGATCACCCTTCTTAAGTGTCCTTGCCCTCCCAGTAGTAGGATTATACACCCATACCCTTTGTGACCTTGCAGCTCCTCCCCCCTGGAAAAGGGGCATGCGCCCCCAATCCCTCATTCATCTTGGGCTCAGCTGTATGCTTGCTGAGGCTAACGGGCTGTGGGAGGAGAGACCTGGGGCAGTTCAGAGCCACACCATAGGAGGCCTGGCATGTTGTCCTTCCTCTCTCCTGATCAGCTACAGGAAGAGTGTCTGCTTCCGGTCCCCTTCCCGCTGGTGCATTTAGGAAACGTGCTAAGTGTCGCAGGCCATCTGTGGTCTGAGGTCGGAGCCGTGAGTCTGGTTCTCTGGGCCAGGGGAGCTGCCCTCCCTCAGGCCCAGCTGTCTTCAGGAGGTCTGACCCAAGCAGGGCTCTGCCCCTGGGTGTGGCCAGGGGAGAGCCTCTGAGGAGGGTTGAAGCCCAGGGGCTTGAAGTTCGGGTGGTGAACACAGAACGCCTTGCGCCACTCCTGATGAAACTGATGTCTGTAGTGACCGTCCAGTAACTGTGATGCTTGCTGCAGGTTGTAGGCACCTTCATCAGGTCGAGGAGAAGTTTTCCCTTGGTTTCCGTACCATCCAAATCTGAGTGGACATGGAGCGTCATCAAAGGCCACTTGGCTTCTCTTCTCGTCATTAGGAATTATTCTCTAGTTCACGTGTTAATGTGCTTAAAGGCAATGATTGATTTTGAATGCTAATCAACCTTGAGTTTTGGGAAAGAAATTCAGCTTGGTGATTCCTGATCCATTTTGGTAGCATTTTGTTTCAGGGATTTTTCATCTCTGGTCACGAGAAAGGCCTACCTGTTACTTCTTCTTTGTTTCCTGGTCTGGTTTTGACATGAAGGTTATTGTGCCACATAAAATGAGTGAATGAGTATTCATTTGTCCTGTTCTCTGAAAGAATTGTTTAAGGTTGAAATAAACTGGTCGTTAATTGTTTTGTGGATTGATATGTGGATTGCTTTTTTGTATGGCCTGGAGAGATTGTACACTTCATTTTTTTGTAAAGTAACATGAACACTGCAATAATTTTCTGCACACGTGTGCCTATGAAGCCATTGCCCAGATCAAGGTAGAGAACGTTTCCCCACACCAGAAAACACTCTCATGACCCTTGCAGCCACTAGGAGCCCCACCATCACCCCCATTCTGATCTCTACCACCAGAGACTGGTTTTGCCTCTTTGGGAACTTTACATAAGTAGAATCGTTATGTTCCCTTCTACATTTGGCTACTTTCCTTCAAGTCTGTGTTGGGATTCTGGGCAACCCTAATTCATTCCTTTGTCATATTGCTCAATACTCTTTTGTTTGAATATACCACAACATTTGCCTGTTGTGGTGTTGGACATTTGAATTGTTCGACTTTGTGGCTCTTCCGAATAATACTGGTATGAATACCCTTATGCATGGGTGTTGTGATGTGTCTAACTCATTTCCTTGGGGATATATACCATTGTATTTGCTGGAGCATCTCCTGAAATACATGAGAATTTTAGATTCTTCTGCCAGATTATTGAACAAATCTTTTAAAAATGTTTATTTATTTATTTATTTATTTATTTTGAGAGAGAGAGAGAGGGAGAGGGGGAGGGAGGGATAAGGAGAGAGGGAGAAAGAATCCCAAGCAGACTCTGTACTGTCACCACAGAGCCCAACGCAGGGCCCAATCTCACCAACCGTGAGATCATGACCCGAACCAAAATCAAGTGTCAGACCCTCAGCTGACTGAGCCACCCGAGCGCCCCTGAACAAATCTTTATCCCCAACAGTAACATTACATGTTCAGATGTTCCAACTGTTGATATTGTCAGTCCTTTTAATTTCAGCTCTTCTCATGTGACTGA
Source organism: Leopardus geoffroyi (assembly GCF_018350155.1). Taxonomy (NCBI): domain Eukaryota; kingdom Metazoa; phylum Chordata; class Mammalia; order Carnivora; family Felidae; genus Leopardus; species Leopardus geoffroyi. The sequence continues at coordinate 13,485,449 of NC_059335.1, forward strand.
CATATTTCATAATGCAGCTTTTTATATGCTTGTTGGCCATTTTCACATGTTCATACTATTCACTGTCTTTTAGAGAGTTATTAGCCATCTTAAAAAATTTTGGATTGTCAGCCTTTTTATATTGCTTTTGTAGGATTTTATAATGCACTTTGGACATGGCTTCTTCATCATATAGATACGCGCACATGCACACACATGCACATAACTTGTATATGTATGAAAGACAGAGGGAGAGAGAATTGGGTGTGTTTTGAAGACCAGAAATTGTAACTTTGATAAAATTTAATCCGTTTCCAGAAGATTGTATGGTGTGAGTTAGGGTCTAGGTTCCTATTTTTTTCTCCATACAGATATTCATATTCATTTTAAAGCCATTTGTGTTTTTTGAGTGCGCACAAATGTGGCACATATATCTGTGTGTGCACAAGTGTGTATGTGTGTGTAAAGACACTTTAACTCTTAATTAAATTTCCTTTATAGTTATACTACAGGTCAGATTTCCTGTTTCTTGCTGAGTTAGTTTATGTTATTGCTAATTTTCTAGGAATGTTGTCCATTTTGTCTGCATTGTGAGCTTTATTGCCACGAAGATTTTTTTAGAACTTTCAGTCTCTGCCCCAACTTTAGTTAGGTCCACTTGTTCCCACACTAATGTAGCTTATTTGTGCTTCCTCTGTTGTTTTGCTGATGAATTTTTTCAGAGGTGTTAAAAATTTATGAACCCTTTCAAGAAAGGAGTTTTGAATAATGGGGTTTTGAATTTGGGATGTGTGGATCTTCTTGATTCTGTACTTGTCTTCTAGCTTATTATTTTTTCCTCTTAAGTTTATGATCACTTTCCTTTGTCCCTTTGTTTTTCTCCAACTTGTTAAGTTGGATGATTAACTCATTTTAAATCAACCTTTTCTAGTATCAGCATTTAAGGTAATGAATTCCCTTGGGAGCACCACTTTAGTTGGATCCCATAAGTTAAAAAAAAATTTTTTTTAAGTTTATTTATTTTGAGAGATAGAGAGTGCAAGCAGAAGGGGGGCAGAGAGAGAGGGGAGAGAGAAAATCCCAAGCAGGTTCCACACTGTTAGAGCTGAGCTGATGCGGGGCTCAAGCTCACGAAACCATGAGATCATGACCTGAGCTGAATCCAAGAGTCAGATGCTTAACCAACTGAGCCACTCCAGGTGCCCCTGGATCCCATAAGTTTTGCCAGAAGTATATTTTTAGCCAAGTGCCAAATATTTAAAACATCCAGGCAGAGCAGTGTGGCCCAGTCTCCCACGCACAGAGAATCAGCTCCCCGGGGCACAGACTTTACCCAGGGTGCACTGCTCCTGCATGCCCAGGGTCTCCAAGGGTGACTAGGATGGACTCTTGGCAGATGAACATGTGGCAGTAGCCATGACAGCCCAGTGTTAGCACCTCCTGTAACACTTGGTGGAACCAGAGCCTCAGTCCCCCTTTCCCAGTCCTGGAGATAAGACACATGTCCAAGGGACTTGGCTCCTCCAAACTTAACATCATAGAGGGGTTCAGCCATGCCAGGGCTGGAGAAGGACATAGAGAGTGGTGTGAGCAGGGCAGACAGAACAAAGTTACCTCCTTTTGGACAGTGTCTCCAGGACATGCCTTTAGGAGAGAAAACCTCTAGGGCCCAGATGGACTGCATGGAGCCTCTTTCCTTCAACCTCCCTCTCCCCTTTCTTTGATCCTGTGTATTCTGTGGACCCAGGTCCTGTTCCCAGGATTCCCTGAGGATACTGAGGTGACAATGGTGTGGAGAGAGGGGATGGAGCTTATTCCATTTATAATAGCATCAAAAAGAGTCAAGTGCTTAGAAATAAACTTAACCAAGGAAGTGAAAGATATATACACTGAAAACCACCAGATATTCAGAAAGAAATTAAAGAAGACACCAATAAATGGAAAGATATCCAGGTTTATGGATTGAAAAGCTTAATATGATGTCAATGTTACCCCAAACTATATATATATACAGACATATAGATACCATGGAATACAATAGAGAGCCCAGGAAAAACGCCCCAATTATTTGATCAAAAGACTTTAGACAAGGGTGCCAAGACCATTTAATGGAGAAAGGACAATCTTGTCAACAAATGGTGTTAGAAAACTGGGTATCAACAAAACTAAAAGGCAAGCGACGGAATGGGAAAAGATATTTGCAAATGACATATCAGACAAAGGGCTACCATCCAAAATCTATAAAGAACTCACCAAACTCCACACCTGAAAAGCAAATAATCCAGTGAAGAAATGGGCAGAAGACATGAATAGACACTTCTCTAAAGAAGACATCCAGATGGCCAACAGGCACATGAAAAGATGCTCAACATCACTCCTCATCAGGGAAATACAAATCAAAACCACACTGAGATATCACCTCATGCCAGTGAGAATGGCTAAAATGAACAAATCAGGAGACTATAGATGCTGGAGAGGATGTGGAGAAACGGGAACCCTCTTGCACTCTTGGTGGGAATGCAAACTGGTGCAGCCACTCTGGAAAACAGGGTGAAGGTTCCTCAAAAAATTAAAAATAGATCTACCCTATGACCCAGCAATAACACTGCTAGGAATATAGGAGTGCTGGGATATAGGCATATAGGAGTGCTGATGCATAGGGGCACTTGTACCCCAATATTTATAGCAGCAGCTTTAACAATAGCCAAATTATGGAAAGAGCCTAAATGTCCATCAACTGATGAATGGATAAAGAAATTGTGGTTTATATATACAATGGAATACTACTTGGCAATGAGAAAGAATGAAATATGGCCTTTTGTAGCAACATGGGTAGAACTGGAGAGTGTTATGCTGACTGAAATAAGTCAGGTAGAGAAAGACACATACCATATATTTTCACTCTTATGTGGATCCTGAGAAACTTAACAGAAGACCATGGGGGAGGGAAAGGGAAGAAAAAAAAGTTAGAGAGGGAGGAAGCCAAACCATAAGAGACTCTTAAAAACTGAGAATAAACTGAGGGTTGATGGGGGGTGGGAGGGAGGGGAAAGTGGGTGATGGGTATTGAGGAGGGCACCTGTTGGGATAAGCACTGGGTGTTGTATGGAAACCAATTTGACAATAAATTTCATAAACAAACAAACAAACAAACAAACAAACTTAAAAGAAAACTGGGTATATAGATGCAAAAGAATGAAAGTGGATCACTGCCTTATGCCACCTGCAAAAATTAACTCAAAATGGATCAAATCCTAAAGGTAAGACCTGAAACTATAAAACTCATAGAAAATATAAGAGAGTGTCTTCATGACATTGGATTTGGCAGTGATTTCTTGAATAGAACACTAAGAACACAAGCAAAAAAAAGGAAAAACAGATATACCGGATTTCATCAACATAAAAAAAAAAAAAACAAAAAACCCTATTCATCAAGGGACACAATCAACAGAGTGAAAGGCAACCTATGGAATGATAGAGTAGGTGGTTAGCTGGATATGAGCTGGAGGCAAGGGTGGTGGTAAACAGTGGTTTCATGGTTTCCCACCTTCCTGGGCTATGAGACCAGGAACAGCAGGTGCAGAGCATATGTTCCCCCTTCCAGCCTGTGTCCTATAATAAACGGTAACTTCATTATAATATATTTACATTGCGCCCCCCCCCCACTATGGGGGAAGACAGCCATAACAATTTTGGCAAGAACCTTGTAGAGTCAAAAACTCCTCCTCCCCACCTATACAAACATAAAGGGACACCCCTAAGCCTCGGGCAGTTGCTAACTCTGGGCCTGCCTACTCTCCCATCTTGAGAGTGTATTGTCCTTAATAAACTGCTTTGTGCTTGCTACTTTGCTTCTGGCTGCCTTTATTCCAGCGGGGTCCTCCTCACATAAACCTTTTGTAGGGAGCCAAGAACTAGATATCCATTCTCATGTCACAGAATCTCCCACCAGAACAGAATGAGAGGAAATAACTTGCATATCATATATCAGATAAGGGGTTAATGACCAGAATATACAAAGAACTCCTACAACTCGACAACAACAAAACCAAATTTAAACCTGATTTTAAAATGGGCAAAGCTCTCGGATAGACATGTCTCCAAAGAAGGTATACAGATGGCCAATAACCACATAAAAAGCAGCTCCACATCACCAGTTGTGAGGGAGATGCAAATCAAAACTACAATGAGGGGTTCCTGGGTGTCTCAGTAGGTTAAGTGTCTGACTCTTGGTTTTGACTCAGGACATGACTTTGCAGTTCCATGAATTCAAGCCCCACATCGGGCTCTGTGCTGACAGTGCGGAGTCTGCTTGGGATTCTCCCTCTCTCCCTCTTTCTCTGCCCCTCCCCTGCTCATTCATTCTCTCTCTCTCTCTCTCTCTCTCTCTCTCTCTCTCTCTCTCAAAATAAGTAAATAAACAAAAAAATTTAAAATACAATTAGGTACTCCCTCGCACCAATTAGAATGGCTATTTTCAAAAAAGCCCAGAAAGCAACAAATGCTGGAGTGGATGTGGAGAAATTGGAGCCTGGTGTGTTTTTGACAGGACGGTAAAATAGTGTAGCCATGGTGGTGATTTTCAGAAAAAAAACTTTACATAAAAATACCATATGATCCAGTAATTCCACTTCTGGGTATATACACAAAAGAAGTGAAAGCAGGAACTGAAAGAAATATGTGTACACCCATGTTCAAAGAGTATTGTTCACAATAGCCAAAATATGGAAACAACCCAAATGCCATCAATGAATTAAGACAAACACAGTAGAATATCGTTTAGGCTTCTGACCATCCTGAGCAGCCTCTGTTCCCTGCCTGGCTGACTTTCTTGTAGTCACTGGCCTTTCCCCATGGATGGCACAAGGCAGGGAGTGGGGAGCTGCACAGGGACACTTGACAATAGAGTCCTTAGAGGCCTCGGGAAGGAGCTGACAAGACAGAACAGGCACATGGTAGGGACCCCATAAGTGTCTGTTGGAACGGGGATAGAAGTGAAGCTCCTTTTCCACCTTCTTAGCTAAAACCAACTTCATGTGTTAATTTCCTCTGTGTTGTCTTCGTGTCCCAATGTTGCCCCCTGGAGGCTATGCTGGGGGCTGCACCAGAGATGCTAACCAGGCTCCAAAGGATGTGTGGGCCCTGAGCCCTGGGCAGAGGTGGGCTCTGACCTCCAGGCTGAGGGGCTGGTCAGCCCAGGTCCTGGTCCCTGTGGGTCCCAGGCTTCCTGAGTCCATTCCAGTGCAGGGTAAACTCAGGGAGAGGACAGTTGTTGTCCAGAAGATTCCTGATCCAATGTCAGGAGAACCATCCATCCAAGGGGATATATTGCCTCTGATGGTGGTCTCTGTTCCCAGAGTTCCAAAGGAAGGGCCAGTGAAGAGTCTCTTGGGTCTTTGGGGAGAATACACCTCAGAATTCCCTGTTTCCCCCATCACAGCACTGGGGCCTGTTGCGTTCAAGTCACCTATGTCCCTGTCTTTGCTCTAGGCTCCCCATAGGACCCAGGAGCTAGAGCAGCTCCACCTGGAGACTCATCCAGGGAGTCTCGAGGGTTCCTCTGCTAGGGAAGGGGAGGCCTCTGTGGGAGCCTCAGCCCCTCTGAGATGGAAGCAAATTCAGATCCTAGGTTCTCCTGTCCCATCCTGCACGGCAAGTTCCTCTCACTTCTCAGGACTCCTTGGGGTGGTAAGATGTCTTCAGCAGACCATAGCCACGTATCCCCACAGATCAGAGACCCTAGGGGGGAGGAGTCACCTCCTGACTTCCTTGAGTTCCGAGAGGGGCTCTGACTTCCCCTGGTGGTAACTCCACCTGAGGTCAGGTCTCTGAGAGAAGATGAGGACACAGGCTGCCCAGGATCTCCAGGGATAGGTGAAGTGGCTCACAAGGTAGAGATGGAGTGGGGGATGTCTGTTTTCTGTGAGTGAATGGTGTCAGATGCTCACTGTTAGGAGGTCTCTGTCGTCACTCCTGAATCTATGAGGAGTGAAGGCTTGTCCCTGGGACAGCTTCGGGTACTTGTTGGCCTCCTCCCATGAAGATACCAGTGCCCCTGTGTCTACAGGGGACAGGTTCTGACCCCCAGGTGTCATGTGGGGGTGACATGCTTTATGGTGTGGTTTCTCTTATCCATTTCACACATGTCTATTGACGCATGTCATCTGGCACAGATGGGGATGCCTGGATATCTGGCCTGGCTGCCATCTCATCCTCTAAGACACTATTGATGAAGTAGTGTCTATTCAGAGTAGCCACTGGGCATAAGGACAGGACTGCCCCATTTCTCACAAGGGACTTAGTCATGGATGGATTGCACCCTGGCTCTGCATGCTGCTTTCCCGGCTGGTACCTTGACAAACCTTGTCTTCTGTCTTCCCATTGCCCCAGTACAGCCTCCAAAGCACAGGGATCTGGGCCCTCTCAGAGGCCCCCAGCCAATCAAACCCTGCACCTCATGTAACCTTCTTTGTGTTAGAGAGAAGGGCCCCGTTACAGCATTAAGCAGCCTCATGGGAAAGCACTTCCGAGCCAAAGTGACCCCCATGTGCTGGGACTGGTGTGTCCCATCTGGCCACATCTTGGCGGGTCGTCATGGGATCAGGGCAGAACCAGTGTGAGCTGTGCTCTGGAGCTCCAAGGAACTGCCAGTGAGAGCTGAGTGCTGGGTTCTCGTCTTCTGGGAGGGATTCAATTTCCAGAACTTCGCAATATCCTTGGACCCAGCCAGAGACCAGGAGCTCAGGGCTCTGGTGGTGGTTGGGATTTAGCCACAAGGAGGTGCCCGGCTCTGCCCCCATACGTGCCAACCAGCAGCCCGAGCCTGTGCAGGGATAGTCCGGCCCATCTCCGCCTGCAGAGTGTGGAGGTGGACAGGTGAATGCTGAGGACACCAAAAGGAACTCACCCCTTAATGATGGAGCATCAGAGACTCTTGTGGTTCAGAGAGGGGCACAGGGTTAGAGGGCAGGGTGTCAGCCCACAGGTGCTGAGAATGAAACCCCAACACCAGCCAGTCCCCAACTAAGTCCATTTTGGGGGGTGTAAATTCATCCTTAAGGAGTGATGCCAAGCTGTATGATTCTGAGAGAAGCTCCTATGATATAATTTTCTTCTTAATATTTCTTCCAAATCCATAGTATGACTTTGCATTCATGGCTAAGATGCCTCTCAGGATGCTGAGAACATCAGAGGACGTGTCTAATGACATCACATGTCGATTTGCGGTCATGTATGTTTTTGCATCCCAATGTCTACAGAATTTCCCTCAGCCAACCTGGCAATATAACCCAGTGGTGTCCTGATTTGTGGTTACACCCTTGGCAAAAACCAGTCTTCCAGCTGCTGAGCCACGGGCAGCCATAAGTTCATCCCCTCTAAATATGCCTCCTTCTGAACCTGAATGTGCCCTTTGTCCAAGCTGAGCCCTCCTGTCTCCTGTCCAGGGCCCTGTTTGCTCTTCCAGCAGCAGGAACCATCCACCAGAGGGCACTGACGCTCCTGCCTGAACTCCTGCTGACCATTTCCATCTCCTGACCAATGCAAGTGTTTACATTGCCACAACGCCCAACCCTCAAATACTCTTTAGATTTGTTCACAGTGTGGCTCAGTCAGTTAAGCATCCGACTCTTGGTTTCGGCTCAGGTCATGATCTCACGGTTCGTGGTTTCAAGCCCCAGTTTGGGCTTTGTGCTGACAGTGTGGAGCCTGCTTAGAATTCTCTCTCTGTCTCTGCCCCTTCCCCTCTCTAAATAAATAAATAAATAAATTTTAAAAGCCCACTAAGATTAACAAATTGTGTTGTTTTAAGCCACTAAGTTTGTGGTAATTTGTTACAGCTACAGTAGGAACTTAATCCCCTAGGAAGACTGGTTAGAATCGGTCACGTCCATGTAGGAAATGACGATGTGGACTCACGGTCAGTGTGGACAAGAAGGTGGTAGAGAAATAGGAGGAACATTGGGGCAGGTTGGGGGGCCTATGGAGGCTTTGCTAACAGGTTCCACAAAGCACAGGGAGGAGCAGAAGAATTCAATAGTGACTCTCATGATTCTTGCTTCAGCAGCCAGGTGTAGGGAAAGACCTTTAATAGAAGAAGGACATGTGTGCAGGCTGAGCCTGTGTGAAGACCAGAAGTGAACGTTTGAATTACATGTGCAGTTAAGGTGGCCAAGAGGGGCCGGGCAGCACTGGTTCAGCTGGATCCCAGCTTCTGTGAGAGGCCAGAGGGGAGTGGGAGGAGAGGATCAGTCCGTCCAGCAGGACACGATCCGCACGGTGTTCTCCTGGGCTGGGAGGTCTCCAGACTAGGTGGGGATGGAGTTGAGTGGGCAGTGGGACAGCTGACAGAGCACACGGACCGGAGCGAGGTCCCACCTGCAACAGCCCCTTCCTGAGCCACAGCCTGGGACGCTGTTTCCTGGCCACCCTGCTGGTGGCCAGCACGGTGCTATCCATTGAAGCTAAGGAGTCAGAGTCACCGGTCAGGTCACTATTAACCACTTGCATCCTTCCCTCGTCTTTGTTTCCTGTGTTCAACTGATATTTCTTGCATGTCTCTACTTTATGGGTCTGAGTAGAATAAAATAATCCAAACTACATTTTCTCCTGATTATCTTTTGTTTCCAATTCCTCATGCTTGAATATACTAAAAAACACACAAAAACACAAATAAAAATCCACCATCAGCAGGGTACTGGCAGAAGCAAACACACCATTACTCAAAAGCCTAATCCTCCCTTCTCCCCTCAGACACCAGGTGTCCTCACACGACCACGAATAAGAACATAGATGTTGACATATGTCCGGGGTGATCTGTGAGAGCCTGGGAGTGTGCACCTGCCAGCATGCAGGTTCTGTCTCACGGTGTCCATGGTAGCTCATCCTCAGAGACCCGTGACCAACCATGTTCTAGGAACCTTCAGGGTCCCCATGGGGGTCCTGTGCTGACAGAAAGGGAAAGGGAACAGGCCAATGCTGGGGCATAAGGAACATCCTCGGGTATCTCTGGTGACCAGCAAACCAGAAAACTCATTGGGTCCAGATCCAACACATGGACCTACAGGTACCCACCTGAGTCTCTGAGTCCAAGTGTAAGACGTTCTATCAGATAATATGGAATTCACTCTGGGTTTCTGGGGACCGCACTGGCTTGGGTCACACGGAAGTATCATCTGGAGAAAAGAGTCACATTGGAAGTGAACTGTCAGCTGCCTTCTTTCTCACGATGACACTCAGCTTGTCTCACCTGAAACAAAGTTTATTTTTTTTTAAATTTTTTTTAATGTTTATTTATTTTTGAGACAGAGAGAGACAGAGCATGAACGGTGGAGGGGCAGAGAGAGAGGGAGACACAGAATCGGAAGCAGGCTCCAGGCTCTGAGCCATCAGCCCAGAGCCGACACGGGGCTCGAACTCACGGACCGCGAGATCGTGACCCGAGCTGAAGTCGGACGCCCAACCGACTGAGCCTCCCAGGCGCCCCCAAAGTTTAAAGGTTAGGATTTTCCTGTCAACTAATTCATTTCAACACTGAAAGAATGTGTGAATTGTCCTATTTCCCCAACACTGAAGATTATGAGGAACACCCACTGTACTTCTTCAGCCGGAACTCTTATTTTTTTATGTAAATTATCATTATTTTTACACTTTTCTTACAGCCCTTGCTCTCCTTGAAAGTATCCCCACTGACGAGTTTCCTGAGTCCAGCCATCAGAACTCCAGGACAAACCTTACAGGCCACATGCTAGAAAGTGCTGGAAAGGCATCCATCTCCAGCACCGCATATCCCCAAACACACTTGAAAAGTGCATCCACAACGCAAGGTCCTCACTGCTCCTTATCAAGATTTTGGCTTGTTCAACACACAGAGGGCAATGGCACCATTTTATGATATTGGGACCTGGGGTAGGTAGTATTTCAGGGAAAACATGAGGGCAAGAGAAACACTCAGGAGCTTCATTTTGGACGTAAAATACTGAAATACCCATCAGACAGCTAAGCTCTCCTGGACACTTGCTCTAAGGGGTCCTTCCTTGCCCTGCCCATAAAGGTGGGCTCATTTCTCTCAGTCTCCCCCATTTGTTATTTCTCTAGTCTTTTGTTTCGTTCTGAACATCATCTCGTCACTTGTCTTACTATTTTCCAAAGTCTTGAAACTTTACAAGTCCCTCATCAATTCCCTTGTAACCCCACAGCCCCTGTTATGTACTTTCATGTAGCCCTCGTCAACCATATTGTAATCACGTGTTTCCATGTGTTAATGAAAACCTATTCTGATACTCATTAACTCGTGTTGAGGCACACTTTATTGAGGCCGATTGCTACAATGGCTTTGCAGTAGGAGGGACAGATTGGACTCAACTCCAAATCAACAAGACTAATGGTGACTTATAGCCAAGGAGCAGGGTGGGGCAGTCAGCGGTGGAAATTTACCAAGAAGGTAGAGTAATTCTTGCCAAGAAGACCTAACAGGGTTCTTACTGAAGATAGCGGGAGTGATCACGTCCTACCTAGCAGATGCTGCTGGGGTGAGGAATTTGGTCAGAAAAGGAGGGTGCTCAGATATCACGGGGGGAGGATTATGGCTCAATGGCCTTCACAGGTTTCTTGCTCAAACTGGACCTGAAGCCCAAGTCAGACCTCCTTAAGCAAATGGCTGAGACAGCCTGACTAAAGTCTGGTCCAGGAGAGAATCTTTGCTGCGAGTTTCCCTCTACCTTGTACAGTTCCCACGAAACCATGGTGTTCGGATAGAAAGACAGAAATAGACACAGAGAGAAAGGGATCGATTGATGCGTTGATAAAAATCTTTAAGGACTTATCAGGAAGATACAAGAGAGGTTGTAAAATTTATCAGAGACTACCACAAAAACTATGCCAATGTATTTTCACATATGGATTAAATGAGCAATTATCAAAATAAATGTCAATCACCAAAACTTACCTCAAAACAAAAGTCTTAATATGAATAGAGCAATAACCATTAAAAAATTAAAACGTGAGCCGCTGATTTCCCTTGGTCAAAAAAACAGTACCAGGCCCTGATGGTCTTTATGGGTGAGAGTTAACAAATCTTCAAGTTAAAGATAACCTTCAACAGACTCCTCCAAGAATAAAAAGTTTTACAAGAAGAATACTTCCTAGTCCAGTACATGAGGCTACTTGAATAGCTTCATACCAAAACCAGATAAGAAAACCATGGGCCAATTTCACCTACAAATACGCAGACAACGGGTGCCTGTGTGTCTCTGTCACTTTAGGGTCCAGCTCTTGCTTTCAGCTCAGGTCATGATCTCACAGTCCATGAGTTGGAGCCTTGCATCGGGCACTCTCTAGTCTTTTCTGTGCTGATAGCACAGAGCCTGCTTGGGATTCTTTCTCTCCCTTTCTCTCTGTCCCTCTGCTGCTTGCTCTCTATCTATCTCAAAAATAAAATAAACTTTATAAAAACTCACATAAAAAAATCAAAGTAAGTGTTAGTAAACCAAACGCAGAGTTAACAAAAACAGGAAACAAATAGACAAAAAATTGTCATGATCAAGGATTTGTTTTTTTTAGTTTCTTTCTTTATTTTGAAAGAGAGCGAGAGGGACTGACAGAGATAGAGAAGGAAGGAGGGAGCTAGAGAGATTCTGAAGCAGGCTCCACACTGTCAGCAGAGAGCCCAATGCGGGACTTGAACTCATCAACCATGAGATCATGACCTGAGACAAAGTAGGATGCTTAACTGACTTAGGCACTCAGGCACCCCTTTTTCTTGTTTTCATATTGACTATTGGATATACCCAAAATAATTGCTTATATCATCTGTGCAGGGAACGAAAGCAACAATTATTTTTTTACAAAAACTCCAGGGGCACCTGGGTGGCTCAGTCGGCTGAGCGTCTGACTTCGGCTGAGGTCATGATCTCATGGTTCGTGAGTTTGAGCCCCGTGTCGGGCTCTGTGCCGTCAGCTCAGAGCCTGGAGCCTGCTTCGAGTTCTGTGTCTCCCTCTTTTCTCTCTGCCCCTCCCTGCCCTTGCTCACACTCTGCTTCCTCTCTCTCTCAAAAATAAATAAGCATTTAAAAAGTTTTTTTTAAACGCCAAAACCCCCACAGAACTCCCTATGAGTCTTTACCCAGCTCAAGGAAGAAGAGAAGCAGCACCTCACACACCATGGATGCTGTCACCAGTCCCCCTGCCAGCCCAACCCACCCCCTGCCATATTCTGCAAAATATTCCCCTACCCTTACATGTCTTCTTTTTCAACAACATGCTGTAACCTTAAAAGCCATACATTTCATATTGAGCGTTGTTGACCTTCACAAAAATGAAATTACACTGAATTTCACGCCACTTGCTTTGTTCAGGAAAAATTCCCAGGATTCACTCCCACAGGTGTGCCTGGATGGCGATGGTCTCTGCATCTCCCATCGTAAGAACTTATCACATTTTCTTTCACTGATTGGTAACTGGTGAACATTTGGGATGTTTTGCTTTTGCTCATATGTTATACAAACACTGCCACTATGAATGTTCCTCCCCGTTCACGTCTGCTACGACACCACACAACTTCCTATGGATGACATCTACAAGCTCTTCTATTGGTTTGTTTTTCTTTATTGCAAGGATCTTTATATATTGCGGATGGCATGCTTTGCCAACTATGTGTGCTGCACATCTCTTTCGTAATGTCCCTTTCTAAAGAGACATTAAGTGTAATATAGAACTCATATTTTTACCATTACATTGATGTCCCTCTACCTAATTTAGAATAATTTCCCAAGGCTGTGTGTGTGTGTGTGTGTGTGTGTGTGTGTGATCAATTTTTCAGACTCATTTATAAAAACTGCCTTCTTTCCTCCACTTTATCTGTCAGGCCACCTCCCTTATGAAGTGTTGATGTGTGAGTAGGATGGTGGCCGATGCCATATTCAGGTCCCCAGTGGAGCCACAGCACCAGTTTTCTATAGTGTGGCTCGGTGATCCATCTTGATATCTATCTAGTAGGGCCGTTGCCACCTTGTTACGCTTCTTCGGGGCCCTTTGTTAAGCTCTTTAGTTTTAGAATTCCCTTGTCCAGTGGAAAGAAAACAATGACAGTTTTATTGGGAAGTTCGTAATTGTCCAGATAATTTGGGGAGAACAGCTCTTCCACCAAGCGGAGTCTTCCCGATCCTGACACTCCCTGGTATCTCTTTCCTTTCTGTTGGTGATTTGTCCTCTGTTAGTTATTGCCACTTAACAGCAAACTTTCATGTTCAGTCAAGTTTTAGGTGGTAAATAAATAAAGGCCTTGCTTACAAAGCTCTTTGTTTATTCTCCGGTTGCTGCTATAAATATTATTTAAATGACACTTGCTCTTATAAAGCAATGTCATTCAGCCTCACATATGAATCTCCTATCAGGCATTCTTGGGAAACTACAGTACTGATTCTGAGAACTTCTCAGATGTGAATTATGACATCGTTTCTGCACTTTTCCTTCTCAGACCTTTTCTTTTATGTGTCTGGCTCGGCGCGCTCAAGGACCCCATACGCACCCTTACAAGTCAGTGTTGGCAGCCCACCCGAGCCTGGCCGCCTGACCTTAAAATTACGTTTGCTCTACCATTTTGTACACACGCTTTATCAGTTTCAGAAAGTTTCATTTTATTTCTGTTGACGGGTTTCTGTCATCAAATGTAGCTGAATCTTACATAGTGAGTTTTTTTTAACGTATCTTTCAAAAAGTCACATAATTTTCCTTCTTTCAACCATTAAAGCTGTGAATTACACTGATTTTCTCCTGTTAACCTAACTGCATTCCTGGACTAAACCTCACATTCCCGCACGTGATCTTTTCCCTTCACTGCTGGACTGTGGTTCCTATTTCTGTAGGAGGTTTGTGTATGCTGCTCTTGGCCTGTAATTTTTCCTTTCCGTATTTTTTCTGGTTTGAGGGTCAAGGTTATTCTAGTCTCACGGTAAGAGCTGGGAATGTGTTCGCTCTTTCTCTCAAGAGTATGCATAAGGTTAGAATAAGGTCACGAATGTGTAAAATCTCCCCATTGAAATGATGGAAATTTCAAAATGGTAACTCAAGTGGTGCCTGAGGGGCTCAGTCAGTTGAGCGTCTGACTCTTGGTCTCAGCTCAGGTCATGATCTGGCACTTTGTGAGTTGTAGCCCAGCACCGGCTCTGACGCTGACGGTGAGGAGCCTGCTTGGGATTCTGCGTCTCCTTTTCTCGGCCCCTGCCCTGCTTGGGCATGCGCTCTCTCTTTCTCTCTCAAAACAAATAAATAAACATAAGAAAATAGTAACTCAAGTTTGTATTAGGTTGGTTATTAGGACTCCTATCATGCTTTTCTTCTGGTTATTTTTTATTCTTTGCTCCTTTTTTCTGCTTTTAAGCATCTTAACATTTAAAATTTCCCCACAAGCTCCCCTGGGTTGCATCCTGTGTGTTCTCTGTAAAGTATTTTTCTGTCAGTTATACGTATCGTGACACTGCCATTGTGGTTTCTCATTAGGCAGGAGTTTTACAAACACATGGTTTCCATTCAGGGAGTTGTTTTCAGCTTATACTTTTCATTCTGTTCTCTGACTACCGACCACAGGGTTTATAGAGCCTTCCATGTCTGTGCATTGATGAAAATTTGCAGTCTTGGCCCAGTATGTGGCAGATATTCATACAGTTGCCATTTGTGCTTGAAAAATTTTTTTTACCACGTTTTGTATATACATACACCAAGCGTCTTACATTGCTCCAATATTCTCTATCCTTCCTGCTAGATGAGCTTCCCATCGAGTTTGCCCTCTCATTTCTGAGAGGCATATGCTCATGTCTTCTACCAAAAGAGTGGATTCCAGGTGGCTTTTTAAAGACAGGGAAGAGGGGCGCCTGGGTAGCTGAGTCGGTTGAGCGTCCGACTTTGGCTCAGGTCATGATCTCACAGCTTGTCAGCCTGAGCCCCGCGTCGGGCACTGTGCTGACAACTCAGAGCCTGGAGCCTGCTTTGGATTCTGTGTCTCCCTCTCTCTCTGCCCCTAAACAACTCCCATTCTGTCTCCGTCTCTCTCAAAAATAAATAAACATTAAAAAAAAAAATTAAAGACAGGGAAGAAAGAAAGAAAAAAAGAAAGAAAAAGAAAGACAAGAATTGACCTCATACATGTCTCCCAAAAAGCCTGCAAAAATTGTATTGGGAATGAAACCCATCAAGAGTTACCAAATTACTTTTTCCTACAACAGCATGTGAATACAGGTCTGCTTTCTTCCTCCACTGAGACCCTGCCCAGCAGATGAAATGAAGAAGATTCCTAGAACAACAGTGAGGTAGGTAAACAAAGACTTCAGAGGCTTTTCAAAGCCTGCTGCAAAAAATACTTAGCTTATGACCCATTTCTGTAAAATGAGAACATGAAACTATGTTACGGACTATTGATGAATACAAACATATATAAAAAGGATGGGTGAAATCGCGGTAAAAAGTCTCCTACATAGGATGAGACCCTCACCCACCGGCAAGTCGTTACCTCTGGCAAAGGAGGACAGCAAGGGAGAAGGCGCTGGTGTCCGATATGATGCAGCTTGTTGCCTTTTGTTTGGCAAAGGAGACCGGAGGCCAAATTCTAAAACGTTCACATCTGTTAAATCTTGGAGGAAACCGAACGGCTCACTGCACTATTTCGTCTACGTTTACTAGCTGGCATTCCACTGGAGACTTCAGCTTTCTTTGTCACTGTTTCTTTGTTGAAATCTAGAAAGCCTTGTTGATTTAAACACCTGACAATCTGGGGCGCCTGGGCGGCTCTGTAGGTGAGTGTCCGACTTGAGCTGAGGTCAGGATCTCACTGTTTGTGAGTTTCAGCTCCACATTGCGCTCTCTGCTATCAGCCCAGAGCCCACCCCACATCCTCTGCCGGCCCTCCCTGGCTCACTCTCTCTCTCGCTCTCTCTCTGTCTCTCTGTCTCTCTCTCA
Source organism: Leopardus geoffroyi (assembly GCF_018350155.1). Taxonomy (NCBI): domain Eukaryota; kingdom Metazoa; phylum Chordata; class Mammalia; order Carnivora; family Felidae; genus Leopardus; species Leopardus geoffroyi. Next base: position 13,501,376 of record NC_059335.1, read on the forward strand.
AAAGTAAATAAACATTGAAAAAAATATCTCGCAACAGAACCCAACACTCTCTCTCTCTCAAAAGTAAATAAACATTGAAAAAAATATCTCGCAACAGAACCCAACAATCTGGGTTTCCGTTTTAGAGATCGAAGGAAGGCTAAATCTAATGTTTACATTAGGCTGAAATGTTTTCATCTGTGTCAACGTGGCCCTCCCAGTTGAAGATCAGAAAAACAGCCACGCATCCACCACGTTCGGTGATCAACACTTACCTACAACCCTGATCGACAGTTACCTATGCCTTCTCCTTGCTTTGAAACTAAAAAAAGTGTTCTCCTCTGGTTGATTGCCCTCACAACCTTGAAGTGTCTAAATGGGACTCTCTATGTTGAACGAGTTCTAGACAGCTCCAGAGCAGAGAGACAGGGCTTCCTCCTCTCCAGACCTCAGAACACGAAAGCACAAACAACACTCCAAACCCCATCCATGATCAATCTGCATCACTGTGATGGAATCCATTGCTGTTCTGCTCCACCTTGGGTGAGCAGTGTCATGAACCTTGAACACGACAGAACCTTGCCTTCTAGGGGGGGTTACAGGGACCACAAAGGACATGTTTTTCAAACCTCCCACTAAGAGCAGACCGGCCAACCGGTTGAATTTTGTCCTCTTCACACAAAGAACCCCAAATTCTGCTTTTCCATCAGTGTAACCATGGTCACCAAAACCCCCTTATAAAAAAATCCCCTTATTTTATGTTTTTTGCCTCTGCCAGCTGGCTGCTGGCACACGTGGGACAAGCTCATTGGCTCCTGCCTGTGTGTAGGGGCGGGGCGTCAGAGAGTGACTGGTTCCAGAAAGTATAAAAGGCTGGCTCTCTAAGCTCTCTTCGGTCTTTTGGCCCGAAGCAAACTAGTGCAAACCTCCTGTGCCCTCTACCAACTCAAACATGTTCACTATCAAATCTTGGGTCGTGGAATTCACACTAGAAATGATATCTAACATTGTCATGCATAAGATAACAATGTCTATACCAAACTTGGACATGACGTGTGTTGAGAACCAACAAAAATTCACGGACTGGTTAAAAAAGATGTGCTACTTTCTGTTGAAGAAGTCCGTTGTTTACATCCTGAGCAATCTTGCTTCCATTGTACACAATCTGATGGTCAAAAAGTTCTTTACAAATATACGACATTATTTTCGAGACGACAAGATGTTTCCTAAACCCACAGAAGTGGTTGTGCTTTAGCTGCTGTTATACGTGTGCATTCCAGGCTCTCTGGGGAAATACTTGTCATCTGGAAGAGAGCAAACTACTTTACCAGCTTATCTACACTGAGTGGACCATATATGTATTCTCAGCTCTCTGTGAGTCATCACTTGTGTTTCAAACGAGAAATTCTAAAAGGAATTACAAAATTACGATTATGAAATTATACCAGACTCACAAATAAGACCACTCACAACTGTTCACTGAAACATTGAAATTGAATCACTAATGTTAAGAATCTTTAACAAGGAGCTCAGAGACCGCTGTAAAGATGGTCCTGTATATGTCCCCACCTAGATGCAACGTGACATTGTAGCCTGTGCCAACCACAAATGGGACATTCTGCGGCACTTCTCGGAAGAAAGCTAGCTTGCTTCCTTCTGCTGAAGGAGGCATAATTCTTTCAAAAACACTTAAACAAGCTTCGGGTTTTCCCTTGATCAACTCTTTCTCCTCCCAGCTCTGAGCTGTTTCTGGTCCTGGAGAATCTGTGTCTCCTAGCTGCCAATCTCTCAAACTTCAGATGACCTTTTCCTTTGCTTTGCAGCCTCGGTTCTTTCTGATTTGGCACGCTGGACAAATAAACTTCTTATCAACACATGGGGTGTCTGAAGCCTTCGTGCGCCGCTTCTAGCCTGACTTCTTTCTCTTGTGTGGCTCAGGGTCTGTGGCCAGGACCCAAAAAGGAGGTAGGAAAAATCTCAGTGATACCAAGGAGAGCTCGTGGTTGTGGGGGTAGGGTGGAAAAGGGAAGGTGTGAAGCCTAGGTGAGAATTGCTGAATGGAGATGGGGTGGGGGTGGTTTCCAAAGCTGAAACTCTGTGGTGAGTGTCCCAAGAGGTCTTTGGGGATGTCTCATCTCTCCAGCAGAAGGTCAAGGTGAGAGGAGTTCAAACAAGGTGCTGATTGAAGGCACCTTGACCAGCCTCAGGGCATTTGCCCAAATTTGGCCAGAGGAGAGCCAGGTGCCTTGAAGTCTGAGCTAGGGGGAGGTTTAGGGCCCCCAGAACTCATGTTCCAGGGGACTCATTCTCAGGTGGGGTGGTGGTGGTGGTGGAGAAACTCTGAAGGTTCCCACACAGCCCCCCTCGGGTCAGGAGAGACCCTGTGGAGGAGGAAAGGCAAGGAACAACCCTTTCTGGGGAAACCCGGGGGTCCTGGGGCTGACCTGGGGATGTGGAGCCTGCACTGCACTGGGGCTTCAGGCTCCTCGTTGCAAGGAGAGCTTGGAAATAGCAGCGTCCAGCTCGCCCCTCTCGATCCCAGGTCCCTCAACAAATAAGCAGACAGGGGGACTGGGCCATCCTAGGCATCTATCTGCTCCCTTGGAGACCCCCACCCAGTCGTCTTCACACATGCTCTGCACCCTGTCAGGCAGCTGTGAGAGCTGCTGCCCCTGCTCCTGATGGTCAAAAGAGCCTTCCCCCACCCCGCCCCCAAAAACGGAGTGGGAGTTTCCTCCAAATTAACAGATTTACCGTGCAATGTTGCAGTCTCCCTTCTGATTTTATACCCATAAGAATTGAAAGCAAGTTTGGAAGAGACACTTGCACATCCCCGTTCATTGCTGTGCAATTCCCAGGACTCAGGAGGTAGAAGCAGCCCAAGGTGCAGAGACAGAGGAGTGGGTGAAGAAAGGGGCTTGTGTCCACGCTGCAGTGCTGTCCAGTCTTCGACAAGAAGGTCATGCTGGACTCGCCGCTAAGTGATCTAAGCACGTCACAGAAAGAAAACTAGCCTAAGAGTCCACTTATGTGAGGAATGTAAACTAGTCAAATGTGTCAAATCAGAGAGAACTGGGCTTCCAGTCAGGGTGGGGAGGAGGGAACACGAGTCACAAAATGAACTCGTGCTAGAGACGTGCCGTGCAACCCTGAGAATCTGCATACCGCCACTGACCTATCCACCGGTTAAGGATTGATGGTAGTAAAGTCAATGTGGTGTGTGTTTTACTATCAGTTGGTATTGATTTCTTTCTTATTTTTACACTTGGTCATAAGAACATGTATTTCTGTCATGAAGAAATTACCTTTTCAAAACGGCTAGAAATTTCAGAAGACGAAGGTGAAAAAGGAACGAAGTAACTCCCAGTGTCCTTCCATTTCAAAAATCGTCTGACATCTGAGCCAGAGGACTCTGCGTCTATCAGTGACTTCCTCTTCATGTGTCTCAGAACGAGTTCAACATGCTTTACACGATCCGTTACATGTAAGACCGTTTCCAATAGCTTCTACCGTAAATCAAGAAATCCATTTATTCAAGTTTACTTACGGAGTATTAATCCCACAGAAAATTTTAACAACCTCTTTTTCAAAAACAAAATCCTTGATGCTACGTGGCATTCTGATACATAATGATGTGGTTTCAAAGACTGAAAAGCATTAGGAGCGTATATTTGAAATTCAAGCACTTAGACATTAAAAATTGTAATACACAGAATTCTCTGTATCAAATATTCCAGAAAAACAAATCAGAATATAAACAGTATATAATCTCCTCTGGATTCCTCTTCCCCTTGAGTGACATAATATAACATAGGAATTTGTTTCAAAATACTTGTATGTACTTAATATCCCGTCAAAAACATGTCATTTAAAAAAACCTGAAAAGTGGGGCACCTGGGTGGCTCAGTCGGTTGAGCGTCCGACTTCAGCTCAGGTCACGATCTCACGGTTCGTGAGTTCGAGCCCCGCGTCAGGCTCTGGGCTGATGGCTCAGAGCCTGGAGCCTGCTTCCGATTCTGTGTCTCCCTCTCTCTCTGCCCCTCCCCCATTCATGCTCTGTCTCTCTCTGTCTCAAAAATAAACATTAAAAATAAATAAATTAATTAAAAAAATAAATAAATAAAAAACCTGAAAAGTGAGACCAGGAGAACTATGGGCAGAATGCACAAGAACAAAACCTCATGAGTTTCTAATTTCTAATGACTTCTATTCCTAATGATTTCTAAAAGCTGTCTTCCTAATTTCCAAGGCAAATTTACACAACAGAGAAAAATAAGCACTCGGCTATACAAGCTTTACAGCCTTTTTTTTTCACAGAGTGTGGCTCTTCTGCCAAAATTCAGCCATCAATATACAACCTCATTTCCTTTCTAAAGTGAGTGAGAACATATTCTACCTTAAATGGGACATCGAAGCAAATTTCCAAGAATGAAAATAGCATTCGAAAGTCTTAATTTCACGATTCAAATATCAACAAAAGCAACAATTCCCCAAATCATGAAAGAAGGATGAAGTAACTACATAGGAAAAAGTGCACATTTAAGTCTTCTTAAATATTACATAACAAAAACAGGTGTATTTATAACTTCAGTCTTCAGATGGCATACTTCACGAAATCATTATTCATTGAAAATAGACAAATGTTTACAAAGAACATTTAACTTAAATTTCATGGTTGCTTATTAAATGGTTGACCTGTACAGGGACATAAGAGTCCTGTCAAGATAGGTAATAAACTATAAATATAAACTATACCACAATGTTAAAAACTTCATAGTGCTCTATGGGAAAATCAATAAAGATAACATAATCTTTCTGGGGAAAAGTATTTAGCTTTACAAATAAATTCAAAATGTACATTTTACATATGAATTGCAGAATACATGTAAACCTTGTATTGCCACATAATCTTTGATTTTGTGGAAAACCATAAAAATGATGTACGTTTTCAATATATGGACATCAAAACTACACGGTTCACTTTTTTTCTTTTTCTTTTTCTTTTTTTTTTTTTTTCGTTTTTACGTTTTCCTTTTCTGGCAACTTTGGGTGCACTTTTCCGTTTTGGTTTTCCCAAAGGGGATTTTCCACAAATCCCAAAGCTGCACCTCTGTCCAGCTTGCCGGCCATTTTCTTGTCTCTTATTTCCCTGACTCTGTTCACGGATACCCTGATTCTTTCCAATTCCTGCTTTACTGGATGTTCGTAGAATAAAAACTCCCTGAGTTGCCAAATCAACCCCAAACGCTGAATTGCATGTGTAAGCAGAAGCGAAATCCACTTTTGCTTGTTGAAGGGGGCCCAACCTCTGCAACAACTCGTTTCTAGAAACAGACATCATGGTCTTCAGCATCTCATCCACACACCAATGGAATTCTCAAATGTGGATAAATACTCATGAATTTCCACTGGCTCGTCTTCCTCAATTTCTCCCCTGCCATCGTGACCACCTTGTTGGCCTTCTACTCCTGTCTCCGGGAGATGAAGTGTGATAGATTTCTTTAAGGGAGAAACTGGGGTGAAGAAGCCTGGGGCCCTTGAGAACTTCCTGCCTTCAAAGAAAAAGCTCGGGGTGTGACAAGTACACAGGGTCGGTGGTGAGCTTTGTTTCCTGTTCCCCGTCAGCCTGTTTCCGCCCCAGATGGTTGCTCGAGGGGTCTCTGAGCCCCTCAAGAGTCCACAGTGGGGAGGATGCTCAAAGCTCCAATGACTCTCCAGAGTTGAGGGGCGAAGGTGGGAGGGGAAGGGCCGGGCAGGGAAGGAAAGAGGGGTAGAGGAGGTAGCAGTGTGGAAGGGGGGGCAGATCAACACATTCAAGAGAGCTGAAGAGCCTAAGATGTGCCTTCAACATAAAAAAGGGAGGAGGGGAGAAGATGGCGACGGCCTGGAGCACGAGACTCTTGATCTGCAGTCATGAGGGCAAGCCCGACATAGAACTTACTTTAAAAAAATTAGCATGAGACTTTAAAAAATTATCCATAAAACAAGGAAAACTGATGAGGAGGCAGACACTTTAGAGGAGCAAGTTGGGGAGCTCCTAAGTCCGGTTGTCTCTGTGTCTGTTGAAGTTCGCCTTATGTTTAAGGAAACCTTTGCCTTTGGGGTGGCTGGGTGGCCCAATCAGTTGAGCATCTGACTGCAGATCTCGTCGTGATCTCACGGTCTGGTCCGTGGGTTTGAGCCCCTCCTCGGGCACGCTGCTGTCAGCGCAGTGCAGAGCCTGCTTCGCATCTTCTGTCCCCCTCTCTCTGCCTCTCCCCGACTCCCACTCTCTCTCTCACTCAAAAATAAATAAACATCTAAAAAATAAAGACTACCGGGGCGCCTGGGTGGCGCAGTCGGTTAAGCGTCCGACATCAGCCAGGTCACGATCTCGCGGTCCGTGAGTTCGAGCCCCGCATCAGGCTCTGGGCTGATGGCTCAGAGCCTGGAGCCTGTTTCCGATTCTGTGTCTCCCTCTCTCTCTGCCCCTCCCCCGTTCATGCTCTGTCTCTCTCTGTCCCAAAAATAAATAAACGTTGAAAAAAAAAATTTTTTTTAATAAAAAATAAAAAAAAAATAAAGACTACCTATACCTCAGTATTAAGAAGATAAGCGAAAGAAAAATAGGAAGAAAGAGAGAAAGGGAAGGAGAGAGAAAAATAAAACCTCTGGCTTTTCTGAAGATCTTCAGCCGCACTGGTGCCCCAAAGGTGAAGCATGTAGCCGGCAGCAGCACAGCAGAGAGGAGGAGAGTCTCTTGTCTCTTGTCCAGAGATGGTTAAAACGAAGAGATCATGTTTCAAAATTCTAAAAATGTCTCTTGATGCCTTTCTCCCACTCATAAGCTCCAGCATAGGGCATAGTGGAAATCCCCTCAGAGCACGTGGGAGCTTGAAAGTCGCAGGAAATGGTTCCAGAGCAACCGTTTCTTGGGAAATCACCCATCCTTACCCCAGAGAGCCAGATGGGGCTCTTTAGACTGCCATCATTCTGGAGTCAAGGGTACCTTTGGGAATCACATTAAGAGACTGGATTTCTTCCCACAGTTTTTGGCGCTCATGCAGCCCTGAGCCGAGGGACCCACGATGGGCTCGGCAGCCCTGGGCTTCTTGAACTGACCTTCCCTTTATCGAGGAGTCTTTGCCTCTGGGGTCCACAGCGCCCCGGCATTCCTGCAGCTGGTGGCCTGAGACACCTTCCTGTTGGGGGCTGCCCTCCCAGGGACACGTGGGCAGGGATGAAGGGACGTGATGAATCTGAAGTCCCAGAGGAAGGAGCCTGACTCAGGACAGACCACGGAGGGGACAGGGTGTGAGGGGAACAACCACCCAGTGGGAACATCTCTCCTGAGGCTCCCCTGGGGATGGGCAGCCCGCATTGTTCTGGCTCTTTGGCCTCATCGTTCAAAAGGAGACATTTAACCATCAGAGCAGAGATATCATTTTGATGTGGATGACCTACCACCCCAGGGACATCTGAACTTGTCACGCAGCCCCACTGCAGCTCGAACAAGGCAATTATTATTCTAGCCCTGATAGTCACACTATGAGCACAACCAGTTCTGGCTCCCTCCCGTCGGATGTTCTTTCCTGTAGTGGTGACCACTACAGGTCACCTTTGATAAGCCCTTTGTGCTGTGTGTTCTGTCTCAGAGTGTTCCCAGGAAAGCCCTGGCTTCTCTGTCAGGCACTACGCAGGGGAGGTCTCTCTGGAACAGCACCAGCTCCCCTGGACGGAACCCCAATCATCTCTGCCCAACGTGCTGGGAGGCTACTTAGTGATTTTTCACTTCCCTTTGAAAAAATGGGGAACTCAGTTGCTTTCTTCCCCATCACCAGGACACACAAACCCTTTCCCTTCCCTGTCTGGGTAATATTTTCCTAATGCCTATCTCTAGTGTAGATGTTTCTCTATCTCTTTAATGCTATTCCTATTTGACCAGAATAATTATGATCACCCAGGCCCCCACCTTGGACTGTGGAGTCAAGAATGCGTATCTGAAGTACATTAGGGCTGGAGAACATTCTTGCAGTGACCTGGGCGGAGAGGGTGAAGGGGTGGAGACGCTTAGAGACCTATGAGGACACAGAGTACCAAACACTAAACTCCTCCTCCCATCTTTCCAGATTACTCTGTGGTGCTGTCGCCCTCTGGTGCCTACAGTACGTAGTGCGGCCCTCGGTTGCCTCATTCCTGTCTGTCCCAAAGGAGCCCATCAATCTGTGGTCAGTCTTCGGGGCAGAACAGCTACAAAACTGGCCGGACCCAATGTAAAGTGAAAATGCACGGCTCCTTGGTCAAAGTAATTGAGAATTTCAGGATGTCAGAAGCACACGATGATGCCTAGCACAAGGTAAAATTTTTTTTCTATTAATCTCTGCACCCAACGTGGGGCTCGAACTCATAATCCCAAATTCAATAGTCACATGTTCTTCGAAGTGACACACCCCGGCGCCCAGCGCAGGGCGCTTGTAAATCACTGCAGGATTGCCCAGATTGCAGCCGGTGAGGCCAGCCCTGCCTTACTGGACCAATGCCTGTATTCATCCTCCATGTGACTATCACAGCAACTCAAGCCATACAAAACTTACAGAAATGGGGAGCCCGGAGAGTATCTGTCTTTTCATCTCTAATGAGACGATTTTCTCTCTTTTAAAAATTTCACCCGCCATTTTGCTCTGGCCGAATCAATGACCCAACTGGACGTGATCCTAGCTTTGAAAATAAAAAATGAATGAAACACACTGATTATATAAAAAGCCTCTAGCCACCCAAACCCTGCACCTCGTGTACTTCTTCGTGTCCGACAGACTAGACCAGTTATAGGATCAGGGCAGCTTCATGGGAAAGCACCTCCAAGCTGCGGTGACCTCCCACGTGCGCAGACTGGCATGTCCCATCCGACCACACCTTGCGGTGGTCATGGGGTTCGGGGAGAAACGGTGTGGACTGTGCCCGGTCAGGGCTCTGTGGTAGGAATTCAGAAATAATGCAGAGCTTCCTGATCCATGTCAATGCTCCTGCACAGAGGACAGGAGCTGGGGGTTCTGGTGGTGGTCCGGATTGAGCCACAAGGGGGCGCACAGATCTCGCTCAGACCCCACACCTGCCAATCAGGAGTCTGCTCACATGTAGGTATAGCCCACCCCACCTGTCCCCCCCACAGAGTCCAGAGGTCGACAGGTGAAAAGGCTCCCTCCTTTATTTTTTTTTTTTTATTTTTTTAATCTTTTTAAATTTACATCCAAGTTAGTTGGCATATGTGCTATAATGATTTCAGGCATAGATGCCAGTGATTCATCCTCTATGTTCATCCTCTATGAACACCCAGTGCTCATCCCAACAAGTGTCCTCCCTGATGCCCCTTACCCGTTTAGCCCATCTCCCTCCCTCCAACACCCCACCAGTAACCCTCAGTCTGTTCTCTGTATTTAAGAGTCTCTTATGTTTTGCCCCCTCCTTGTTTTTATATTACTCTTGTTTCCCTTCCCTTATGTTCATCTGTCTTGTATCTTAAATTCCTCATATGAGTGAAGTCGCATGATATTTTTCTTTCTCTGCCCGGCTAATTTCGCTTAGCATATTACTCTCTAGTTCCAACGACGTAGTTGCACATGGCAAGATTTCATTCTTTTTCATTGCCGAGTAATACTCCATTGAATATATATACCACAACTTCTTTATCCAGTCATCCGTCGGTGGACATTTGGGCTCTTTCTATACTTTGGCTACTGTTGATAGTGCTGTTATAAACATTGGGGTGCATGTGCGCCTTCGAATCAGCACACCTGTATCCAAAAGGCCCCCTCCTTTAATGACGGAGCATCAGAGGCTCCTGTGGTTCCGAGAGGGGTCCGGAGTTGGAGGACAGGATGCTGTCAGCTCGCAGGTGGTGGGAACCAGACCCCAACACTGGCCAGCCCCCAACTAAGTTAACTAGGTCCATTTTAGGGGCATCATAGTTAAGGAATGATGCCAAGGTATATGATGCTGAAGATAAAGAGGAATTCCTATCATATCATCTTCTTCTTAACAAGATATTTCTTCCAAATGAAGGTATGACTTTGATTCATGGCTAACATGCCTCTCAGGATGCTGAGAACATCAGAGAACGTGTCTAATGACATCACATGTCGATTTGCGGTCATGTATGTTTTTGCATCCCAATGTCTACAGAATTTCCCTCAGCCAACCTGGCAATATAACCCAGTGGTGTCCTGATTTGTGGTTACACCCTTGGCAAAAACCAGTCTTCCAGCTGCTGAGCCAGGGGCAGCCATAAGTTCTTCCCCTCTAAATATGCCTCCTTCTGGACCTGAATGTGCCCTTTGTCCAAGCTGAGCCCTCCTGTCTCCTGTCCAGGGCCCTGTTTGCTCTTCCAGCAGCAGGAACCATCCACCAGAGGGCACTGACGCTCCTGCCTGAACTCCTGCTGACCATTTCCATCTCCTGACCAATGCAGGTGTTTTCACTGCCACAACACCCAACCCTCCAATACACTTTAGATTTGCTCACGGTGAAGTTCCTAGACGGCAATCAGGGACCCTGGAGAAGAACCTTACGGTGGCAGATGTGACACAGTGGACTTGTAACCAGAAGCAACCCCAGGCCCACGGCGTTGGAGAGGGGGTGGTGCCAGGGACAGTGGCTGGACACTCAGGGCCCAGATGTTATTATGGGGGTATGGCTGTGCTTGCCGGGTGGAGAAGGCCTCAGAGAGAGGAGATGGTGGAACCTGAGTGTGGTAGGCAATAGTGTGACCCCCAAAGATATTCACACCCTGCTCCTAAGCCTGTGAACATGGGACTGGGCATAGCAACAGGGAATTAAAGCTGTTAATAGGCTAGACCTTAAATAGGGAGATTATATTGGGGGAGATATTTGTGTCAGGCTTCTAATCTGACTGTAACATAAGACTCTAAGATTAACAAATTGTTTTTCTTTAAGCATTTTCCTTTTTAATATTTTAATTTTTATTTTTGACAGAAAGAGAGAGAGAGAGAGAGAGAGAGAGAGAGAGAGAGAATGAGCAGGGGAAGGGCAGAGAGGGAGGGAGACACAGAATCTAAAGCAGGCTCCAGACTCTGAGCTGTCAGCACAGAGCCAATGCGGGGTCGAACCCATGAATCGCGAGATCATGCCCTGAGCCAAAGTTGGACGCTCGACCGACTGAGACACCCAGGCACCCCAGGGTTAACAAGTTGTCTTGTTTTCAAGCCATTAAGTGTGTGGTAATTTGTTACAGCAACCATAGGAACCTAATCCCCTCGGAAGCCCGGTTAGATCCAGCCAGGTCCACACAGGAAAGGACAGTGTGGACACATGGTTGTAGGGCACAAGCAGGTGATAGAGAAATAGGAGAAATATTGGGGCAGGTGGGGGACCTATGGAGGCTTTGGTGACAGTTTCCACATGGGGCAGGGAGGAGCTGAAAGATTCAATAGTGACTCTCAGGATCCTTGCTTCAGCAGCCAGTGGAGGGCAAGACCTGTATCAGGAGGAGTCGCGTGCAGGCTGAGCCTGTGCGAAGACCAGAAGTGAACGATTGAATTATGCGTGCAGATGAGACGGACGAGAGGGCCTACGGGCACTGGTTCCGCTGGGTCCCAGCTTCTGTGAGAGACCAGCAGGACGCGATCCTCACGGCTTTGGCCTGGGCTGGGAGGTCTTCCGACTCGGTTAGGATGGATTTGGGTGGGCGGTGGGACAGCACACAGAGCACACGGAGTGGAGCGGGGTCCCACCTGGAGCAGCCCCTTCCTGAGCCACAGCCTGGGACGCTGTTTCCTGGCCGCCCTGCTGGTGCCCTGCCAGTGCTGTCCTGTACGTCGCAGCTAAGGAGTCGGAGAGTCACCAGTCGGGTCACTACTAACCATTTGCATCCTTTCGTCTTCTTTGTTTTCTGTGTTCGGTTGGGATCACTTGCACGTCTGTGCTTTACAGGCCCAAGTAGAATAACATAATAATCCAAACTACATCTTCTCCTGAGTGTCTTCTGTTTCGATTCCTCATGCAGCTTGAATATACTAGAGAAAAAGAAAAAACACAACTCAAAATCCACCACCAGCAGGTTACTGGCAGGAGCAAATACCCCATTATTGGAAAGCCTCATCCTCCCTTCTCCCCTCAGACACCAGGGGACCATGTACAAGAACGCAAACCACTGACATATGTCCCAGGTGATCTGGGAGAGTCCGGGAGTATGCGCCTGCCAGCACACAGCTTCTGTCTCACGGCATCCATGGATGTTCATCCTCAGAGCCCTGTGACCAACCATGCCTTAGGAGCCCTCGGTGTCACAGTGCAGGTCGTGCGCTGACAGAAAGGGAAGGGGAACGGGGCAATGCTGGGTCTAGGAACACCCTCAGGTATCTCTAGAGACCAGCAAACTCATTGGGGTCAGATTTCTAACACGTGGACCTGCAGGTACCCACCTGAGTCTCTGAGTCCGAGTGTAAGACGTCCTGTCACATGATACGGAATTCAGCCTGGGGTTCTGGGGACCTCACTGGCTTGGGTCACACGGAAGTATCATCTGGAGAAAAGAGTCACATTGGAAGTGGACTGTCAGCTGCCTTCTTTGTGACGATGACGCTCAGCTGGTCTCCTCTGAAGTTAAGTTTAAAGGTTTGGATTTTCCTGTCGACTACTTCATTTCAACACTGAAAGAATGTATGAATTGTCCTATTTCTCCAACACTGAAGATTATGAGGAACACCCACTGTACTTCTTCCGCTGGAACTCTCATTTTTTATGTAAATGATCATTACTTTTACACTTTCTTACAGCCCTTGCTCTCCTTGAAAGTATCCCCACTGACGGGTTTCCTAAGTCCAGCCATCAGAACTCCCAGGACACACCCTCAGGCCACATGCTAGAAAGTGCTGGAAAGGCATCCATCTCCAGCACTGCGTCGCCCCAAACACACTTGAAAAGTGTGTCCGGACTGGAAGCCTGCACTGCTCCTTTTCAAGCTTTTGCCTTGCTCAACACTCAGGGGATAGTGGCACGATTTTATGGTCTGAGAAACTGAGGTAGTATTTTTGGCAAAACCATGAAGGAAAGGAAAAAACTCAAGGCTTCATTGTGGACGTGAAATACTGAAATGCCTATCAGACAGCTAAGCTCTTCTGGACACTTGTTCTAGGAGGTCCTTCCATGCCCTGCCCATAAAAGTGGGCTAATTTCTCTGTTTCCCACACCTGTTATTTCTCCAGTCTTTTAATTCATCCTAAACACTATCTCTTCAATTGTCTTAATATTTTCAAATTCCTGAAACTTCACAAGCCCCAATTGATTCCATCGTAACCCCACAGCCCGTTATGTACTTTCGTCTTGCCTCATCAACCATATTGTAATTACTCCTTTCCACGTGCTATTGAAAAACTATTCTGACACTCATTACAGACAATAAGGCACACTTTATTGAGGCTGACTGCAACAGTGGGTTTGCAGTAAGGGAGACAGATTGGACTCAACTCCAAGTCAACAAGAAGAGTGGTGATTTATAAGCAAGAGCACGGTGGGGCAGTCAGTGGATGGAAAATTACCAAGAATTAGAGTAATTCCTGCTAAGCTGACCTAACAGGGTTCTTACTGAAGACAGGCTGGGAGTGATTGCATACTACCTAGCAGATGCTAGAGACAGAGAGAAAGGGCTCGATTGATATACTGACAAAATCTTGAAAGACTTATCAGGGATATACAAGAAAAGTTTATCAGAGACTACCACAAAAGCTAGGCCAGTGTATTTTCACATATAGATGAAATGAACAATTATCTAGATAAATGTAAATCACCAAACCTCACCTCAGAACAAAGGCATAATATGAATAGAGCAATAACTAAAAAATTAAAATGTGAATCACTAATTTCCCTCCATCAAAAAAAACAGTACCAGGCCCTGATGTCTTTATGGGTGAGATTTAACAAATCTTCAAGTTAAAGATAATCCTCAACAAACTCCTCCACAAAATAAAAAGTTTTAAGAGAAGAATACTTCCAAGGCACCTAGGTGGCCTAGTCGGTTAAGTGTCTGACTTCAGGGGCGCCTGGGTGGCGCAGTCGGTTAAGCGTCCGACTTCAACCAGGTCACGATCTCGCGGTCCGTGATTTCGAGCCCCGCGTCGGGCTCTGGGCTGATGGCTCAGAGCCTGGAGCCTGTTTCCGATTCTGTGTCTCCCTCTCTCTCTGCCCCCTCCCCCGTTCATGCTCTGTCTCTCTCTGTCCCAAAAATAAATAAACGTTGAAAAAAAAAATTAAAAAAAAAAAAAAAGTGTCTGACTTCAGCTCAGGTTATGATCTTGCTGTTAGTGAGTTTAAGCCCCGTGTTGGGCTCTGTGCTGACAGCTCAGAACCTGGAGCCTGCTTTGGATTATGTGTCTCCCTGTCTTTCTGCCCTCCCCCGATTGTGCTCTCTCTCTCTCAAAACTTAATAAATAAGCTTAAAAAGAAAGGAAAAACCATCTCCAGATATCTGTGTTTCTTGTTCATGTTTATGTTCTTTCTCCTTTGAGTTTGTTCCTTTTCTTATTCCTTTAGGTGGATAATTAGCTCTACAATGACCATCTTTTTCTTCTTTTCTATGTTAAGCATCTTAACATTTAAAATGTGCCCACAAGCCCACCTGGCTTGCATCCTGTGGGTTCTATGTAAAGTTTTTACTGTCACTCAGGCATATTTTGAAATTGCCATTATTGTGTCTTCTTCAACCATGATTCTTTCATCACACACACGGTTTCTATGCAGATGGTGGTGTTCGGCTTGTCCTTTTATTCAGTTTTCTGCTTTCATAGCACAGTGTTTACAGAGTCTTCCATGTCTGGGTATTGACTGAAATTTGCTGTGTGGCCTAGTATGTGGCAGATATTTATAAAGTTGACATTTGTGCTTGAAAATGAGTATGACCACATTTTACATATATGCCAAGCCTCTTGCATTGCTCAAATATTCTCTATCCTTCCTGATTGGCTTGTTCTCTAATCTATGAGAGACAGAAGTTCAAATCTTCTACCAAGAAAGTGGATCCCAAGTGGCTTTTTAAAGCCACGCATTTACCTAATACATATCTGCCCAAAAAGCCTGCAAAAATTCTATTGTGGAATGAAACCCATCAAGAGTTACAGAATTACTGTTTCTACAGCAGCATGTGCTTTTCCTCACAGTCTGTAGTCAGTGAACTTGTTCTCCTACAGACAAAGTGAAGAGTGTAGAGTCCCCAGGGACTTATATAGTGGAGTGGGGTGAGGCTCTGGCCAATTAAAATTCTTCATTTTCAGGGCAGACATGTGAATTAGTAGAACCACTCAAGGAGTCCTCTGGCACTATCCCTTCTCATTAAAGATGCTCTTGCCCCAGAGCCAGCAACCAGCCTCCACTTTGGGGTATTAGTATATGCCCCAGGGAAAGTCTTCAACCTGTGCATAAGAAAACATGTTCCAGGGTATGGAAGTCTTGCTCTGCTAGCAAACAGTGATTTCAACTTACTGCCTTTCAGTAGGGGAATGATCTGTGCCTTATTCCTCAGGTGGGATCCTACCCAGCAGTTAAAATGAAGGAGATTAGGAGCACCTCATTGGCTCAGTCGGTTGAGTGTCCAACTTCAGCTCAGGTCATGATCTCGCAGCTTGTGAGTTTGAGCCCCATATTGGGCTCTCTACTAACAGCTCAGAGCCTGGAGACTGCTTCAGATTCTGTGTCTCCTTTTCTCTCTGCCCCTTCCCGACTCTCTCTCTCTCTCTCAAAAATAAACATAAATAAATAAATAAATAAATAAATAAATAAATAAATAAAATGAAGGAGATTACATAGAACAACAATGCTATATGTAAAAAAGACTCGGGATTTTTTTAATCCTGGGACAAAAAATACTTAGTTTATGACTCATTTACATAATTTTTTTAAAAAAGCTATATTACATGTTATTGGTGAATACAATCGTGTAAAAAGGATCAATCAAACAGCTATTAAAAGTCTCAGGCATAGGATAAAGCCCTCTCCCTACAGCAAGTCATTACCTCTGGGGAGAGAGGGCAGCAAGGGAGGAGGAGCTGGTGTCTGATTTTATGTAACATTTTGCCTCTTTTCTCAAAAAGGGAGATCTGAAGCCAATATCTAAATGTTCACATCGGTTAAATCTTGGAGGTGACCAAACAGCTCACTGTACCATTTCTTCTACTTTACTAGCTGGCATTTCACTTGTAGAGTTCAGCTTTTTCTTCACTATTTCTTTGTAGAAATCTATAAAACCTTGTTGACTGAAAAACCAATCTGTTTTGCTGTCTCGTAGATCTAAGGAAGGAGAAATCTGATGTTTTCATTAGTGTTAAATGTTTTGAACTGTGTCAATTTGGCCCCACTGGTTTAAGATCAGAATAATGGGTGTTCATTCACCATGTTTAACTGATCAACGATTATTTACACCTACCCATTGATTTAAAAATAAAGAAGTGTTCTAGTCTGCTACAGATGTATTCATAATGTTTAAGTGTCTAGATCTGACTCTCTATGTTTAATGAGCTCTAGATAGCCTAAGAGCAAAAACACCAGGGTTCCTTCTTTCCAGAAAACAGAACAGAAAGTACAAGCAATACTCCAAACCCAGTCAATAATCAATCGATGAATCCTCTCTCTCTCTCTCTCTGGCTCTCTCTCTCTCTCACTGCAGGATTGTGGGTGATCATCTCCCATGCTTGCATGCTTGGTTGCAGGTCATGGATTTTGGCAGAAATCAGTGATTTTTGAGAATGTTGGAAGGCACTAGTGTATTTTTTGTCACCTCAAAGCACCTATGGACAGTCTTTGCTTTTCCATACAAGAGTAAGCTTAGGAAGGCTTTGCTTCATTCTAGGTCAGGCTGCCTGCAGATATTGACACTTTCCTCTGCTGCCTTATTGCTAGTTATGTTAAATACAGTTTATTCACTGCATCCATTAACACAGTGTTCATTAACACTGTACCATAGTCAACATCTGTGCGAGCATATACAATGGCCCTCATGCAGAAAAAGGTTGAAAACAAAGACAGTAAGAAGAAGGTGATGATTATGGTGGAAGTTAAGAAGGAAATCATTGAGAAGTATGAATGAGGTATGCAAGTGGCCAAAATTGCAAGATTTTATAAGAAGTCTACATCAACCATTTGCACAATATTAAAGACAAAAGAATAAATAAGGGAACTAGATGCAGTAAAAGGACTGTGACCGAGAACTTTATCTTCGAGAAAGCAAAGACCTTGTACACCACCCTCATAAGTAAACTGCCAGTTACATCAACAGAAAATGAAGAAGTCATCAAGGCAAGCAGGGGATGGTTTGGTAAGTTTAAGAGGGGAAGTGGCATCCATAGTGTTGTGAGGCATGGAGAGGCTGCGAGTTCAGAATCTGAGGCAGCTGAAGTGTTTGCTACCAAGTTCCAGAAGCTCATGGTTTCCAAGTGTTACCTATCGAAGAGAGTTTTTAACTGTGATGAGACAGCGCTTTTTTGGAAAAAGATGCCAAAGAGGACCTACATTACAGAAGAAGAGAATGCAATGCCTGGTCACAAGCCCATGAAAGACCATCTCACCCTTTTGTTTTGTGCTAATGGAAGCAGGGATTTCAAAGTCAAGCCCCTGCTCCTGCATCATTCTGAGAATCCATGAGCCTTCAAGAAATGTCAAGGTTTTACTATATATATATATATATTTTAAATATATATTTATATATATATATATATATATATATATATTCAAGAAATGTCAAGGTTTTATATATATATATTCAAGAAATGTCAATGTTTTACTATATATATATATTAAATATATATTTTAAATATATATTTAAATATAGTATGTTAAATATACTATATATATATATATATATATATATATATATATATATATATGAAATCAGGTATTTTTATTCTATTCTTTTTCCATCTTTTCTCTTCCTTCTTCTTTATTTTCCTCTGTTTCTCTGGAATTAGCCTTATCTCTTTTTCATTCTCAGTTTGGTTTTATTTTCTCCTCTTCCCTTTCTCTCTTTTTATGGGATCAGGCTCCCCTCCCTTTTTTCCAGGGTTACTTCAACAAACAAATCAAAGCACACCCAGTTAAAAGTCCAAACACTCCACCAATAAAGGCAAGGAGAAGCTCTGCAGAGAACTGACCAATGGGAAAGAGCAACTAAAACACAACAAAGTGCACACAGAATACACCAGATACACTTCCTGGAATACCAGGCCCTGCACAGTGTATGACCCCTTTTTAATATGGTAGTACTCTCAGGTGTAGGACACATAACAAGCTTTTAAAACATGCAAAAGAAAAAAAAATAAAACATGCAAAAGAAAGAAACTAAGCCAGAGTGACAAGATGGAAGAATTCTCCCCAAAAGAAAGGTCAAGAAGTAATCACAGCCAGAGAGTTGCTCAAAACAGATATAAACAATATACTGAACAAGAATTTAGAGTAACAGTCTAAAGACTGTCAGATGGGCCTGAAAAACACATAGAAGACACCAGAAAAACCCTTGCTGCAGAGATCAAAGACCTAAGAACTAGTCAGGATGAATTCTAAAATGTTATAGCTGAGATGCAAAATAAACTAGATACAGTGACAGCAGGGATTAAAGAAGCAGAGGAGAAATAGAAGATAGAATTGTGTAAAATAATGAAGCTGAAAAAAAAGAGGGAAAATAAATTACTAGATCATGAGAGGAGAATTACAGAGGTAAGTGATTCCATGAAATGGAACAATATCCATATGACAAGAGTCCCAAAGAAAAAGAGTAAGAAGAAGGAGCAGAAGGTTTATTTGAACAAATTGTAGCTGAGAACCTCCCTAATCTGAGGAAGGAAACAGGCATCTAAGTACAAGAGGCACAGAGAACTCCCTTGAAAATCAGTAAAAACTGGTTAACACCATGACATGTCATAGTGAAACTGGCAAAATACAAAGATGAAGAGAGAATTCTGAAAGCAGCTAGGTACAAAAGGTCATTAACCTACAAGGGTAGACACATAAGGTTAGTAGCAGACCTGTCCACTGAAACTTGACAGGTCAGAGGGAGTGGCAGGAAATATTCAATGTGCTGACTAGGAAAAATATGCAGCCAAGAATTCTTTATCCAGCAAGGCTGTCATTCAGAATAGAAGAAGAGATAGAAGCTAGAAGAGAATAGAAGGAGAGATAAAGGCTTTCCCAGACAAACAAAAACTAAAGGAGTTCATGATCACCAAACCAGCCCTGCAAGAGATCCTAAGGGAACTCTATGAGTGGAAAGCAGCAAAGACTACAAAGAGAACATGGCCACAAACATGAATTCTACAGATAACACAATGGCACTAAGTTCATATCTTTCAATAACCACTCTGAATTTAAATGGAATAAATGCCCCAAACAAAAGTCATAAAGTATCAGAATTGATTTAGAAAAACAACAAGGGGTGCCTGGGTGGCTCAGCAGGTTAAGTATATGACTTTGGCTTGGGTTGTGATCTCATGGTTCATGAGTTCGAGCCCTGTGTTGAGCTCTGTGCTGACAGCTCGGAGCCTGATTCATATTCATATTCTCTCTCTCTCTCTCTCTCTCTCTCTCTCTCTCTCTGCCTCTCCCCCCCCCCTCACACTTTCTCTCTCTCTCAAAAATAAACATTAAAAGAAATTTTTTTTAAAAAATGCAAAATCTATCTATATGCTGCCTATAAGAGACTTATTTTAGACCTGAGGACACCTGCAGATTGAAACTGAGGGAATGGAGAACCACCTATCATGCTAATGTGCATCAAAAGAAAGCCAGAGTAGCCATACCTATATCAGACAAACTAGATTTTAAAACAAAGACTGTAACAAGAGATAAAGAAGAGCATTATATCATAATTAAGATGCGCTAACAATTGTAAGTATTTAGTAGCCCAAATATATCAACCAATTAAACAAAAACCTAAGCAAATTTATTGATAATAATATTTTAATTGTAGGAGACTTTAATACTCTACTTACAGAAATGGACAGATTATCTAAGCAGAAAATCAACAAGGAAACAATGGCTCTGAAGACACATTGGACCTGATGGACTTAACAGGTATATTCAGAACATTTCATCCTAAAGCAGCAGAATACACATTCTTCTCAAGTGCACATGGAACATGTTCCAGAATAGATCACTTACTGGGTCACAAAATAGCCCTCAACAGGTACAAAAAGATTGTGATCATACCATGCAGACTTTCAGACCACAATGCTATGAAACTTGAAATTAACCACAAGAAAAAATTTGGAAAGCCCCTAAATACATCGAGGTTAAAGAACATCCTACTAAAGAATAAAAGGGTTAACCAGGAAATTAAAGAAGAAACTAAAAAATACATGGAAGCAAATGAAAATGAAAACATGACAGTCCAAACACTTACAGATGCAACAAGGGCAGTCCTAAGAGGAAAATACATTGCAATTCAGGCCTATCTGAAGAAGCAAGAAAGGTCCCAAATACACAACCCAACCTTACACCTAAAGGAGCTAGAAAAGGAGCAGTAAATAAAGCCCAAAGCCAGCAGGAGAAGGGAAATAATAAAGATTAGAGCAGAAATAAACAATATAGAATCCAAAACAACAAAACAAAGCATTAGAACAGATCAATGATACTAATAACTTGTTTTTTGAAAGAATAAATAAATTTGATAAATGCCTAGCCAGACTTCTCAAAAAGAAAAGACAGAGGACCCAAATAGACAAAATCATTAATGGAAGAGGAGAGATCACAACCAACACCAGAGGTATACAAACAATTATTAGAGAATACTATGAAAAATTACAAAATTGGACAATCTGGAAGAAATGGACAAATTTATAGACACTCACACACTGCCAAAACTAAAACAGGAAGAAACAGAAAATCTGAACAGGCCCATAACCAGCAAAGAAATTGAATTGGTAATCAAAAATCTCCCAACAAATAAGAGTCTGGGCCAGATGGCTTCCCACGGGAATTCTACCAGACATTTAAGGAGAATTAATACCTATTCTTCCCAAACTATTCCAAAAAATAAAAATGGAAAGAAATCTTCCAAACTCATTCTATGAAGCCAGCATTACCTTGATTCCAAAACCTGACAAGGACCCCACTAAAAAGGAGAATTACAGGCCCATATCCTGGATGAACCTGGATGCAAAAATTCTCAACAAGATAACAGCAAATTGAATTCAGCAGTACATTAAAAGAATTATTCACCATGATCAAGTGGATTCATTCCTAGGCTGCCAGGCTGGTTTAATATTCACAAATCAATCAATGTGATACACCACATTAATAGAAGAAAGGATAAGAGCCAAATGATCTTTTCAATAGATACAGAAAAAGCATTTGACAAAATACAGCATCCTTTCTTGATAAAAACTCTCAAGAGGGGCACTTGGGTGGTTCAGTCAGTTGAGCATCCGGCTTCAGCTCAGGTCATGATCTCACAGTTCATGAGTTTCAGCCCCATATCAGGCTCTATGCTGACAGCTCAGAGCCTGGGGTCTGCTTCGGATTCTGTGTCTCCTTCTCTCTCTCTGCACCTCCCACACTCATACTCTGTCTATCTCTCTCGAAAATAAAGAAACATTTAAAAATTAAAAACTTTCAAGAAAGTCGGGATAGAAGGAACATACCTTAACATCATAAACGCCATATATGAAAGGCCCACAGCTAATATCATCCTCAACGGGGAAAAACTGAGAGCTTTCCCCCTGAGATCAGGAACACGACAGGGATGTCCATTCTCACCACGGTGGTTCAACATAGTCCTAGAAGTCCTAGCTTCCACAATCAGAAAACAAAGAGAAATAAGAAATAAAAGGCATCCAAATTGGCAAGGGAGAAGTCAAACTTTCACTCTTCACGGACGACATGATGCTCTACATGGAAAACCCTAAAGACTCTACCAAAAAACTGCTAGAGCTGACTCATGAATTCAGCAAAGTTCCAGGATATAAAATCAATGTACAGAAATCGGTTGCATTTCTATACACCAATAATGAAGCAGCAGAAAGGGACATCAAGGAATCGATCCTATTTACAACTGCACCAGAAAGCATAAAATACCTAGGAATAAGCCTAACCAAAAAGGTAAAAGATCTGTATGCTGAAAACTATAGAAAGTTTCTGAAAACAATTGAAGAAGACACAAAAAGATTAAAAAAACATTCCATACTCATGGGTTGGAAGAAGAAATATTGTTAAAATGTCAGTATCACCCAAAGCAATCTACACATTCAAAGCAATGCCTGTAAAAATAACACCAGCATTCTTAACAGAGCTAGAACAAATAATCTTACAATTTGTTTGGAAATGCAAAAGATCCTGAATAGCCAAAGTAATGTTGAAAAAGAGAAGCAATGCTGGAGACATCACAATTCCAGACTCCAAGCTGTATTACAAAGCTGTAATCATCAAAGACAGTATGATCTTGGCACAAAAACAGACACATAGATCAATGCAATAGAATAGAGAACCCAGAAATGGACCCACAAACATATGGCCAATTAATCTTCCACAAAGCAGGAAAGGGGATCCAATGGAAAAAAAGACAGTCTCTTTAGCAAATGGTACTGAGAGAACTGGACAGCAACCTGCAGAAAAATGAACCTGGACCACTTTCTTACATCATACACAAAAATAAATTCAAAATGGATGAAAGACCTAAACGGGAGACAGGAAACCATCAAAATCCTGCAAGAGAAAACATGCAGCAACCACTTTGACCTCCGCCACAGCAACTTCTTACTCGACACATCTCTGAAAACAAGGGAAAGAAAAGCAAAAATGAACTATTGGGACCTCATCAAGATAAAAAACTTCTGCACTGCAAAGGTAAGAATCAACAAATGTAAAAGGCAACTGACATAATGGGAGAAGATATTGGCAAATGACACATCAGATAAAAGGTTAGTATCCAAAATCTATAAAGAACTCACCAAACTCAACACCCAAAAAAACAAATAATCCAGTGAAGAAATGGGCAGAAGACATGAATAGACACTTTTCCAAAGAAGACCTCCAGATGGCCAACCAACACATGAAAAGATGCTCAACATCACTCATCATCACCATATTGAGATACTACCTCACACCTGTCAGAAAGGCTAAAGTTAACAACTCAGGCAACAACAGATGCTGGTGAGGATGCGGAGAAGGGGGAACCCTTTTGTACTGTTGGTGGGAATGCAAACTGCTGCAGCCCCAGTTTTATGGAGGTTCCTCAAAAAATGAAGAATAGAACTATCCTACAACCCAGCAATTGCACTACTAGGAATTAATCCAAAGGATACAAAAATACTGATCTGAAGGGGCACATGCTCCCCAATGTTCATAGCAACCTCCATCAACAAAAGCCAAGTTATAGGAAGGGCCCATGTGTCCATCAACTGATGAACGGATAAAGAAAATGTCTCAAATGTGTACACAATGGAATACTACTTGGTGATGAAAAAGAATGAAATCTTGCCATTTGCAACAAGGTGGATGGAACTAGAGGGTATTATGCTAAGCGAAATAAGTCAGTCAGAGAAAGGTATCATATGATTTCACTCCTGTGAAATTTGAGAAGCTCAACAGATGAACATACAGGAAGGAAAGAAAAATAAGATAAAAACAGGAGGCAAACCATAAGAGACTCTTAAATACAGAGAACAAACAGGGTTTCTGGAAGGGGGGTTGGTGTGGGAATGGGTTAAATTGGTGATGGGCATTAAGAAGGGCACTTTTTGGGATGAGCACAAATATATATAAGAGATGAATCACTGAGTTCTACTCCTGAAGCCAAGACTACACTGTTAACTAACTTGAATTAAAAAGATGGGGCGCCTGGGTGGCGCAGTCGGTTAAGCGTCCGACTTCAGCCAGGTCACGATCTTGTGGTCCGTGAGTTCGAGCCCCGCGTCGGGCTCTGGGCTGATGGCTCAGAGCCTGGAGCCTGTTTCCGATTCTGTGTCTCCCTCTCTCTCTGCCCCTCCCCTGTTCATGCTCTGTCTCTCTCTGTCCCAAAAATAAATAAACGTTGAAAAAAAAAAATTTAAAAAAATAAATAAATAAATAAAAATAAAAAAAAAAAAAAAGAAAAAAAGCACAGGGACAGGACCCAGGGGCAAAAAAGAGAGTTGCACTTGGAGTGTGACGAGTGACTGATTACATACCTTCAGGTTGGGAGGGGGTTAGGGATAGTATAAGTGTCTAAGGAATTTTTCAAGCCAGGTTTCCAGGACCTTGAGGGGCTAGCTGCTGTTAGGAAAAGGTCATTTACTGCTGTCTAGTAAACCCTTAGTCATGAGACCCTTCGGATGTATATCAGGGGGCCATATGCTTGGAGGATGATTGCTAACATATATTTTGGGGAGGAAAGATAAAGCAAGTTTCCAAAGGAATTTCTATGTGTTTAGAGCAGATTCACAGGATCCTGGGGGGTCCGGATAATGTCAAGCTGAGGTTTCCTTTTGCCCTGAGGAAAGTGTTGACGGCAAAGTAGCTGAGTTCCTACAGGAAAGTCACTCTGTATGTCCCAGGGACTTGTTAGAGGGCTGTGAGCTGTAAGGAAATCTAATTTTATCTACATTTCTTTTTGCCTTTATTCTCCACATCATTAAAGCCAACACCACGAGCACTGATTTCTCCCTCAAAGACCTATGTTGCTTTTCACTTTACTTTCACATTACTACTTTCACTTTTTTGGATTCAACAAGCTTTTCATCTTGAAAATATTCAGCAATGCAGTGAAGAGGCCTGTTGACTCTGTGCATGAGACATGGTACTGTTGGGAGTTTCACAAAGAGCATAGATCAGATTTGAGGAAATATTTTAGTCAGAATAAGCATTTCCTTGGATTCATATAGTACAGATCTTACTGTGCAGGCATTCTGCATAAATTTTCTAATAGACCTGAAAAGGACAAAAAAAGTATCCTCTGTTGCAATATCTTATTTTCCTGTAGGACAAAAAAGAATCTGAAAGACAGATGACTGTGCCTAAGCCACACACGGTTTTGGCAGATAACGAGTAGACCCCTGAATCCTGCCTGTCAGTCAGGCAGTGTCATTTCTGCAACTTCACGAAAGCTCAGTGAAAAGAAAGTAGCACATAAGTGGATATACCATGCTACCTGTATATACTATGAAGATGACAGAAGAAAGCTCTTCAAAATTTTTATAATGTTTATTATTTATTTTGGGGAGAGAGAGAGAGAGACAGAGAATGGGCATGGAAGGGTTGGAGAGAGAGGGAGACACAGAATCCAAAGCAGGCTCCAGGCTCCAAGCTGTCAGCACGGAGCCCAATGCAGCGCTCGAACTCACGAGCGCAAGATCATGACTTGAGCCGAAATTGGCTGCTTAACCAACTGAGCCACCCAGGCGCCCCAGAAGAAAGCTCTTTAAAATGCTCTTAGAATATCCCTGTTGTCATCATCATCAGAATCACAATCATCGACAAAGGTGAAACTATTAGTGTCAGCAAGATCATCATCAAAAGACAAAGTTTTCAGTAGTTGCCATGCCCAAATAATGTATAGTAGAATTTTCAAGTCATGTTTCTGTTTCACTTGGGGTTTTGCCCCATTGTAAGTATCTGCCCCACTTCCATGTATTTTTTTTTTTTTACTGTGTATTCCTGGTAGTGTATACTGGCAAATATGATTTGTAGAGGCACTTTTAGGAAAACAGGTTGGCGCGATGGACTGCAGAAAGGGCCCACAGTGACCCCCTGGCTAAATACAAACAGGCCTATTGGGTGACCCACCTCAAAACAATCATAAGCCCTAACTGACCAATGGGCTAGGCACATTTACCTAGAGCCAGGCACAGTTACCAAGAAAGGGAAAATTCCATATGTCCCATACCTCCTCACCTTCCTGCTTTAAATATGGCCCCCACCCAGTGCCTCCTTGCAAACAGCCTCTCCTCCACTATCCTGCCCACCAATCCCTTGCAGTATATTCAATAAACTTCTATCTCTTTTCTTTCACCTTGAATGAATTCTGTTACCACCCGGGTTATTGGCTTCCACCCAATCATCTCCCCACATTTGGAGGCCCCCATCCAATCAGACAGACACTCCATTTAATTTAAACATCGCATGATTAAATTTATTTTTTGCAAAAAAAAAAAAAAAAAAAAAAAGAAACATGGACCGTGTTCAAATGCCCAGCATTTTGAAGCATACCACATGGACAGACATACCACACATACTTATAAGCAAAGAAGTCCTTTTAGTAATTCTCAGTTTGGCAAAAATGAACACATTCATTAACAGATTAACAGGCACAAAAGTGCTTGTAGCCTGAAAACTGTTTGTGGTAACTAATATTTAGTGTGCTAACTTACTTAGGATTCATCTAGGTATTTACAGACTGGTCAGTATTTCACTTAACTTGGCATAGTACAAGTCTGTAAACTACCAAGAGATACAGATCATTTTCACATTGACATATGACAAGATACCATTGCTATTGAAATAATGTTTTGTCAGAATTCATTCACTTTCCTTCACCTAAGGACATTTTTACAAATATTCGCTTATTTTTCTCTATAGCCTTTACAATAGAGACTCTCAGGAATTGTAGGGACTCATCCAGTACCACCAGGCAAAGGAGGGCACATATTACACATAGGACACATACACTCTGCTAATGTAATTAAACAAGCCAACAGCAGACTGAGGTGGCTCTAACACCTTGGTGGCCTACACAGCCAAACCAAAACCTGAGCTAGGGTCAGAGCACCCCCACCCCAGAAGAGAAAACTGGGAAGCCAAGCACAGACGGCCAACTTGGTTTGCGCAAAGAAGACCAAAGCTCCAGCCATAGCCAATCAAACTATGTTATTGCTTTGCTTCCAGCTCTTCTTAGAAGAACCTTTGGCCTGGCACCTGTTCTTGGAGTACCTCTGGCCATCTGTGCTCTGGCTCTGCCCAATTCCAATCTCTATATGCTCAGGTAAACTCTTGAAAATATGAATGTGCCTCAGTTGACCTTTTCTCGGTCCTTACGCACTCATCAGAGAGACAGATGCAACAAGAGTGCTTAGAGCATCTGTTCAACGAAGACAACTTCCTAGTGGAAAGTCCTGGCTCTCACTCTTTCCTCACCTTGACCTCCTGACCAGGAGCAGGTGCCAGGGGACTGGGCAAGTTGAGGTCACCTGCTCAAGAAGAGGCCTGAAGCACTCCTATCAATCTTTGTGGAGGGGACTCAGAAGATGTCCTGTGCCCTCATGTGTCAGCCAATGGAGACTCTGGATGAAACTGCAGGAAGAGACTGAGGACAGACCAAGCAGCCAGCCATCTGAGTATCTCCATAGCCTGTCCCAGGGACATAATATCCAGCCCACTTCCATGGAGCTGCACAGCCTCAGGTGGGGTCCTTGAGTCCCTTGAATGACCATGATGGGGGCAGCACAACGAAGCCCCAGAGACTGTCACAGCAGAGGAGTCCTAGTGGGAAGGGGAAGGTCTCAGAGGTGTAGACAGAGGACTAGAGGAGGTGAAGGTGTTGAAGAGGGACACATCTAAGGATCCAAGGGATGGGAACCTGGGTGGCTCAGTCCGTTAAGCGTCCAACTGTTGGTTTTGCCTCAGGTCATGATCTCACAGTGAGTTTGAGCCCCACAACTGGCTCTGCATTGACAGCGCAGAGCCTGCTTGAGATTCTGTCTCCCACTCTCTCTGCCCCTACCCCCTTGCTCTCTCACTCTCTCTCTCTCAAAATAAAATAGAAAAATAATTTAAATTTTTTAAATAAAAAAAAGTGGGGCGCCTGGGTGGCGCAGTCGGTTGAGCGTCCGACTTCAGCCAGGTCACGATCTCGTGGTCCATGAGTTCGAGCCCCGTGTCAGGCTCTGGGCTGATGGCTCAGAGCCTGGAGCCTGTTTCCGATTCTGTGTCTCCCTCTCTCTCTGCCCCTCCCCCGTTCATGCTCTGTCTCTCTCTGTCCCAAAAAATAAATAAACGTTGAAAAAAAAATTTTAAATAAAAAAAAGAATTTTAAAAAAAGGGATCCAAGGGAACTGAAGGGAAAGTCAAAGGGCAAAACAGGAGGAAGGAGGAACAGAAAGGTGGCAGAGGAGGGGGTTTCAGAGGAGCCCGCCTGCAATTCCCAAGGTGCTTCATGTAGCCATGAAAATTCCCAGGGGTATCTCAGAAAACCTGGCCATTTCTGAAGCTACTGACTGAAGCGAGGGCAGTACAGCGAAGCATGTGGTCAGCAGGGCAGGATGAAGGAAGATGACAGTGGTCCCTGGGATGAACACACCGTCAGGAAATCTTGAAAGGGGCCAGAAAATTGCACCATTGCATTAATTTCCTCCCATACACATTCCCTAGGCTAGAGGAGAGGGAGCTCCATTGGAACATTGGAGAACTGCAAGGTTCCTGAAAACACAAACAGAGCTACTCCTTTACAGAAGATCTGGAGTACCAAGAATCAAATTTAGGCCTCTCGGTAACTCTGTTGGTATGCAGACTGCAAGGTAGCCTCTGACACGTGCCTTCTGTTGTGAGAAATGCTTCTCTTATACCGCAGCAACGGTACTGGCTGCTGAGACACATGTTACAATCTCATTGGCCAGGAGCCCCTCTTTCGTGTAAGAGTGTGACGTCAGAGAATGACTCATTCCAGTAATTATAAAAGGCTGGATCTCTATACGAGACAAAATTTTGGGAACGAAACAGAGAAGAGCACACTCCTTCTGTCCTATAGCAATTCAGTCACGTTGATACTAATCAACTTCGCGCCATGGAATTAATTGCGAACTTTGTAGCCACCTTTGTCCTGAACAACATAAGAATGTATATCCTGGAGTTGCCCGTGCCATTTCTGGAGAACCAGTGCAACGACACAGGTTGGTCAAACATGCTATGCCATTTTCTGTTGAAGACTATCCTTACTTATGCCCTGCGCAATCTTGCTTCCCGTGTCGGCAAGCTGAATGTTGGAAGGTTCTTGCTAAACATGCCATATTGCTTTCGACGCAAGATGTTTTCTAAGCCCACAGCTGTGGTTGTGGTTTAGCTACTGTTACAGCTACGCAATCTGAGCTCTCTGGGGAAATACTTGTTATCTAGAGAAGAAGATATTAACTTCCTAGCTTATCTACATCCAGTGGAGCTTGTATGTGTGCTCAGCTCTCTCCGTGAGTTGTCATCTGGCCCCTTATACCGGACTCACAAAGAACACTGGCTTGCAACACAACTGTGAACTGAAACAAGGAAATGGAATCACAATGTTAAGGAGATCCAACATGGAGCCGGGAGATCACCGCTGAAGTTGGGCCTATGCCCGCCCACATCTGGATGTCACATGACCAGCCTGTGCCAATCAAAAAGGGCTACATCTGGCCGCCATTCTCAGAAGAGCGCTTGCTTTGCGGAATTCCACCCAGCTAGTACCAGGATAGTAGTTGCTACAAATCTTAATCTACAAATATTAAATTTAATTTACAAAAATAAATTTAATCTACAAATATTAAAACTCATTGTTTATGCTGTGTCATTCAGATCTCTTTCAGAAGAACTTCTACAGGCTGGGGTGGGGGGGGGGGTTACTTTTATCAACTCTTTCTCCACC
This sequence comes from Leopardus geoffroyi, assembly GCF_018350155.1. Lineage (NCBI taxonomy): Eukaryota > Metazoa > Chordata > Mammalia > Carnivora > Felidae > Leopardus > Leopardus geoffroyi. The sequence continues at coordinate 13,530,906 of NC_059335.1, forward strand.
TGCCTCAGAGAAAATTTCCAGTTCCTCTAAAATCTGTGTCCAAATACTTGAACTGAATATTTGTTTTGCTTTTTGCACCCTCAGTTTCTTTTGTTCGACACGACTAACCAAATAAACTTATTATCAACAAGAGGAGTATCTGGAAACTTACTACCTGGTTCTAAACTGACCTCTTTCTCCTGTGTGGCACAGGGTCTGTGGCCACAACCCAAGGAGGAGGTAGGGAAAAATCTCAGTGATTGTGATGACAAAGACAGCTCTGTGGGATGGGGTAGGATGGAAAGGGAGAGGGGATCTGCAGCCTGGGTGAGATTTGCTGAGGGAAGGATGGGGGTGGAGGATGGTTCCCAAGGCTGAAACTCTGGGGTTAAGGATCCCAAGGGGGCTTTGGGATGTCTCATCTCCCCAGGAGAAGTTCAAGGTGAGAGAAGTACAAACCAGGAGTTGGTTGAAGGCGCCTCAGCCAGTTGCAGGGCATGTACCCAAAACTGGCCAGAGGAGAGCCAGCTGCATTGAAGTCTGAGCAGGAGGAAAGAGCGGGGCCCCCAAAACTCATGTTGCAGGGGATTCAAGTTGAAGTGGGGAGGTGGTGGCGAAACTCAGAAGGCTCCCAGACCTCCCCCATCGGGTCAGTTGAGACCTCATGGAGGGGGAAAGGGTATGAGGGGAACAACCCTCCCTGGGGCACCCGGGAAGTCCTGGGGCTGACCTGGGGATGTGGAGCCTGCACTCCTCTGGTGCTTCAGGCTTCTCGTTGCAAGCAGAGCTTGGAAATAGCAGCCTCCAACTCAGCCCTCATGATCCCAGGTCCCTCACTAACAACCAGACAGGGGACTGGGCTGTCCCGAGGAGCCGGTCTGCTCCCTTGGAGACCCCCACCCAGTGGTCTTCAAATATGCTCTGCAACCTGTCTGGCAGCTGTGAAAGCTGCTCCTCCCCACTCCTGATGGTCAAAGCCTTTGTGCAGTGATTTCATGCACACTTTGGGAATCCCAAGACTGGTTTCACTTCCAAGCTGCCCTTGGTGACAAACACAGAAATTCTGTGGGCTCTTTGGTTGAGAGTTTCAAAAGCAAATGCTAGTAGAAAGGCCCTTGTATGAACGAAGGTATAAAACTGGCTGCTAAATGCTCTGAACCCTAGAGTGTTGCCCCCTCCCCTTTCAATTGGACCCCCAGTCATCCAGGGCACTGCAGATTCTTCCCCCTTTTCTCCATTGCATCCAGGCTCTGACCACTGTCAAGTCACCTGGCCTCAGTCCCCTTCCTGACCGTCTCCTGTCCTCCCTGTGACCTGTAAACTAGTCACCCCATGCCTTTCAGTTACACAAAATTCTCCTGGAGGACCTTGATAATGAGTTGATGAGGTGAAGGCTCCTCAGGGAAGGAAGCGGACGTTTTGCTTTTCTAGAACAATCCTGAGCAATGCTGAAACTGGTTTGAACGCCAGATAAAGGCATCTCATCCTGGTCTGATCTGGACCTTGGGAAACCCTGGCCCTCCCTATCCAAAGCAGGATCCCTCGACCCTGTGCCCTCCCCACCCCCATCCCCAGAGCCTGGCAACCAGACCAGAAACCCCCTTCCTCCCTACAATCACCTCTGGTCTCTGTGTGATCCCTGCACCCTGCAATCCCTCCTGCCTTTCTGGACTCCGCTCCCCCACTGGACTCTAACCTCCCCCACACCTCCACCTCCTGCCCGTTCCTCCTTCATCTGGGCCCCCTCTGACAAGCCTTGAGCTCCTGAGCCTCTGTCTGCAGTTCTCTTGGCTTATACAGCTTAATGACTCCCCACTTGACCAGGAGCTCCCCCAACTTGAGTGTTTTGTCTTCAATGTCATCTCCATTGAACAGCCAACCTGTTTATAAATTTTTTAACAGTTCTGGAAACTACAATCCCCAAATGGACTTCACTCTACCCAAATGGAGGCATCTGACTTATGTGTACCCTCCTGAGACTCTTTGGAAGAATGTGTTTTCCTCTCTTTTGTAGCTTTGGGAGGCTTTCCTCATTCTGGGTCCTGTTTCCCCATCTCACCCACCTTCTCTCCCCTGCTTTATCCTCACATTTACTCTTTTCCTCCCTAGGCCAATCTCCCTTCTCTCTCTCTCTTTCTCTCTCTCTCTCACTCTCACACTCTCCCTCTCAACACTTGAGAGTACATAGAGCGACCACCCGGACAGTCCAGAATAATCTTTCCATGTCACGATCTCTAACTCCATCACATGGGCAGTGTCTTTGCCAGGGAATATGACATTCACAGGATCCAGGGATAAAATTCATGATGTTTTGGGGGCCAATTATTTGCTCTAACACAGTACCAAAAAAACTCCAGAAATTCTCTCTTCATATTAAAAAGAAAAAAAAAGAAAGCTTTAAAAAGGTCACCTTGTTGCAGCCCCGGGTACGTGATTATGGTACAATGCCGTCACCCCACTTGTACCTCCTCATGCTCCCAGCCCTGTGCAAGGATCCATTGCTTCCCATGATCAGAAACACCTTTGCTCCTTCTGATTCGTTCTTTGGCTGTTTGCAGGTTATTCAGAAGAGGGGAATCTTTTCCTTTTACACCCTCTTATTAAAAGCAGACCGGGGGCGCCTGGGTGGCTCAGTCAGTTAAGCGTCTGACTTCGGCTCAGGTCACGATCTCACGGTCCGTGAGTTCGAGCCCCGCATCGGGCTCTGGGCTGATGGCTCAGAGCCCGGAGCCTGCTTCCAATTCTGTGTCTCCCTCTCTCTCTGCCCCTCCCCCGTTCATGCTCTGTCTCTCTCTGTCTCAAAAATAAATAAACGTTAAAAATAAAAAAAATAAAAAAAAAAAAGCAGACCGAACATCCAACAAAACTTGTGTCTTTGTAACAAAAAAAATACTGAATTCCACCTGGACATCAAATACTTGACACCAAAGGCTCTTGTAAAAAGCTCTTATACATGAACCCAGGTAATCTCAGCCTGAGAGAACCAGGACAAATAAAACTCCCTGACCCTGAACCTTTTGCCACACTCTCTATGTGCATTCGGGCTCTGTCCTACACTTTCATCCGTCCTATGCTGCAATGCATGCCTTTTTACACCGGGACAAACTGTGCTCATAAAGTTCATACTTTGCTCCCAAAGTTGTTTTTCTGCTCCCTGATTTTTCCTACCAGAGGCTCATTCATGTGGAAGGATTATTATCTTTCCTACAGAAACTTCTATTTCACAGGGATAATTTGAGTGTTGGATAACCAAGGACTGTCAAAACCAGAATAGGATATCAGACGTTGTGAAGAGGGTTCTCCCCAACCTTTGTATACATATACATCCCTTTGCTACAACATGGCAAATGGGACATGTTCATTAAGAGAAGCAATATATTCATAACGGTGTGATTATGCTTTGTTTCAGCCCATTTGGAAATCATTTAGGTATTTAATGAATATCTATAATTAGCTTAACTTAGCAGAAGGGTAATATTTTAAGTTACCTGAAGATCTTGGAAACTGTCTTCAGGCAAACATAGTACAAGACATAATGAGTGAGGAAATAAAGTCTTCTCAGAGTAATTGCTTTTTCTTTAATTCATAAGCATTCAGTCTCCACCCTTCTGCCAGGCTACTGGCAGTCAAGCCACTGCCTCCATGGGGTCCTGGTGCTGTCCAATCCCTCCACACTCTCCAGACTCTGAACCCCCACCAGCTGGCATGTCCTGTGGTCTGTCCCATATCCCTAGTATCCCATCCTAGCCCACATGCTGCTGTGTCCTGGGAGCTCTTTGTGTGCATCTAACTCCCTTGAGAGATACAAACAACTCTCCATCCAGCTTCTGAAGGTTTGTGTCCATCCTTATGACTGTCTACTCCAAAATGGGCTCCCTGAATCAAGTGTTTTGTGCCCAGTGTCAGGGTGCTTCTCTGAGTCTTTAAGAATCTTCACATTTCCACCAACCCCCCTCCCCACCTCTCACACTGACCCCTAAGGCTGCAAGGCTGGGACCACTAAGGCTCCCACCTCATCCTTCAGGTTCTAGCTGCTCTCCCCACAGCAGGTGGGTCAGCCTCCACCTAGACTCCTCACGCCCCTGGACACTCCTGCCCTGATAAGTCTATGCCATCTTAATCATGAACCATGTTTCACACACAGATTCCCTACCCTGCTTTACACGATTTTATCCCCAAATGCTTAAGGGTCAAGAGGAAGACAAAGGAAGGGGTTAAGACTTAACGCCCTAGTGAGTAGGAAGTTGAGAGTTCAGAAGGAAAGCAGAAGTTTGCCAGTTAGTGATAAAGGGGTGTTGATGGGGGACAGTCAAAGGATTCAGGAAAGCTGAAGGGAAAATCTTAGGTATAAAAAAAGGATGAATAAGGATTAGTTGCATGATGAGAAGGGAGTAATCTTAGATGAGCCAGGTTGGGGTTCCCATGTTGCTGGAAATACCCATCTAAATCCCCCAGTTTCCTTAGCAGATGTTTGCCATTTCTAGAGATATTGAACTGAATTAGTGACATACCAGTGATGCACAGTTGGTGACAGAAGAAAAGAGATGACAACTATAGAATAAAAGATACCCATGGATTAATAGATAGTTAAACTGGAGAGAAGAAAAACTTGGAAGGAGTTGAGAAAAAGTCTGGCTTATTCAACGTTCTCACGCAATCTCCAGACCTGAAGCCTTGGAAACCCTGTCCTCTCATCAGCTCAGACAGTCCCTGAGTGGGGTGGGAGAGGTGAGTGAACCCTTCAGAGGGTTGAGTTTGGGGAGACTGAAGGAGCGGGGACTAGAGCAACTGCTTCTTTGAAAATCCATCCTGATCAGGAACAGAACCATATGTCGGAAGACTTCATATTGGTAAAATGTCCCTACCCCCCAAAGTGATCTACAGAGTCAATGTTATCCACATTAAAATCTCAATGGAATTTTTGGCAGGAAGTAGAAAAAAATCATCCTTCAATTCATATGGTATCTCAACGGACCCCAAGGAGCCAGAACAATCTAGAAAAAGAGAAACAGGAGGCTTCACATCCCAATTTCAAAACATATTTCTGAACTACAGGAAACAAAACCTCCATAGAAACACACATGTAGACCAAAGGAACAGAAGAGAGAGCCCCCAAATAAACCCTCCCACAGATGGCCAAACGATCTTTGACGGGGGCCAATCCCACCCAATGGAGAAAGGACAGTCTTTTCAAAGAAACTTCTTCTGAAGACTGGATATCCACACACAAAAGAAGAAAACAGGACCCTTCCTTTCTACCATACACAAAAATTCACTGGAAATAAATAACTGATCTCAACAGAAGACCTAACACTATGACGTTGAGACAGAAAAACAGGAGAAACGTTCGATGACATTAGATTTGGCAATGAGGTCTTGGACATGACACCAAGCACAGGCAACAAAAGCCAAATAGACAAGTGGGGCCATTTCAAGCTCACTAACTATTGGCCCCAGAAGAAACACTCAACTGAGTGAAAAGGGAACCTACACAATCGGGAAAGTATTTGCGAATTGTGTATCAGTTAGGGAATTAACTGATACATCTAAAGTATGTAAAGAAATTCTGAAATTCAACAACAACAAGAAAACAAACTACCCAATTAACAAATGGGCAAAAATCTTGAATACACATGTCTCCAAAGATATACAATGGCCACCAAGCTGATGAGAAAATGCTCAACACCACTAATATTACAGAAAGCAAATGAAACAGCAAGGAGATATCATGTCACAGCCATTAGGATGGTCACAATCAACAACAATAACCAAAGCATCCAAAAACCGAAAAGCATAAAACAACTTATGCTGGCAAGGATATGGAGATATTGGAACACTGGCACATGGTTGGACAAAATGTAAAATGGCACATTTATTGTAGCACACAGTGAAGAGTTCCCCCCAAATCAAGAAATAGACTTACCATGTGATCGCACAAACTCAGTTCAGATTTTATATCCATAAGAATTGGAGGCAGTTTATGAGCATCCCCGTACATTGCTGTGTAATTCTCAAGAGTCAAGAGGTAGAAGCAGCCAACGTGTCCACAGACAGAGGAGAGGATGAAGAACATGGGGCATCTGTGTATAGTGGGGTGTTGTCCAGGTTTAGACAAGGAGATGATTCTGACTTGCTGCTAAGTGAACTAAGCACATCACAGAAACTCAAATACCCTAAGATTCCACTTACGTGAGGTATGTAAAGTAGTCGAATTTATAGAAATGAAAGAGGAACTCAGAGCAAGTCAGGGCGGAAAGGAGAGAACACAGAACTGTGGGTGTAGATTTTCAGTCACAAAATGAACTCATGCTGGAGATGTGTTGTGCAACACTGAGAATCTATATACCGCCGTTAACCTATCCACTGGTTAATGGTTAATGGTAGTAAATTTAATATTATGTGTTTTTTTTCTATAATAGTTAACAATGTCTTTAAAGGACAAATTGGGGTGAAGAACCCAGGGGCCCTTGAGACCTTCCTGACTTCAAAGAAAAAGCTCGGGGTGTGACAAGTACACAGGGTTGGTGGTGAGCTTTGTTTCCTGTTCCCCGTCAGCCTGTTTCCGCCCCAGATGGTTGCTCGTGGGGTCTCTGGGCCCCTCAAGAGTCCACAGTGGGGAGGATGCTCAAAGCTCCAATGATTATCCAGAGTTGAGGGGTGAAGGTGGGAGGGGAAGGGCCGGGCAGGGAAGGAAAGAGCGGTAGAGGACATAGCAGTATGGAAGGGGGGACAGATCAAAAGATTCAAGAGAGCTGAGGAGTCTAAGATGTGCCTCCAAAATAAAAAAGGAAAGAGAAAAGAACAAAATGGTGACAGCCTTGCTCAGTACAGGGAACATGAGACTCTTCATCTCAGGGTCATGAGTTCAAGCCCCATGTAAAGCCACTTAAAAAATTAACATAAAAATTTTAATTACCAAATAAAAAAGGAAAAATGAGGGCTGGGGATGAGGAGGCAGACACCAGAGTTGAGCAGGTTGGGAACCTTCTAACTCAGGTTCTCTCTGTGTCCGTTGAAGTTCCCCCTTATATTTAAGAAATCCTTTGCCTTTTCTGAAGATATTCAGCTGAATTAGCGCCCTCAAGGTGAAGCACGTGGCCTGCAGCAGCACAAAAGAGAGGAGTCTCCCACTGTATTAAGAGATGGTTAAGGCTAAGAGAACATTTTCTTTTAAATATGAAGTTTATTGTCAAATTGGTTTCCATACAACACCCAGTGCTCCTCCCAACAGGTGCCCTCCTCAGTGCTCATCACCCTCCCTCCCCCCTCCCTCTCACCCCCCCATCAACCCTCAGTTTATTCTCAGTTTTTATTATTTTTTTATTTTTTTAATTTTTGTATATGAAATTTATTGTCAAATTGGTTTCCATACAACACCAAGTGTTCATCCCAACAGGTGCCCTCCTCAATGCCCATCACCCAGCGTCCCCTCCCTCCCACCCCCCCCCCCATCAACCCTCAGTTTGTTCTCAGTTTTTAAGAGTCTCTTATGCTTTGGCTCTCTTCCTCTCTAACCTCTTTTTTTTTTTTTTCTTCCCCTCCCCTAAGAGAACATTTTTCAAAGCGAACAGAAAATGCCTCTTGATGACTTTCCTTCCACTCACAACCCCAGGATAGGGCATCGAGGGCCCCCCACCCCTCAGAGCAGGTGAGAACTTCAAATCACAGGAAATGGTTCCAGAGCAACTGATCTTGGAAAATCACCCATCCTTACCCCAGAGAGCCAGATGGTGCTCTTGGGACTGCCATCATTCTGGATTCAAACTACCTTAGGGAATCACATTAAGACACTGGATTTCTTCTCCGTTTTTGACCCTCACGCAGCCCTGGGCTGTGGGACCCACACTGGGCTCAGTAGCCCTGGGCTTGTTAAACTGACCTTCCCTTTATCCAGGAGTCTTTGCAGCTTGGATCCACAAAGCCCCAGCATCCCTGCCTGCTGGTGGGCTGAGACACCTGCCAGGTACACTTGGGCAGGGATGCAGGGATGTGATGAATCTGAAGTCCCAGAGGAAGGACCCTGGCTCAGGAGAGACCATGGAGGGGACAGGGTGTGAGGGGAACAACCACCTAGTGGGAACATCTCTCCTGGGGCTCACCTGGGGATGGGCAGCCTGCATTGTTCTGGCTCTTTTGCCTCATCATCAAAAGGAAGCATTTAAACATCAGCCTCTCATGGGGCACCTGGGTGGCTCAGTCAGTTAAGCGTCTGACTTCGGCTCAGGTCATGATCTTGGGGTTTGTGAGTTCGAGCCCCATGTCAGACTCTGTGCTGTCAGCTCGGAGCCTGGAGCCTGCTTCAGATTCTGTGTCTCCTTCTCTCTCTGCCCCTCCCCACTTGTGCTCTGTCTCTCTCTGTCTCTCAAAAATAAATAAATGTAAAAAAAAAGATGGAAGGGCCAGATCCTGATGGTGTTTTCAGTCTCTTGGAGCAACTGCTCCAATATTGTCTGCTCTTTGACGTGTGGCTATAACAGGAGGGTGCTACATCATCTTGAGTGTGAAAAGTCTTTACAGCTTCTCTAATTTGAGCACGATTGGCTTCTTACACAGTTTCTCAATCTGAGTGGTTTCATCTCAAACCAACTTGTGGTGGAAAAAGTATGTCCTAAGAGGGCAGTGGGTTAATGTTTGAAATTAATTATTTAATGGTAAAGCAGCTAAGAATATAAAGTAGAGACAGGGCCATCTCTCCAATAAGTGGTGTTAGGAAAACTGGACGGCCACATCCAGAAGAATGAAACTAGACCACTAGCTACACCATAGACAAACATTCACTCAAATCAGATTACAATCTTGAATGTAAGACCTCAAACTACAAAACCAGTAGAAAAAAAAACACAGGCAGGGGCACCTGGGTGGCTCAGTCGGTTGAGTGTCCAGCTCTTGTTTTCATCTGAGTCATGATCCCGCAGTTTTGTAGGTTCCCTCCCTGGGTGGAGCTCTGTGCTGGCAGCATGGAGCCTGCTGAGGATTCTCTCTCTCCCCACTCTCTGCCCCTTCCCCACTTGCACTATCTCTGTCTCTCTCAAATAAATAAATAAACTTAAAAAAAAGAAGAAGAAAAAAACAACGGCAGTAAGCTCCTTGACGTCAGACTTAGTGATAAGTTTTTGGACTTCACACCAAAAGCATCAACAGTTAGAGGATAAATAAACAAGTGTGGGGGGTGCAGAGTGGCTCAGTTGGGTAAGCATCCAACTCTTGATTTCGGCTCAGGTCGTGATCTCACAGTTCATGGGATCGAGCCCCTCATCAAGCTCTGCACTGATGGTGCAGAGCCTGCTTGGGATTCTCTCCTCCCTCTCTCTCTGCTCCTCCCTCATTCTCTCTCTCTCTCTTTCAAAATAAAAATATATAAACATTAAAAAAAGAAAAAATAAGCAAGTTCAACGGCAACAAACTAAAAACTTCTGCACAGCACGGGCACCTGGGTGGCTCAGTCAGCAAAGTGTCCAACTCTTGATCACAGCTCAGGTCAGGTCTTGATCTCTGGGTCATGAGTTCAAGCCTCTGTTGGGCTCTGGATGTGAAACCTACTTCAAGAACATTAAAATAAATAAATAAAAAGTTTCTGCAAAAAAAAGAAACAGTCAACAAAATGAAAAGGCGACCTACCAAATGGGAGAAAATATTTGCAACTCATATGTCTCATAAGCAATTAACCCCCCAAATGATCTTATTCATATGGGCAGAGCAGCTGAATAGGCATTTTCTCAAAGGAGACATACAGCTAGCCAACAGGTACATTAAAAGGTGCTCAACATCATTAGTCATCAGGAAACCAAACCAAAACCCCAATAAAATCACCCCACAGTTAGAGTGGCCAGTATCTAAAGACAAGAGAGAGCAAGTGATATGGAGAATGTGGAGGAAAAGAAGGCCTTGTGCAGTGTTGGTCAGAATGTGCACTGGTGCAGCCACTGTAGAAAACAATATGGAGAGTCCTCCAAAAATTAGAAATAGAACTACCTTCCGATGTAACAATTCCACTTCTGGGTGTATCTCCAAAAGAAATGAAATCACTATTTCAAAACAATATCAGAGCCCCCATGTTGATTGCAGCCTTATTCACAACAGCCAAGACAGGGAAACAACCCAAAAGCCCATCAAGTGTTAAATGCATAAAGAAAAGGTGGGACCTTATACAATGAAATATTATTCAGCCATAAATAAGAAGGAACTCTTGCCATCTGCCACAACATGGAAGGACCTTGAGGGCACTGTGCTGAGTGGCAGCAGTCAGTCACAGAAAGACAGATACTGTACTATCTCGCTTATATGTGGAATCTTGAAGAGAACAGTTTATAGCTACCTTGCCTGAGAGGCAGGGGTGGTGGGGAGGAGGAAAGGTGATAACAAGATAAAATCCTCCAGATAAGTAGGTCCTGCAGACATAATGTACAGCATGGTGACTATAGTTAACAATACCATCTTACACATTTGAAAGTTACTAAGAGAAAAGTTTGTAACTATGTGAGGTGGTGCAGGTTTGCTCCACTTCTTGAGGAGATCATTTCACAATATGTACATGTATCACATCAGGATGTTGTGCACCTGGACTAAGACGATATTGACTGTCAACTATACTCAATAAACCTGGAAGAAAAGATATAAAAAAGCAGTATTTCTGTCTTCTAGGTCATCTAACAGAAAACAAAATAAGGTGAAGGAGAAGGAGTGAGAGTATCACGAGGGGATCTTTCTTGTTGTATAAGATGCTCAGTGAAATCTACCATGGTGAGGTGACATCTGAGTGAGACCTGAAGAGAGGGAGGAAGCAGTAATGTAAATCTCTGCACGAAGATTATTCCAAGAAACACCTATGCCCGGGGGCAGGAGCTGGCTTGAATGTGGAGGAAGGGTCAGGAAACCACTGTGGCTGGAACACACGGGTGAGTACGATGGCTTGGGAAGGAAGGGCAGGAACAGGGTGGATGGGGCAGGGCCACTCAAAGAGTCATCTGCAAGGAGCTCAGGAGCTTGGGCCACACAGTAGATGGGCCACATCACTAAGTGCCCTATTTCTTTCAGCTGACATTTTCTTCATTGCAAGACTTTCTCAACCAAAGTGTTGAGCTGATTGACTTTCTGGTGGAAACTCTTGTCTTCTAGCAGGCCATCCTCACTCTAGGTATCATCAATGTAGGGCCTGTGGGCTGTGGGAGGACTTTGGGTTTTGGTGTGATTGAGATGTGAACAGCAGGAGGGCTTAGAACAGAAGAAGAATGACCTGGGGTTTTGAAGGAAATCATCCCTGAGAAACAGAGATCCTAAGTGGGGAGATTGGTGTACAGGACGGTGTACCCAAGGAGACAACGGGAAGACCAGTCAGGAGACTGTCACAATACCCTTACTTAGGAATGATGGTGGTTTGGATTCTATTTATATTTTGTGGACAGATCTCAGGTTTGGTGATGGAATGGAGGCATCAAGGATAATGCCAATTTCCTGAACTGAGCACCTGAGGGATGCTCTTGACCTTGACTGAGAAGAGGAAGACCCGGGGAGGGTCAGGCTGGGAGGTGGGAGGAATGAAGGTCTTGGGTCTCCATTGTGGAGATGCCCCAGTGAGGCCTAGGAGAGATGCCCAGATTGACTTATCTCATTCTCCTCCAATCACCTTGGAAAGCCCATCAAAGCCTGACAAGCTACAAACATCAATTCCCGGACTGACTGACAGCAGAGCCATATGTGTGTGATGTGGAAAAGCAGAGTGGGTTGTGAGATGCACATTGTGCCTCCAGGCACTCAGGCCAACGGAGCCAGTGGTTCCCAATCTTGTTGCTACCGAGAGGCTGTAGAGGTGCTGTGGCCTGAGGCCAATAAAGAGTCTCGATTTTCCAGTTTTTCTCTCCAGGAAGTAGCAACAGCTTCCCTAGCAATCTCCATCTCTAATCCCAACATGGAGATCTTTCTGGAAGCTACAACTTGAGCCTGCCTCCAAATATATAAGTAAAGTATTAAATAAGTAATACTTCTCTAAAAAAGGATGGCAGGCATTGACAGACTGGTGATGATACTGGGTCATGAATCAAACAAGGATTATGAGTTGGTTATTTTATTTTATTTTATTTTATTTTATTTTATTAATGTTTATTTATTTTTGAGACAGAGAGAGACAGAGCATGAATGGGGGAGGGTCAGAGAGAGAGGGAGACACAGAATCGGAAGCAGGCTCCAGGCTCTGAGCTGTCAGCACAGAGCCCGACGCGGGGCTCAAACTCACGGACCGTGAGACCATGACCCGAGCCGAATTTGGACGCTCAACCGACTGAGCCACCCAGGCGCCCCATGAGTTTTTAATTCCATCCCCCTAACTCAAAAAACAGTGAGAGATAAAGAAAAAGGTCAGTCCCCATCATATGTCATATGGACAAAGACCTAAGAAGTTTGGGCTTCTTGGACGAATCTTAATCAGGTGTGTAAGGCTTGGCCAGAACAGAGATATCATTTTGATGTGGATGGCCTACAACCCCAGGGACATCTGAATTTGTTACACAATCCCACTGCAGCTCGAACAAGGCAATTTTTATTCTAGTCCTGATATTCACACTGTGAGCACAACAGTTCTGGCTCCCTGCCATCAGATGTTCTTTCTTGTATTGCTGACCATGCTAGACATTGCCCTGATAAGCCCTGTGTTGCTGTGTGTTCTGTCTCAAGGTGACCCCAGAAAAGACCTGACTTCTCTGTGAACAGCACCAGCTCCCCTGGATGGAACCCTAGTCATCTCTGCTCAACATACTCTGAGGCTACTTAGTGATTTTTCACTTCCCTCTTAGAAAATGGGAACTCAAGTACTTTCTTCCCCATCACCATGACACACACACTTTTCCCTTCCCCGTCTCTGCAATACTATCCTAAGACCAATGTTTAGCATAGACCTTATTATATCTATTTAATGCTGTTCGTATTTGAGTCAGACAGTTGTGATCACCCTGCTTCCCACCTTGGATTGTGAAATTGTAAATGTGTGTTCTGGTGTGCTTGGGTGGCTTGGTCCGTTGAGCATCCGATTCTTTTTTCATGTCTTCCCACTAAACTGGAAGCTCTTTATTTATTTTTTTTTTCAACGTTTATTTATTTTTTTTTTGGGACAGAGAGAGACAGAGCATGAACGGGGGAGGGGCAGAGGGAGAGGGAGACACAGAATCGGAAACAGGCTCCAGGCTCTGAGCCATCAGCCCAGAGCCCGACGCGGGGCTCAAACTCACGGACCGCGAGATCGTGACCTGGCTGAAGTCGGACGCTTAACCGACTGCGCCACCCAGGCGCCCCGAGCATCCGATTCTTGACTTCAGCTCTGGTCATGATCCTAAGAATGTGGGATCGAGCCCCAAGTCTGAGAGAGTCTCTCTCTCCCTTTGCCCCTCTCTCCCACTTACACTCTCTCTAAAATAAAATTTAAAAACAATTTTTTTTTAAATGTGTATCTCTAAAGTACCTTCAGGCTGGAAAACATTCCGCTGAGAGCTACAGAGACTGGGGCGGGGGTGGGGGTGGGGGGTGGGGGGGAGACATTTAGAGACATACAAGTACACAGAGTAGAAAAAAGCAAAATGTTGGTGGGCCTTCCCATCTCCCCAGGTTACCTTGGGGTGCTGCCGCCCTCTAGTGGCTAGAGTACATATTGCAGCCCCTGGTGCCTCAACCTGTCTTTTTACAAGAGCCCATCAATCCATGGTCACTCCTTGGGCAACCAGCTACATAAATGGCAGGACGCAACGTAAAGTGAAAATGCAGGACTCCTTGTTCAAAACTCATTAGTAATCTCAGGATGCCAAAAGCATAGTTTTAGAGACAGTTCAGGCCCTTCTAAGTGTGTGATTGCACAGATTGCTAACCTGTGAAGCCAGCCCTGCCTCACAGGGCAAATGGCTGTGCTCATCCTCCATATGAATTCCACATCAACTATAGCTATAAAAAAAGGCTACAGAAATGGTGAGACCTGAATGTCTTACTCCCCCATGGGAGAATTTTCTTTCTTTTGAAAATGTCACCTGGCATTTTGCTCTGGCCCAATCAATGACCAAACTGGAGATGATTCCAGCATCAAAAGAATCAATGAAACACATTGACTATATAAAAATCTGTAATTACCCTCAAAAAAGAGGCTGTACACAGCAATTCCTTACTCAACACATCTCCAAAGGCAAGGGAATTAAAAGCAAAAATGAACTCAAGAACCTCAAGACCTCAAGAAAAAAAGCTTCTGCACTGCAAAGGAAACAATCAACGAAACTGAAAGGCAACTGATGGAATGGGAAAAGATATTTGCAAACGACATATCAGACAAAGGGCTAGTATCCAATATCTATAAAGAACTTACCAAACTCAACACCTGAAAAACAAATAATCCAGTGAAGAAATGGGCAGAAGACATGAATAGACACTTTTCCAAAGAAGACATCCAGATGGCCAACAGACACATGAAAAGATGATCAACATCACTCATCATCAGAGAAGTACAAATCAAAGCCACACCGAGATACCACCTCACACTGGTCAGAGTGGCTAAAATAACAAATCAGGAAACAACAGATGCTGGTGAGGATGTGGAGAAACGGGAAACCTCTTGCACTGTTGGTGGGAATGCAAACTGGTGCAGCTGTTTTGGAAAACAGTGTGGAGGTTCCTCAAAAAATTAAAAATAGATCTACCCTATGACCCAGCAATAGCAATACTAGGAATTTACCCAAGGGACACAGGAGTGCTGATGCATAGGGGCACGTGTACCCCAATGTTTATAGCAGCACTTTCAACAATAGCCAAATTATGGGAAGAGCCTACATGTCCATCAACTGATGAATGGATAAAGAAGATGTGGTTTATATATACAATGGAATACTACTTGGCAATGAGAAAGAATGAAATCGTGCCATTTGCAGCAATGTGGATGAAACTGGAAGGTATTATGCTGAGTGAAATAAGTCAGAGAAGGACAGATCTCATATGTTTTCATTCATATGTGGATCTTGAGACACTTAACATAAGACCATGGGGGAAGGGAAAGGGAAAAAATAGATACAAACAGAGAGGGAGGTAGGCAAACCACAAGAGACTCTTAAATACAGAGAACAAACTGAGGGTGGATGGGGGGGTGGGGGAGAAGGGAAAATGGGTGATGGGCATTGAGGAGGGCACTTGTTGGGATGAGCACTGGGTGTTGTATGTAAGCCAATTTGACAATAAATTATATTCATTTAAAAAAAAAAGGCTGGGGCGCCTGGGTGGCGCAGTCGGTTAAGCGTCCGACTTCAGCCAGGTCACGATCTCGCGGTCCGGGAGTTCGAGCCCCGCGTCGGGCTCTGGGCTGATGGCTCAGAGCCTGGAGCCTGTTTCCCATTCTGTGTCTCCCTCTCTCTCTGCCCCTCCCCCGTTCATGCTCTGTCTCTCTCTGTCCCAAAAATAAATAAACGTTGAAAAAAAAAAAAAAAGGCTGTAAAAACCATCCCCTAGCCGATCCCCACTGGAGGTGACAATAGGAGCTCCTCACTCTGAACCTGGGTCCTGTTCGTCCAGCAGATACCAGGGCCCAGGGGTGAGGGAAGCCCTTTTGCACAGAAGGTGCCTGTGTCTGAATCCAGGAGGGATGATAGAGTTAGTGACTGTCCTTGTGCACAATGGGCTCAAGCCAAGAACAGGATGGGGAATGCAGCGGCGGGGGCTTGGTGGGGGTGGGTGCTGGGGATGTGATAGCCGTAGGTATTAGGTGTCTCCTCAGGGCCCCACAGGATCTGAGGGATTAGGGAGCTAGTGCTGGGAAGACACATCTCCCTATTTCTATTGGGGGGGGGTGGTCTTCTTGCCTTGGAGGGGGACACTGCATTAGTTTGGCAGCTTGTGGCTGCCATAACCAATTACCACACACTTGGTAGCTTCAAACAAGAGGAAGTTTGTTCTGCAACAGTTCTGGGGGCCAGGAATCCAAAATCAAAGTATCAGCAGGACCACATTCCCCCCAGAGAGTCTAGGAGAGATTCCGTTTCTTTCCTCTTCCAGCTTTTGGTGGTCTGAGTCATCTGACTCGCACAGCCTGGACAGAGCTTTCGAGAGACCCCAGACTGTCCTCAGCCTCTCTCTAGAGTATCTCATGAGGGAGAGGAGCTCTGTTACTTTGTATGCTCTTGGGGTGTCTTTCTCCTTCCCCGGGTGCTGGGGTCTGACTTTCAGTGCCCTCCCCCCACCCCCACAGCAGATTTCCCCGCAGCCGCAGACTTGGCTAAGGTTGGCAAAGAAGGATCAGTTTGGGGATGGAGCCTGAACCCCTTAATCCTCCTGTACCTCCCCTCTCCCAGTCTTGCAGGACTCCCCTGGACAAAAAGCAGCAGGTTTTTCTAAGGAGGAAATCCCCACGGACAGGGACTCAGCACCTCTTCCGCCAACATATCACTTCTCTGGGAACATCCTCACTCCCAACTAGAAAGTGGTTTGATGAAGAATTACAAAAACGTGAGCATGTGTTTGTCTTCGCCAGGAGTAATGATCTTATGAGCATCCAAATGTCTCCCCTGAAGAGATGTCTCTACTTAGGCGGGAGCCCTCCCCCTGCTGACGTAGGCATCCTTTCTGCAAACGTAGACCTCAGGAATAGGGACATGTGCAAGGGGGACGCCACCCACAGATATCTGCCTCCTGCAGGTGGAGCTCTGAAACACCTAGAAACCCTCGTTGCCCATGTGCTCACACCCACATTCCATTTAACGACCATCTGAAATGGTGACATGTAGTAAAAAAAACGGGAGATTTGATCATGATTTTCAATTTTCTAGCCGTCATATTTAAAAATGTAAATAGGTGGGGCGCCTGCGTGGCTCAGTGGGTTGAGTGTCCGACTTCAGCTCAGGTCATGATCTCGCGGTTTGTGAGTTTGAGCCCCACGTCAGGCTCTGTGCTGACAGCTCAGACCCTGGAGCCTTCTTCGGATTCTGTGTCTCCTTCTCTCTCTGCCCCTCCCTCCCCCCCAAAATAGATAAACATTTAAAAAACTATGTAAAAATGTGAAGCGCCTTGGTGGTTCAGTCGGTTGAGCGTCTGACTCTTGATTTCAGCTCAGGTCATGATCTCTCAGCTTGTGAGTTCGAGTCCCGCATTGGGCTCTGTGCTGACCGTGCGCAGCCAGCTTGGGATTCTCATTCTCTCCCTCTCTCTCTCTGCCCCTCTCCCACTCACACTGTCTCTGTCTCTCTCAAAATAAATAAACTTGAAAAAATAAAAATGTAAAAAGGAGCACCTGGCTGGCTCATCAGTGGAGCATGTGACTCATGATCTCAGGGTTGGAGCCTCAAGCCCCACATTGGGTGTAGAGGCTACTGAAAAATAAAATCTTTTTAAAAAAAATAGGGGCACCTGGGTGGCTCAGTCGGTTGAGCATCCAACCAGGTCATGATCTTGCAGTCTGTGAGTTCGAGCCCCACATTGGGCTCTGTGCTGACAGCTCAGAGCCTGGAGCCCGCTTAGGATTCTGTGTCTCCCTCTCTCCGACCCTCCCCCCACCCTCTCTCAAAAATAAATAAAAACTAAAACAATATTTTTAAAAAATAATAAAAAAGGGGGTACCTGGGTGGCTCAGTCGGATAAGTGTCCAAACCTTGATTTCCACCCAGGTCATGATTTCACAGGCATGAGATGGAATCTGCAGCCAGTCTCCATGGTGGCTGTGGAGCCTGCATAAGATTCTTTCCCTCCTTCTGCCCCTCCCCTCCCCTCACACATGCTCTAAAGACATAAATAAATAAATAAATGTAAAACAGACAAGCACACGAAAAGATGCTCAAAATCATTAATCATTAGGGAAACACAAATCAAAACCATAATGAGATACCACCTCCCATCCATTAGGATGAACAGAAAAAGAAAATAAGCATTGGTGAGGATGGAAAGAAGTTGGAACCCTCGCACATGGCTGGTGGGGATGTCAAATGGTGCAGCTGCTGTGCAAAACAGTCTGCGGGTTCCTCAGAAAACTTGAACACGGAATTACCACAGGATCCAGCAATTCCATTTCTGGGTATATCCCCAAAAGAATCGACAGCAGGGACTTGAACAGATATCTGCACATCCTTGTTCACAGCAATGTTATTCACAGTTGACAAAGGGTGGAAACAATCCAAGAGCCCATTGACAGAAATATGGATAAACAAAATGTGGCGTGTTTCTACAATGGAATATTATTCAGCCACAAAAAGGAAGGAGATTCTGACAGCGGCGCGCCCGACTTCGGCTCAAGGTCATGATCTCACGGTTCATGAGTTCTAACCCCACATCGGGCTCTGTGCTAACAGCTCAGAACCTGGAGCCTGCTTTGGATTCTGTGTCTCCCTTTCTCTCTGCCCCTCCCCTGCTCGTGCTCTGACTCTCTCTTCTCTCTCCCTCAAAAATAAATAATCATTAAAAAAAAATTGGGGGGTGCCTGGGTGGCTCAGTCAGTTGAGCGTCCACCTTCGGCTCAGGTCATGATCCCGAGGTCTGTGAGTTCAAGCCCCACGTCAGGCTCTGTGCTGACAGCTCAGAGCCTGGAGCCTGCTTCGGATTCTGTGTCTCCCTCTCTCTCTGCCCCTCCCCGGCTCATGCTCTGTCTCTCTCTCTCTCTCTGTCAAAAATAAATAAACATTAAAAAAATTTTTTTAAATAAAAAATAATTTGGCTAAAATGGAAACTCATTATATACATTTTACCACATTAAAAAAATTTTCAAATACACAGGAGAAACTAATTTTAGTAATATGTTTATTTATCCCATTATGCAGAAAATAGCATCTCAACAAAATTTTTAGATTGTTGAAATGTCTTAACTATTCTTTTGATCATAGGAAGCCTTCGAAATTCGATCTGTAGTTCCGTGTCCCACGCACCTCACTTCAGACCAGCCATGTTTCACGTGCTCAACAGCCACTTGTGGGGGGGGGGGGGCGCCATACTGGGCAGCCTTGCCCACCTGCAAGCATCTCCATCCTGTTTGCAAAGACCCACGTCTCCCCTGCAACCCACCTGCAAATACACCTACAGTTTCTCTGCAAACCTCCCACCTCGCCTGCAAACACACCCCGGGGGTCCCAGGCCAGCCCCTCAATCTCCGTGCAGACATCTTCAGAGAATGTATTTGCTTAAGGAACAGGTGTTGATTCCAAAATGTGTCGGCAGGTTGAGTTGACCCGCAAATCCCCCCTCCTTTGCATAAATTTGCATCTCGTTCGTGTGTCAATCAGAAGCACCTGGCAGGGCCTCAGATCGTCATCTCAAAGTCCGGGAGTTGGTGGCCTGGGGCTGAGAAGGAGACCCCCAAGTGTCCCTCCTCCTGCTTCCCCTCGGGCTCTTCCTCGTCTTCCTCTTCCTCCACGAGGCTCTCCTCCTCTTCCAGGAAGGTGACCAGGTCCTCCCGCAGAGCCCCCATCTCCAGCCCCAGGCTGCACAGCTGGCCCAGCAGCTGGACGTCCACTTGGCGGAGGCGCCCCTGCCAGTGGGAAGGGGAAGTCATGGGCACCCCGCCCCGGAGGGCAGGGGGGTCAGCGTGCCCCCCCCCCCCAACCTGCTGGAGTCCTGGAGAAGATTCTTTGCTTGACCAAAGTTCAGCCAAGCTCCTAAACCCTCTCTGGGCCTATCTGTGCGTTTCCTCGTAAATCCAGTTTTACCAAGAATCTCCCGACTGATCACTCCCGCTATCTGATCTGGTTCCTCGCGCCCCATCCCTTGCCCAGCTCACGTCTCATCTCCCTGGCCTGTCTCCAGCAAGAATCCAGTTAGTGGATAGGTGGAGCCAGATGCCCCTCTTCCCCCTGATGCTTTCACTTAGATTTTCCATCCACTGACCCCCACTCGCTCCTTCGCTACAAATTCCCACTTGCCCCTACTGTGTTCAGAGCTGAGCCCTTCTCTCTCCCCCACTGAAGTGGTCCCTCCACCTATCACTTTACTGTCTTTAAGACAAGTCACAAGTAAGCTTTTCTTTAACAATCCAGGCCTGCAGCCCCTGGGCGGGGTCCTCCCTGTGTCCCGGATCCTGACTGCCAGCCTGCTTCTCCCAGGGTCTCTGGATCTCTGCCTCTGTCTCCCCCTGTCTTTGTCTCTATTTCATTATCCTTCACTGTCTCTCTGTGTGTCTCTGAATCTTTGTGCCTCCCTTATTGTGTGTCTTTCTTTTGTTACCTGAATTTGTTCTCTGTCCCCCCCTTGTCTGTCTCTATGTACTTCCATATCCCTTTCTGTCTGTCTCTATTTCTCTGCCCCTGCCTTTGCCTGTCTCCATCTCTCTGTCTCAGATTTAATTTGAGTCTCTGTCTCTGTTGCTCTCCATCTCTGCTTTCTATCTCTGTCTCTCTTTTTCTGAGTCTCTCTGTCTCAGTCTCTACTCCTGACTCTCACTCTTTGGGTCTTTCTTTGTCTCTGTCTCTCTCTCTCTCTCTCTCTCTCTCTCTCTGCTTGTTTCTCTATTCTTGTCTCTTAATTCCTTTTTTTTTTTTCTTGTCTATTAATTTCTGCCCTTCAATCTCTGGCCCCTTTGCAATTTTATTCATTCCCATTCACCCAGGAGTTCTCAGTCCCCACCCCCACCTGCCCCCATCTCTTGCCCTTCCAAACCCCTCACTCACCAGCTCCTCCAAGATCCACAGCAGACTCTCCCTGGCACCTGCAGTGTCTACTCCTGGGAACGAGAGGGTCTGGCCAGCTCTCCTCACTGGCGGGGGGTCCCTCAGGGCGCGGGGAAGTGGGCCCAGTCCTGGGGGCACCAGTCCCGCCTGCCTCAGTTGCCTCCACAGTTCCATAGTCTCTGAGTAGTGGCAGACAGGAGCAGAAAGTGACAAGGTCCAGAATGACCCAGTCCCCTGAGGAGCTGGTGGGGGAAGTGGGGGGGGGGAGGGAGCAAAGAGCGGAGGATGGGGGGAGCAGGTGCCTGGGACAGAATTCCAAAGTCCACTCTCTGGTAAGAATTGGCAGCCTCATGGGGGTTTTCTTCCTTCTAAAGTCTAACCTCAGCTCTGCTCACAAGGGCCCAGCCACAGCCCCTCTGGCGGACGCCAAAACCCCCACCCTTCTTGAGCCCTTCTCAGGCCTAACCCCTCGTGGGTGCTGTGGTCTGTGGATGCCTGGCCTCATCTGTCCCATCCCCTCCTGTGTCCCTCCCACTGCTCCTCCTCAGCCTCCACACTTCCTCTGCATTCTCCGGCTTGGACCTTGTCTTCCCCACTTGGGCCACCCCAGGGCTTTCCAGTTAGTGTGCCTGAGGGGCCAGGGGTGGCTTCCAGGCCACGATGCCTCAGCTGCGGTGCCACAGGGTCCAGGCTGCTGGCCCACAGCTGAGCAGTGGGCGCTGCTGACCCCTGACTTGCCCACAGAGTCCATCGCTGTCAGCGTGGGCCCTGCCATGGGAAAGACTGGGGTGTGGACCTCCCTCTGCTAGAGTCCCTCTCTCAGGCCCAGGGTTTGAACTCCACCTGCACACCCATGGCTCCCAGGTCTCAGACCCCAGTCTGACCTCCGTACTGAGCTCCAGACGCCTACTCAGCATCTCCACCTAGATGTCTCAGGCGTCTCAAGGTGAATATGGTCAACACAGCTCTCAACTGGGACCTACCCCGTTGTGTTAGTTTCCTGCTGCCGCTGTAACAAAGTACCACTTTGTAGCTTAAACCAACGCACAGTTAGTGTAGTTCTGCCGACCAGAAGTCTAAAATGGGTCCACAAGGCTGGGCTCCTTCTGGAGGCTCTAGGGGAGAATCCATTTCCAAGGCTTTCCCAGCTTCCAGAAGCCACCACATTCCTTGGCTTCTTTGAATCACTCTTGCATCCACCGTCACATCTCCTACTGACTGACCCTCTGCCTTCTAGCTAACAGGACCCTTGTCATTGCATTGGGCCCATCTTGATCATCCAGAATAATCGCCCTGTCTCAAGATTCTTAACTTAATCATGCCTTCCTTTTACCATATAAAACAACAGGTTCACAAGTTCCAGGGATCAGGGCATGAATTTTGGAGGGGTGCGTGTGGAGTGGGGGGCTCTCTTCAGCCCGCCGCACTTGCCCTTTCAAATCTATCACTTTCCCAGTCTCCCTGTCTCCATAATTGGCCTTCCCATCCTTTTAGTTTCCTGAGCTATTGTCTCAACCTTCAAAACAGACTCATCATCTGAGCACTTCTCACCATTTTCCATTGCCCCATCCCTGCTCCTGTCTCCATTCACCTCTTGCTTGGACTACTGCAGTAGCCTCTTGGCTGGCCCCCACTTCCACCCTTACTGCCTAAGGTCTGTTCTCTACCCGGCAGAAATAATCTTTTAAAAAAATGTAAATCAGGGGCACCTGTGTGGCTCAATCAGCGAAGCAGCTGACTTTGGCTCAGGTCACGATTTCGCGGTGCGGGAGTTCGAGCCCCGCATTGGGATCTCTGCTGACAGCCTGGAGCCTGCTTGGGATTCTGTCTCTCCCTCCCTCTTTCTGCCCCTCTCCTGGGCTCTCTCTCACTCTCTTTCTCAAAATAAATAAACAATTTTTTTTAATGTAAACCAGGAATTTCTTGGGCCTTATGCTGAGCCATGGTGCTGCTGGAGAGCAAGCACTTCCTGATGAAGCTGACCAGATTCTTCTAGAAGTGCTGTTTGTCATGCAGCGTGCTGATCACCCTAAAGAAGTATGATGGTCAGACTAAACCCATTCCAAGGAAAGTTCTGCGGAGGGCTGCGAGCCCTCAGACAGCAAGTGTCTGTTAAGAGCTACTGATGGCAAAGGTTAGCACTGTGGTGAGCTCCCGAAGAAGTGAACAAGTTTCAGATGGCTTACTCAAACCTACCGAGAGCTATCATGGATGGGCGGAAGGAGGACAAAAGAACAAGAGTAAGAAGAATGAAGCAGCACAGTGAAGGGCACCAGAGTTCAAACTACCCACCAAATTACTACACTTCGTTTACTACACTTCCACTTCCATTACTACACTTGCCGTTTTTTACATTTGGCCACAAAGCCAGGTTCCTGGTTCCCCTATAACAACTTTTCATGTGAGATTAGGGTCATTTTGGACTGCAGCACGTACAGGGTAGTTGTAAGAAGCCAAGTTTATTTTATCTTATTTTTAATTTTTTTAATGTTTATTTTTAATTTTTTTTAATATTTATTTTTGAGAGAGACAGACAGAGTGCGATTGGGGGTGGGGAAGGGGCAGAGAGAGAGAGAGACGCAGAATCCGAAGCAGGCTCCAGGCCCAGAGCTGTCAGCACAGTCTGAAGCGGGGCTCACACCCACGAACTGTGAGATCATGACCTGAGCATAAGTCTGACGCTCAAACGACTGAGCCACCCAGGCACCCTGTGAAGCCAAGTTTAGTTTAGAATTGGCTAGTTGGTCTGTGTTGCATGGTTGCATATCCCGGAATTATAATGTCTCTGTAGCTATGGGTGCAAAAAAAATGGATCATTAAACCTGTTATTTATTCGCAAAAAAAAAAAGTAAATCATATCATGACATGCCCCTGAGAATGGAATAGGGCACAGTCCACTTCCTGCCCGCCTCTCTGACCTAGTCTCCTACTTCTCTCTGATAGCTGGTTCCCACCCCTGGGCCTTTGCACTGGCTGTTACAGCTGCCTGGAACACCTTTCCCCTAGATCTTTGAATGGCTGTTTCCTTCTTATCCTTCATCTCCACTTAAAGACCACGTCTTCTGAGAGGACTTTTTACTCATGTCCTGACTCCCTAGTCACTGCCTATTATATTGCCTGTTGTTATTTGCCTCTTATCAAACGAGTTACCTAAAATTATCTTGCTTATTCTTTTGTTTCTTGTCAATCCTTTCTCAGCCATGGAATGTTGACTCCCTGAGATAAGGGCTTGGTCTTTCACCATAGTAACCCCAGTACCCAAAACAGTGTGGGCCACGTGCTAGATACTCAGTAAACACCTAAATAATTCTATCCACAAGACTTCATACTCAATCTTCACACTGAGAGATGGAGTTGAACTCCAAACTGAAATTGTAGACACATCACAGTACTTGTCTTGAGACCTCATCTCTCTTATCCTGAAGTCTAACCGCACCACCCACTAGACCTTTTCCTTCCCTGATCCTGGTGTAAAGAATGACTCAGTTTCCTAGTCAGTATGAAAACTGAAGGAAGAGAGCAGCTCACGGGGACTGTGAGTACAGTCGGAGGAAGGGTACTCTACCAGTCTACCAGGAAGGACTAACCGCTATCTCCCAGGAGAAGCCTGCAGAGTCTGATTGTAAGGACCACGGAAATGGCAGTAGGAGGAATCCCTAAACCGGAGTAAAAAGTGCGTGTGCCTTTAAGAGGAGAGTAGGAAAAATAGAGGGGGCGTCACCCTAGGAAAAGTAGTCTCAAGCACAATCAAGCGGGTGGACTAAGAAAAACCGGCCCCTTCCGGTTACGTAGCCTAGCAAGATGGCGGCGCCCAAGGCGGTAAGTGACCGGATCTCCATGAGCCCCCAGATTGAAGCCTGCTCTGCTGTCTCAGCCTTCAGGGTTTCTGTCAACACCCAGGAGGCAAGGAGCAAGAGACAGCAGAAGGCCTCTCCCACTAAAGCTCGCGATGGGATCGCAGACACGCAGCCTCTGGGGGTCGGGAAGGATCGGTGTGAGTCGCAGATAGCCGAGGCGCTTTAGGGAGGAAGCGGGGCGGGGACGGAAGCAGGGAGTGTGTTCCGAAAATGGCGCACCCAGCCAATCAGAGGGAGGGATCGATTGCGGGCTCAATGAGTCGGGCTGGCGAGTGCCTGGGAGTGGGACCTGCAAAGGAAGGGGGTTAGGGAGGGTTTGGAGAAGCCAGGGTTTGAGGGCCTACGGTAAGAGACAAAAGGATACAGTTGAGGAGAGCTCATGGGACAGTTCGGAATTTTTATGGAAAAGCAAAGGGATGATGGGAATTGAGGACAGGAAACAAAGGGTCAAATTTAGCAGTTCTGAGGGAGGGACCTAGGGGAAATTAAGGGAAGAACTTGCGATATTCCTGGAGGGAATTTAGGAAGACCTGAGTAAAATCAAGGAATGGATTTAGGGAAAAATAAAGTGAGAGGTTGGAAACCTGGGAATTTTGAGGAAAAATAAGGATTTGGGCAAATTGTTGAGAAAATTTGGTTGAAACGAAGGAGAAATTGGAGCAGGCTAAGAGAAGACTGGAGGAAGATTGAAGAGGAGGTAGATTAAGGGTGGTTTGGAGAAACCAAGAAAAATTAAGATTATATTTTGGGGAGGGGCGCCTGACTGGCTCAGTCAGTAGAGCGTGGGACTTTTGATCTTAGGGGTTGTGAGTTTGATCCCTGCATTAGGCGTAGAGATTGCTTACAAATAAAATCTTTAAAAATATATATATTTTTTGATCTTGGGGGTTGTGAGTTCGATCCCTGCATTGGGCGTAGAGATTACTTACAAATAAAATCTTTAAAATATATATATATTTTGAGGAGATAGAAGTGGGTTATTTAGGAAGACTCCAAGGAAAATGGGGTATAATTAAGGGGATATTTTGTGGGAAATTAAGAGCTCAGATAATACACAAACATAAGGGTTTGGGGAAAGATCGGTGGAGAATTGGGATGACCAAGAATGGCCAAATCAAAGAGAGAATTTAGGATTGAATTTGGGGGAAACATGGGGAAATCTGGGGGGGGGGGTCCCAAAAGCAGAATTTGGAAGTTCTGAAAGGAGCAATTTGTGAGCCAGGAAGCAGTGTGGGGGTGACAATTCATGGACCAAGAACAGGGGTATCTGGCTCTGACTCTCACAGGACACTCCAGGCTCAGTGTCTCCTTTCCCATCCTCCCCAGTCCCTGCACCTGGTGGCCCCAGTATGGAATGGGGGTACCAGGAGCATCGGTGGCCTGAGCAGGGTGGTGGCCCCCGAGGGCAATCAGAAGAAGGGGAGGTCGCTGCTCCAGTTCCTGGCTGACCGCTTCTATGACGTGGAGGCTCTCAGGGACCACCTGCTCCGAAAGCGGGTGTCGAAGGTGCACCAGAAAAATCGGTGAGAACCCTTGGTCAAAAAGACCCTGCTGCTGGGCCTTACCAGGGAGAACTCAGATCCTGCCCTTGTGACTCCCAGACAGCCGTGTGGCTTCCATACCAGCCTTGCCCACTTGTATCTTCATCTCCAGCCACACCCTTCCCAAGGGTTCGAGCTCATATGGGTGACCTGCTGCCCACCATCTCTTGGAGGCACCTCAAGACATGGATGGCACCTCAGACTTAACATGGGGAACAGCAAGCCCTTGACTTGCCCCTAAGAAAGTCTGTTCACCCCCAAGCCTTCCCCATCCCAGGAAACAGCAGCACGGTTCCCAGTGTTTCAGGCCACATTCCAAGGAGTCCTCCCTGATCCTTCTTCTCTTGTCTTCCACCTCTAGCCCGCCAATAAAATACTAGATCATCGCAAATTTGACCCGTTGTTACTGGTCCTATTTTAGTCTGGTCTCAGCCCCTTCATTTTATGGTTAGGGTTAGTGCATTAATCTCCTAAACTGATCCCCCTTTGCCTCTTCCAGTCTATGGTCTATAAATCATCCAAAGGACTCTTAAGAAACTAAAATAGAGGGACGCCTGGGTGGCTCAGTCCGTTAAGCATCAGACTCTTGGTTTCAGCTCAGATCATGATCTCACAGTTCTGTAAGTTTGAGCCCTACATCGGGCTCTGCACAGTGTGGAGCCTGCTTGGGATTCTCTCTCTCTCTCTCTCTCTCTCTCTCTCTCTCTCTCTCCCTCTCCCTCTCCCTCTCCCTCTTTCTCAAAATAAACTTTAAAAAAAAATGGAGGGGCGCCTGGGTGGCGCAGTCGGTTAAGCATCCGACTTCAGCCAGGTCACGATCTCGCGGTCCGTGAGTTCGAGCCCCGCGTCGGGCTCTGGGCTGATGGCTCAGAGCCTGGAGCCTGTTTCCGATTCTGTGTCTCCCTCTCTCTCTGCCCCTCCCCCGTTCATGCTCTGTCTCTCTCTGTCCCAAAAATAAAATAAATGTTGAAAAAAAAAATTATTAAAAAAAAAATAAATAAAAATAAATAAATAAATAAATAAAAAACGTTGAAAAAAAAATTAAAAAAAAAAAATGGAAAACACTCTTTTGCTTAAAAACCTCAAATGGTTTCCCCTTGCAACTAGAATGGAAGCCAGACTCCAAGGCCTAAAATCTGAGCCTTGAGACCCCTACCCCTACTCCCCTTATGCCCACCAGCATGGTGTCCATGTGGCTATTTTTTTCTGCCATCCTAATTTGAGCCTCTGAGCCTTTACACTAGCTGTTGTCCCGGCCTGGCAGGCTTTTGCCTTGACCTTCGACTTTCTTCCCACCACTCAAATCTCTACTCAAGCGTCACCTCCTGCATGAAGTATTTCTTAATAAAGTAGCGTTCTGCTTCCCCACCCCTGACCCAAGGCACTCCTAGTCAGTCCCTCTGTGTTGTTTTCATGTGGAACAGAGTCTCTCTGCAATTCGCCCTTAATCTCCTGGTTATCTGTTTCCTTCTGTATATTAGCTTCACAAGGGCAGGGGCCACTATCTGTTGGTGCCCAGCACTGAATAGATACCAGTAAATCCTTGCAGCCTGTGTCATCAGTCTGTCTGTCTGCATGTCCCAGACCTGCTGCTGCAGACTCTGGGCGGCACCGGGGCATGGTGGGGGAGGGGTGCGGGGGGACCTCCTGGGGCCACACCCTCAGCTACTGTTCTCTCCACAGACCCTTCAACCACATCAACCAGCGATACGGTCCCTACGTCGCGGGTGCCTATTTCATCCTGAAGCAGGGAGGCGCGGTCAGGTATGATGGCACGAGTGTCCGAAGTGGGCTGGGGGGAGGCCGTGGAGCACGGACCCTGAGGCTCTCCTGACTCCCCATGAGCTCCGGGCTCCAGCCCCTACTGGGTCTAGGGCTTGGGGCTGGTTCCTGAACTTGTTCCGCTCTGTCACCTGTAAAACGGGACAGCAGTTGTACCCAACCTATGAGGTTTGCTACAAAGATTCAAAGCCATTTTGCTACCAAAGCACTTGGAACAGGCCTGGCACAGCACACGTGCTCAGTAAATATCCATGTTTCTTTTCTTTCCTTGGCCCCTTCCTTTCTCCTCCTTCCCTTCCTCCTCCTGGTTTTTCTCCCTTTTCTCCTTCTTCTTTGAAAAAGGTCATTTATGCATCTACCCCTCATTTTGTTCCCATGAAAACTTTCAGGGCCTGATGTAGAGCGAGTGCACCAGATCCCGTGGGACCATATCGCCCGGGGCTGGGGAGCATCCTCTGGAGGCCTGGGGGGGGGGGGGTCCTGCTGACACCCCTCCCCCCCTTCCAGGTTTCAGGGCAGGGAGTGGATCCGGCCAAATCAGCGTGGCCACTTCTCTCTGGACTTCTTGAAGTTGCAGGCGGTGCCCGTAGAGGCCGTCGATGCCAGCGGCTGTGCCATCAACTACCAAGGCCTGGACAGCCTCTGTGAGTGCGGTGGAGACGGGCAGGGCCGTGCGTTTTCCCTTTGGCGGTGGGTTCCAGAAAGGCCCTCAGTGCCGTCCCTCCCGCCCCCTTGCAGTGGCCCTGAAGGAGCTCCAGTCCCTGTGGCTGCAGCGCTGCCCCCACGTGGATGACTGGTGTCTCAGCCGCCTCCACCCGCTGGCCAGCTCGCTGCAGGAGCTCTCGCTGGCCGGCTGTCCCCGAGTCTCTGAACGGGGCCTCGCCTGCCTCCACCACCTCTGGTGAGACCGCGGCTCAAGCCAGGGTGGGGGCTCCCACCCGACAGGTGCGGGAAAGCGGGGAGGGGGCCCGTCAGGCAGTCCCCGTGTCCCTGCCGCCACGACTAATCCGGAGCACGTGTGGGGTCGGCACAGATGAGCAGTCGCGGTGAATCTGTGGCAGAGGGAAAGGATGCCTGGTTTTTCTTCCTTTTGGTTTCAACGAAGACCCTGTGACATTTGCACTTTGTAAACAGTAGGAGCTAGAGTGTGCGTCCGGGATTAACGTGGTGGGTGTTGTGTACTTGAGCCGCTCTAACGTTTTCTGGACCCTGGAGGACTTTACTGTTAAGGAGCTGGGGGCTGAAGTGGGGGCTGGCATACCCCCTCCCCCACACAGAGGCCATCCTGACGCGGGCCTCCCCCTTGGTGCCTCCTCTCAGGAACCTCCGCAGACTGGACATCTCGGACCTCCCTGCCGTGTCCAGTCCGGGCCTCACTCGGATCCTGGTGGAAGAGATGCTTCCTAGTTGCGAGGTCCTGGGGGCCGACTGGGCCCAGGGCCTCAAGCTGGGGCCAGAGGAGCAGCCTCGGGACACAGTCGGCCCCACCCCTGCCTAGCCCTCGGCCAGCCACCGTCAGGCTGGATCTCAGCGGGACCCGGCAGAGTGTCCCATGGTTCCCCATACTTCTGGCTTCCGTCGGGTTCACTCGGTGTGGGGGTTGGGCTCTGGCTGGCTGCATCCTGGGGGAAAAGGTCACAGCTCCTGTCTCCTGTCAGGAGGCTCTGTCCACAGGCTTCTCTCCTGGGTTCCAACCAACAGTCGCCTCCTCCTGCCTCTTCAGGCCTGGGGGAGGGTTACCAGCCCCAGGAGCTGTGCTCCCCCCACGGTTTCCCCACACCTGCCCACTAGCACGTAAGAGACTCTGCTCTTGTGTCCAGAGACTCTCCAAGTATCTTTATTTGAGTGTGCTGCTGCTTCCTGCCCGGACCTGGCTGACACGGGGGCGCTGCTGGCACGCTAGGGGACGGGTCTTCGGGGTGTGACACCGCTCAGCTCACCGCAGGCTATGGCATCCCTGGCCTGCACTCACGAGATGCCGGGAGCACCCCAGGTCCCACAGTGTTGCCGCTTACCCACGTATTGGCTCCAAATTCAGCGTTCTCGTTTGCTCCGTGAAAACTGACCTGGGCCTTTGCTAAGTGGCACGAAGAGGTTTGTCAGTAGAGGGCGCCCTAGAGGTTCCAGGAGGAGAGGCTTTTGCTTCCTGGTTCCCGACGACGACGACGACGACGGCGGCGGTGTGCTCACTCTTTGGTGTGGCTCCCTGCCCTGAGTGCTCAGTGGTCAGCAGCTTCCCCTACCCACCCCCCTACCTCCCCCACCTCCGCCGGCAGCTTCAGAGCTGTGCCTCCACTGAGGCACCTCCCTGCAAATGACTCTCCACGGCACCCCACCTGGGGGACCTCCAGTAAATGCCGAGGCACCTTACCAGCGAGTCCGTTATTTCAGTTTGCCATTCAAGTCAATCATTCTTTACATTAAACTTCACCTGCTCAATTTACTATGTGGTGTTTCTCTCCTGACTGGATCCACGCTCATACAGCACTGGCATCTGGAGTGTTCCAGGAGACAGACTCACAAAAGCTGGGATTTGGGGTTGGTCCTGTCCTGCCTTTGGAGCTCAGGGCTGAGCTCTTGGGTGGTGGGAAGCGGGATGGAGAATTCCACGGCTGCGGTGGCACCACAGTCAAGCTCTCGCCTGGGGCTGTGATGAGGTGCCAGCTGAAGCACGTGTCCCGGGAGCCCCCGGGGCTGCTGCACCTGACCCATGTGACGGTAGTGACAATTCTAAACATAGGTGCTGGACACATTCTTTGGCATGCCCTTCAGTGCTCACAATGACAGGCTCAAGTCTGTTTGCTTAGCTCAGGCTAGGGTCTGAGAACTGGGGAGCTTCTGTGACTGCCCCCCCTCAAAGTTCTCCCAGCAGGTGGCCAGAACTGAAAACACAACCTAGAAGTCTGTGGGTTGTCGAGTTATGACGGTTGGATTCCCAGCCTTGACAAGTTTCTTATGTGCAAGCGTGGGTGCTGACTGGTACGCGAGGGACCCAAAATCTGGAATGGGGTCGTCTGGTTGGAATCAGAGGAGACAGACGATCTCACGCTCCCAAGTCACTAGAGCTTCCCTTCCCAATGTCCGAGGAGCCCAGCAGCCTTCCCGCGCTTAACAACCCTGTGCTCACCTCACCCAAGCAGAGGCCTTGAAAGCAGGCATCTACGCCCCTGCAGACTCCTCACAAGCACCCCTGCTATCACCAGACCCACAAATACCAAGGGTCAAATCTCTGCCCTCCAGAGTGCAGACGTCCGCCGGGACCCAGGGCGTGCAGCTTTCTACACTAGAAGAATTGCAAGATTTGCAAACATATAGTCAGAAACCGCGGGACACCGGGGTCTAAGGGTGTTAGACCAGTGACGGTGGATATCACACAGATGGGCCAAGTTCACGGGTCCGTGGGCACTTACTGGAAGTGATGAGTTAGCTAGTACAGCTGGGTGGTTCTAAGGGCTCTCTCCGGTCGGCTGACTGGAACTTGGACTCCAGTGTGGCCTGCAGTTAGGAGAGAAGCCAGAGAGGCCCTGACGTAATCTGGAGGGGGGGACCCAGCGCTGAGGGAGGTTGGTGTTGGACCGGGCTGCTCATGGTTGACCCGCAACCTCCCCCCAGAACTGTGTTCCACAGGAAGGCAGCTCTTCACTCTCCACGACGGACTTTCGATGGACTTTCCCTGTTCCAGTTCCATAACAACCAACGCTGTACCCTGAGATTTCCAATCACCCCCCAGGAGGAGCAGCGTCAGCCCTGATGGCAGGACCTCTCACCCCTGGGAGAAGCTAGATTCTTCTCCCAGCCCCGCGTGGGGGTGGGGGTGGGAGAGGCCTGCTGGGGAGACCCTTCCAGGGCGCTCAGGGCCCTGCCCCTGGCTGTCTTCTCCCACTCTGGCTTTCATTGCATCAACACTCGGCACTTCCTCTGTGCGCTTGGCCTCCAGCGGCTCCCGCGGGCTCCATTACTCAGACTTAGGGGGAGGCGATCAGCTCCGGACAGATCCGCTGCTGCTGACAGGGTGCCCGAGGAGGAGACATCAGAGGGTCCTCCCAATCCAGGGTGGAGTGAAGGGGGTCAGGCCGGGCTCAGAGGGGCCCTCGGTGCCACCCAAGGTTCCAGGAGGTCTGGGCTAAGGAGACCTCGTCTGCCCGCCTCCCCAGACAGCTGCAGCAGCCCCAACAGCAGAGGCCCCGGGAGGGCAGGGACGTAAACACAGGCAGACACCCTCTCCTGTCCCGGGGGGCCGGATGTGAGTGTTCCTGGAGTCAGGGTGCAGCTGTGGGTAGGGCTGGAGTGGGGAATGGGGGAGGGATGGATCCCGCCCCCGTGAGGCAGACCCGAGGCACCAAAGGGGTGGAGGAGGTACCGGGGCAGCTGAGCACCCGGGCCCCGGGTGCCCTCACCCCACCCTCCACTGGCCTCTAGCTTGACTCCCCCTTCACCCACCCCTTCCCTTTCCATCAGGTCCCCTCCTGCCCCTCCCTAGCTCCCTCCTCCACCTCTCCCCGGGCTCTGGCTGTCCGCAGGCGCCCTCTTCTTGGTCCCACCCCAGGGTCCTCCATCTGCCTCTGCTCTCTCCCTTCCCGCCAGGGGCACCTGGCTACCCTGTACCTCACTCCCGGTCTCCACGTCCCTCCCCTGCCTCTCCCCTTGCAGTCCTCTGCTCTTTGCCTCCCCCTCCATCTCTCCTTTCTCTTCCCCTGCCTGCCCCTGAGGTCTCCCCCATCCCTCCTCCTCCACCAACCCGGCCCATTCCCCATCCCCACCCCGACTCCGGTGGCCACAACACACCCCATCTCTGGCACGGACGGCCCATCCCCTCAGCACGGCCCGCCGCCTCTGCGGCCGGGCGCCAGCCGCCCGCCTCCCCTCCCAGCTCTGCCACTTTGGGACTCTTGCCTGTCCCTGGGCCATCTCGGCACTACCCAGCTCAAGCTCAGGCCTGGCCCTCAGCCTCACCCCCTACCCCCAGACTCTCCCAGGCCCCCGGCTCTCCCTGCCTGGCCTCGCCAGGTCCCCCATCTGTGTCTTTGGCCACCCTGAACTTTTCCGCTGTCTCACCAGAAAACCAGCCCCAACACGCCAGAGCCCCATCCCTCAGGTCGGCCTCCTGCCCTCCCTTCCCCTCCTCCTCGGCCCCGCCCCGGCCCCTCCCGGCCCCTGGGGCCCTGAGGCCTCCCTCCCCGCCTCTCCGGACTGGCTGGGCTGGGCTCAGACGGCTGCACCGCAGGTTGGCGAGAGCTGAAGGGAGGGAGCGAGGGAGGGCCTGAGCTGAGGCCCGGACCGGCGCAGGCGGGAGCTGGACCCAGAGGTAAAAGGTGGCTGGCTCCCCTTCCCTGGGGTGGGGAATGTTAGGGTGAGGGAGGCTGGCTTTCCAGGAGGTGGAAGGGCTGACCCCGTGATTCTGGCGCCTGATGAGTGGACCAAGGGGGCTGGAAAGGCCAAGTCCCCAATCCCCCAGTTGGGCGGGGGGGGGGGGGGGGGGGGGGGGGGGGTTGCTGCCTGCAGAATAGGTCAGTGGAAAGGGCTGGGCTCAGGGGAAAGAGCAGGGTGTCAGAACGAATGGGAACTGGATTCCAAGGTCAGAAATAGGGAAGAGGTGGGGGCGGGTTCGGGGTCTGGGGCTGAGGGGAGCGGGCACAGGGGCCGGCAGGGACTGACCCCGGACGCAACCGTGGCTCCTCTGCAGCTCCCGCGGCCGCCCCTTCCCTGGGCTGGGTCATGCGCTGCCCCAAGTGCCTTCTCTGCCTGTCAGCGCTGCTCACGCTCCTGGGCCTCAAGGTGTACATCGAGTGGACATCTGAGTCTTGGCTAAGCAAGGCCTACCGGGGACCCCAGGGCACCCCACTGGGCCCCACACCAGCCACCCCCGAGCCCACCCTGCCGGCTAACCTCTCTGCCCGTCTGGGCCAGACCAGCCCGCTGCTCTCCGCATACTGGAACCAGCAGCAGTGGCGGCTGGGGTCCCTGCCCAGTGGGGACAGCGCTGAGGCAGGGGGCTGCCGGGCTTGGGGGGCTGCCGCTGCTGCAGAGATCCCAGACTTCGCCTCCTACCCCAAGGACCTCCGCCGCTTCTTGCTGTCGGCGGCCTGCCGGAATTTCCCCCAGTGGCTGCCTAGAAGTGGTGGCGGCCAAGTGGCCAACTGCTCAGGTACGGACGTCCCCTACCTTCTGTTGGCCATCAAGTCGGAACCAGGGCGCTTTGCAGAGCGACAGGCCGTGAGGGAGACGTGGGGCAGTCCGGTTCCTGGGGTCCGGCTGCTCTTCCTGCTCGGGTCACCAGAGGGTGAGAGGGGGCCTGACCTAAGCTCCCTGGTGGCCTGGGAGAGTCGCCGCTACAGTGACCTGCTACTCTGGGACTTCCTCGACGTCCCCTTCAATCGGACGCTCAAAGACTTGCTGCTGCTGGCCTGGCTGGACCGACACTGCCCGGGCGTGAGCTTCGTCCTGCAGGCTCAGGATGACGCCTTCGTGCACACACGGGCCCTTCTGGACCACCTGCGGGCCCTGCCCCCTAGATGGGCCCAAAGCCTCTACCTGGGTGAGGTCTTTACCCAGGCCAGACCCCTGCGGAAGCCCAGAGGACCCTTCTACGTGCCTAGATCCTTCTTTAAAGGTGAATACCCGGCCTATGCCAGTGGCGGCGGCTATGTCATTGCTGGGCGCCTGGCACCCTGGCTGCTGCGGGCAGCGGCCCGTGTGGCCCCCTTCCCCTTCGACGATGTCTACACTGGCCTGTGCTTCCGGGCCCTGGGCCTGGCACCAAGGGACCACAAAGGCTTCCTCACAGCCTGGCCAGCAGACCGCACTGCTGAAGCCTGTGCTCTCCGGGACCTGCTGCTGCTGCGGCCCCTCAGCCCCCAGGGTAGCATTCGGCTCTGGAAACAGCTGCAGGAGCCTCAGCTCCAGTGCTGAGCCTGGCGGAGCTGAGGAGAGGAGGGCAGCACAGACCTGGCTCCTGTCTCTCACTCAGCCTCTCCTTCTGGGCCTCAGCGTGAAGGAGGAATTCTAGAACCGTGACTGCCTGAGCCCCTCCTAGGTCCTCCCGGGCCAGGGGACGGGGCAGCCGGAGGGAACAGACTGTTTGTGTCTACTTTTTGTGTTTGAAAAACACGCACTCCCCACTCTGAGGCCTGGAGTGGTCTTTGCGCCTGTGGGGCCCCAGAGTAGTTGACAGAGCAGAGCCCAGCTGCACCCCGGCATTCACACTGGACCCCTCCCCACCCTTACTGGGCAGGGCCAGCTCTGCCAGCCTCATGGTCACTTTGCTGAATGGCAGTCTTGTCCCATCTAGGGGAGAACAAGAGACCATCTCTGGAGGACCCCACCCCCACCCTGTCTGCGGATACGGACCCTCCGCTTGCTAAAGTTTCCGGGGGAAGTAGATATCTCAACGGCCTGGCCTTCTTTAGAGTGGAGAAACAAGGTCCCAAACTAGTCATGCTGGGCTCTCCTCCCACCTCCCAAACTCCAGGAAACAGACCAGCAGTGGCACAGAGCCAAACACAGAGTTTATTGGCCACCTGCTGACCACCTCTCACTTTGAGGGAGTGACTTCCACAGGCTGACCCACCACGCCCACCCAGAGGGACTTCTAGTCCTGGAGGCGTCCTGGCCCAGCCCCTGGGAGAAGGCACTGTAACAGGCGAGGAGGGGGCTGACGGAGCCCCCCCCCCCCCCACCCAGGGTAACAGCCTGGAGGAGTGGAGATGGTTGGCTGGAGTCCTGGCCCCAGTATTTCAGAGGGGGCTGGCTGGGGAAGCAGGGTGGCATCCTGCAGCTCCCTGGGCACCCCCCAGAATGGGGCTGCCCCTCAGGGGAGTTGAGGTGGGTGGGGGTGGGCTGGGGCAAGCGGGCCTCACTTCTCGAAGTGGTCCAGGGGGTAGTGCTCGCCGTAGGCCTGGAGGTGCCGGGCCAGGGACTCCTGCTGCTTGCGAAGCTGGGCCGGCATCTCCTGGTACACGTCAGAGAAGAGCAGGTTGGGGTTGGGTTTCGGCTTCCGCTCCGCCTGCTCAAAGGCCTCCATCACCTGTGGAGGGACGTGGGACAGTAGACAGGCAGCCGGCTCCCCACCCCCGACCTGTGGGACCCCATTGAGGGGTCAACCCCCCCTGAGCTGCTGCCTTCCCATCTGGACGACAGAGGAGATGAAGACCCAACAGTGCTAAGAACCAGCAGCCAGATCAACATCCCCCAACCCCGGCCTCCCCTCCCCGGCAAGACCAGGCACTGCACGAGGTACAGGAATCGGTTCAGCCTCTTGGCACAGGCAGAGCCAGGCAGTAGGCGGCTCAGAGGGGAGGGAACCAAGGCATGGAGAAGAGGGGGGATGCCACGACAATGTCCTCAGGGCCCGGGCCAGGGTCTGCCCTTACCACTGGGCACACAGCCCTGGCCCCAGACACCCAGGCCGAGGAGGGCGGCACTTGGACCCGAGTGGGACGCTCACAGTGCACAGGGATTAAGTCACCTAATCTTCATCACCCTCTGACAGCGACACCCCCGTGTCGCTCTTCAGATAGGAGGGTGTGGAGGGCAGGCATCATACCAAGGACACAGCAGAAACGCATGTGCCCAGGCAGCCTGACGCCACAGGCCACGCTTAGAGACATCCCTGGAGCTGTCCCCAAGTCTCCCGGTTCAATGTCCCCCAAACCCAGCCTCTCCATCCCTCCAGAGTTCTTCACCCAGGCACCACCCCAGAACATCCCCCTGCCCCCCACACCGGGGCCTGGGTTCCAACAGAGGGGGGGTCCCCACCTTCTTGCGGGACTGCTTTCTCCAGGCCTTCTCCTGCTCGTCGTCCCACCAGCCTCGGCCCTGCAGGTAGTGCCGCAGCCGGGAGATGGGGTGGTCCTGCTTGTCCCAGTAATTGACCTCGTCCACCGAGCGGTAGGCCGAGCTGTCGTCACTGGTGCTGTGGTGCCCGATCCTGCCAGCGGGAGGGAGCCCAGGGTCAGGTTGAAGCCCCCTGGTGTGGGTTCAGGAGGGAGGGGGGCGGACTAGGGGAGAAGGGCCGGCACCGGAACAAAGGCAAGGACGGGGAGCCAGTGTGGGTGATGGGGTCATGCTCTGGAGACAGTGACCAGTGCAGGGCAGATGCTGTCAAGGCAGCGAGGAGGACAGGAGGCAGGCACCTGTAGGTCATGGCCTCAATGAGGAAGGGCTGGTTCTCAGCCACGGCCCGCCGCCGGGCCTCCTTGGTGGCGTTGTACACGGCAAACACATCGTTGCCGTCCACGCGGATGGACATGATGCCGTAGCCCGGGCCTCGAGCAGCTGTAGGGACAGAGGCAGGTCAGGCCCCAGGGTTCAGATGAACAGAGTGGGGAGGGGGGAGGAAGGAGAGGGGAGCAAGCAAAACAGCGTCCCTGTGACCACCCTTGTGCCAGACTCCACAGGGAAAGGACTGGGTGGTGGGGGGGGAGCATGAGAGCAGGTGGGGGCGCAGCTCACAGGCCCATACCGATGCCGTCCCCGCGGTACTGCTCAGAGGTGGGCGTGGAGATGGCATAGCCGTTGTTCCGGCAGAAGAAGATGACCGGGCACTCGAGGGTGGCGGCGAAGTTGAAGCCGGCGTGGGCATCCCCCTCGCTGGCCGCCCCCTCCCCGAAGTAACAGATGACCACTCTGTTGGCGTTGGCACGCTTGGCCGCATAGGCCGCCCCCACCGCTGCAGGGGGAGAGGGGGCTGAGCAGGGGCAGAGCCACACACTCCCCCCACCAGGCTCTGGCCTCTCAGCCGATGGCCGCCCTGTCCTTCCACTTGGGCGGCCTCCTCTCTGACTCCTAGATGTGCCATTACCCACACCACTGCCCCCTTCAAAACACAGCTAGAATCTGACCCCTTCCCACCTGTTCAGGGCAGAATGCCCACCCAGTCACCTCTTGCAGCCTCCCGGCAGCCTCCTCACTGGCGCCCCCACCCCACCGCTGGCTCCCACCTGCTCTTCTGGGGCAGCCAGAGGTCAGTTAAAATGTGAACCAGGCTGACATTCCACCCCAGAGACTCTCTCTCGCCCTGCCCCCTGCGGCTCCCCTTCCGCTCCAGGCAAAAGTCAAAGGCCCAGATTCCCCTAGATCTGCACCCTCCCCGCAGGTCCCCAGCCCCTCCAGACCTCTCTTACACCTGCCCTGCGAGCAAGCAGGCCGTCCAGCAGGCACTTGCCTCAAGATCCCACATGGCTCCCTTCCCCCTACCCCCACCGCAGTCTGTGCTGAAATGTCACCTCTGATGCAACCCAGGCCTTCCTCCCTCACACCTACTCCCTCTGGCTTTAGTTGTCCCTGCGGGACTCCTCACCCGATGCACTTCTCGTGCTACTCCTTCGTGCTTACTGTTTGTCTCCTTTCCTCTACCCTGGTGTCAGCCCCAGCGGGACTGAGGTTTCTGTCTCTGGCTCACTGTGCCTAGAATGGTGCCCACGTAGCAGAGACTTCCTACGTGTGGCCGCTGGGCGGCTTAACAGTACTCAAATGGAAGGTAAGGGCCAGGGCCCAGCCTTACGGAAACCCTGCCCACCTGGAGGGAACGCGCCACCTCCTCTCACAGAGCCACTCTGCCCACTTCCCACTCGCGCTCCTCACACAGAGCACCAGGAGCCAACACATCTGGACGGGTCTGCCAACCAGCCCACTGCTAAGCCCCACTGACACACCAACGCGTGTATCTTGGCCACCTCGGAGCAGAGAGCCGCGGCCTAGCCTGGCCCTCGGCCAGACTGTAGGGTCCAGAGGGCAGGGAGCGAGGCTGGGTCCCATGGTCTCTGTGCTGTGTGGGTGCAGGCCTGGCCCCTGAGGGGTCTGCTTCTCAGCTGTCACCTTTGACAAAAGCAACTCGGATCACTCTAGGCACCATGGGCCTCCAGAGTAAGCTTCAGGAGAGTCAGGCTCGGAGGAGTGAGGCAGAGCAGGGCTGGGGTCAAGAACCCAGCTCTGGCGCCACAGATCCCCACTCGGGAGTCCCTGCTCTTCTCGCTACCTGCCAGATGATGCTTTGGCAGGAAGCTGGTGCCCACTCAGTCACACCGTGTTGTTTGTTGCTGAGCGGACAAACGGGACAGGCACACGTTTGGGGAATCAAGAGGGTGGTGGCCATGCCAGCTCAAACCTGCCAAACGGGAGCCCTCCTCTGAAGACAACCAGATGAAGAGTATCTGGAAAGTCTGCAGCCCGGACCAGCGCTTCGACCCCAGCACCAACCGGAAGGCCGCCCACAAGGGCTGCAGAAGGGCTGGGGCTTGCACAGGGGTCCGACGCTGGTCTGTGCGTACCAGGCCCGGGCCAAGTCCTCACCCTGCGGGATCTGCGTGGCCAGCGGAGAGGAGATGGTGACGAAGTGGCGCTCCTTGCAGCCATAGTGCACGGGCATCTGGCGCCCCTTGCCCAGGTCGCTCGCGTTGCCATAGCACTGGGCCATGAACAGCTCCAGGGGGTAGTCCCGGTACATTAGCACACCTGGCGAGGAGGAGGCCGTGTGAGCCTGCAGGCGGGGTGGGGGGCAGACCGGCCCTTCCTGCCCGGTCTCCTGCTCCCTATAAAGACAGTCAGGGAAATGGATTCAAGCAGGGGAGGCAGAGTCGAATGCTCATGGGGACCAGGCAGGTGAGCGGACAAAAAAGCACAGGCCTGTCCCAAAAGGGAGGCCACTGTTCTGACCATCTGACTACTGCTCAGGGAAGCCAGATGGCCCAGCTCTTCAAAAGAAGGCAAAATCTGGCTTACGTTTTTTTTTTTTTTTTAAGGAGAAACTACCTGATTTTTATGTTTCAACTAATAAAATTACTTGATAAATTGTCATACGAACCAAATAATACTATTTGTCACACTAGGTCACAACTTCTGAACTAAAGAGCCAATACTCAAACATGTTTATGGCTGTAAAATCCTTTCTTCCAACAAAACCTCACCACCAAACGGAACCGCTCTGGGTGAAGGGGGCCTTGACTGCTAACTCAGAGGACAGGAGCGGGTGGAGATGGCCCTGGGATGAGCAACGACCCACTCTGGCGCCTGAAAAGGGGAATGATTGTCACACCCACACCTGAGGGGCAGCCCTGGGGATCAAGGACCTCCCTGGAAGCACCCAGAACCTGAGCATTACAGAGTAGAGGTGGTACATGCATTTCCGAATCTTTTTCTTTACTGCAGAACCCTTTCTTCGTCTGACAACTTACTGGGGATCACATACCATGGGAGTCACATTTTGTGCAGCGTTAAGCACACCTTCCCCAAATAACTGCCACGTGAATATTTGGGGCCAAGTGCCTTTATTCGGAGCACTTTTCAGGCATTAACTTGATCGATCCTCCCGACAACCCTCCGAGGGAAGTGGGATTATTCTCCCCATTTACAGATGAGGACACTGAGGTAGGCAGAACTCCCATAACCGGCGGGCTGGAGCGCCAGTATGGCACACGGCTCACACTTCAGCACGGAGCCTGAGGAAGGGCGCCAGGGGGCTTGTCTGTTTATCTGCTAACGGGGAGCCACCGTCGAGACACGGTGAGTGTGGCCCGGACAACCAGCTCTGCAAGTACGCCCCCCAAAATGAGAGTTGGGGTGAGGGTATTTGGGAAGACTTCAGCCTTCACCTTTCACATAACTGGATGTGGGATTCTGTCACACAACACAAATTCACACCCAGTGTGGCCACGCTGTACCTAAAACAGATCAAAGAGGAGGTGCTCTGCTGAAGCAGAAAAAGGGGGCTGTGTGTGGCGGGGGGCTTCCCCACAGCGTGGTCCAGGGTCCACAGTCCACCCCGGGAGCACGCGCGGTCTGGGGCAGGAGCCGGCGGGAAGTGCGAATCCACATTCCTGGGCCCAGGTGGTTCCGCACCAGGAAACCCCAGGTCCAGTGGCAGTTACTGCGCTAGACCGACACGTGCCGCCTCTAAGATCCTTTTTATGAGCCCAGTGCCACGGTCCGCACACCACACGCACCCTTGGTTTATACCAGACAGCCCTGCGTGGACAGCACCACGGGGGGCAGCGCCGGGGCGGAGGAGCGAGGGCTGACTCCGGGAGACCCCTGCTCCCCTCCTCAGGAGGCGTGTGGCCTGGGCACGGGGACTCAGCCTCTTCGGCTTCCTACGCCCTGGCACAGACAGGAAACACGGCTGCCGGGGGACTCCTTCCTGCAGTGGGGTCGGGGCAGGTGAAATGAGGTCGAGCCTCCACTGCTTCCCGCACGTGGAACAGCACCTTGGCCTTTAAGACCCCAGTGAGTGTCAGCTATTGTTGTGAGCATCCTCGTTCTCCCCACCTCCAGGTGGGGACTGAGAGAGGCAGGACCGGGTGCAGGTCTGTGTGGCTCCCTCCCCACTGAGCACGCACCCCCTGCCGCTGTCCAGGCGGGACCTTCCTCAGGGGCCTCACCCCGTGAGGGTGCTTCACAACCTCATCTCTCCGCTCCTTCCGTCCTGTCACTCACTCGCTCAGAAGGGCGCCAGCTCCTGGCTGGCACTTCCAGGCCCTCCCCTCTGCTCTGCTCCCTGAAGGACACAGAGCCTGGAGAGGCCAAGAGAGTCCCGTGCTGTGGACAGGGGTCCCTGTGCATGTCCACCTGTAGC
Organism: Leopardus geoffroyi; assembly: GCF_018350155.1. Taxonomy (NCBI): domain Eukaryota; kingdom Metazoa; phylum Chordata; class Mammalia; order Carnivora; family Felidae; genus Leopardus; species Leopardus geoffroyi. The sequence goes on from NC_059335.1 coordinate 13,572,223, forward strand.
CAGGCCGCCCTCACTGCACACTGCTTGTATCCCTCAGGGCAGGGGTGGCAGTACCGTCATTAACTCCGCCTTGGAGACCAGAAAATGGAGGCTCCCAGAAGAGAAGCAACTTGCCCCAAATCTGCTAGCTGGTAACCAGCAGAGCACGGAGCGGTCGGGAGCACGGGCTCTTCACTACAACACTGCCTGGACTCCAGACAGCCCCACAAACTCCTGCCCCTGGCTTGGCTCATTCCTGCTCAGAAAGCTCTTCCTCCAGCTCCTTAGACCTCCCTGGCATCACGCTGCTCCTGGAAGAGCACACAGGGCAGCTAACGTGGGCCTCGCCTTCCCACCGGGAGGGACTGGGCCTGACTCGCCTCCATGGGGACCCCAGACCCAGGGCCCCAGCATCTGCTCCGCAGGGCAGACATACCTGCCTCCCGGTACTGGCCAAACACCAGGTCCGTGCTGTCCAGCGCTGCCGCACTCCCCACATGTGTCCCCTCCTCGCCATAGTTGGTCATGTAGAAGGAGATCCGGCCCTGGGGGTGCAGGAGGGCCCGGAGGCCCGGGCTCAGTTATGCTGGGCAATGACAAGGAACCATCCAGATAACTGACCAACTTCTGGAGACTTCATTAATCACCACACACTTCCTGGGCCAGGACAGGTCAGAGTTCCTGTCTTCCTGGAGGGACTGCCAGACTGCTTGAAGCCAGAGCAACAGGGCCATGCGATAGGAGGCCAAGCCGGTTGTCTGGCTCACCACAGAGGGGCCTCAGGGTCAAATGCCTGAGCCGAGCAAAGGTGAGGTTTCCAGGCAGAGGGAACAGTAAAGGCCATGAGGCCAGAATGGCTGGGGCAGAAAGTGGGAGGGGTGGGGACAGACCAACAGGGAGAGGCAGTGCCCAGGACCATAGTGAATGATCCGCATCCTGGACTTTACCCTGAGAACTGTACCCACGGTTCTTCTCAAGGGAGCAACATTTTAGAAAGGTCTCTCTGGCTGCCATGTGGAAAACGGATGGTGGAGACAGGACGGAGTGCAGCCAGCCAGGCCAGAGGGGGCGGTGGCCCGGGAGGGGCAGGGGGCAGGCAGAGGAGCTGCTGGGCGAGCCTTAAGAAGCAGAGTCAGAGTGCCAGGGAGCGACAGACCCTACAGGCTGGCCACACCGATGCCCTGGCCGGCTCCTTTCTCCTGGGCCCCCCAACCCTAGAGCCTGGAAAAGCCAGGTTCCCAATCTCCCCTACAGAGGTGGCCACGGGACACAGATCTAGCCAGAGACTTAAGGAGAAGTCTGCTTTTGCTTTCTCGACAAAAGGGCCCACGGGAGCTAGAGCCAGGCCTTCTTCCCGCCCTGCACATGGCCATGAGGCCAGACCTGTGGCAGCCGTCTTGCGAAAATGAGGCAGTAAGTGCAGAATGAAAGCCAACTCGCCCACGATGGGAGAGCAGAAAGGTAGGAAGTCTGGCTTCCTGACACAGTGCTGAGCAGCAGAATGGATTTCTAGGGTAAATGAGACAGGAGAAAGTGATGGCGGGGTGGAGAGAAAGGAGCAGGGAGAGATGCAGGTCTCTGGTTTGGGCAAATGGTGGGTGGCGGCAACCTCCACTGAGAAATGGCCTGAGGGAGGAAGATGCCGAGGTCATGTCTGGACAGGCTGAATTTGGTGTGGGACATCCCAGGCAGGAAGCCAAGTAGATCTGGGGCTACGAGGTAGAGTCTGGCTGGCGATCTGGGGCACCCCTGGCACACAGACAGAACTGAGCTCCCCAGGACCACGTGTTAAGTGAAAGAGCTCGTGCCGGGACGCGAGGGATGGCCACCGCCCAGTCCTCATGCGTTCTGCAGGCCTGGCTTCCTGTCATGGCGGGAGAATAGATGAATAGTGCTAGTGCTTTCTTCTAAGTGGGGAGCCAATTAAAAGTTAATGGGCCTCCCAGAGCCAAGTGGGCAGATGCTGGGTGCTGAAGGCCTGGGAGGGCTGTCAAGGGTGGTGTGGGGAGGAGCCTGCGCACCCTCCCATCCAGGAAAACAGGGCCTGGTGAGTGGCAGAGGTCGCTGGTTGCCTACCCAGTATCCTATCCCTCTTCCTGTTTGTTAACAGAGATCTCATTCCACAGGCAGCAACCGCCCAGATGAAGAGACCACAGTGTGGCCTCCTTGCAGCTGAGAGCCACCTATGCAGTGTCAGATGCTACTGGGTGGGGCTGCCTGCAAAGTTCCAGAAAGGTGGGTATGGGAAGACAGCTGAGATACGCCACGTCTGACCTGTCACTTTCCTTCCACTTCCTGCCTAGAACAAGGTGGGATGGAGGGAGCTCCAGTGGCTACTTGGATCATGAAGGGCCCTAGAAGCCAAAGCTGGGTATCCAGTGACATCATGGTGCCACCATACCAGCCCCAGACCACCTATTTTTAGACTTCTTTGATGCAAGATGGAAAACCTAGCAATCTGTTTAAACTACTGCATTTGTTTTTGTTGGGACTGGGGTGGGAGGGGCATGGGGAGGTCTGGTACTTACAGCTCAACGGAAGCCTAGCTAGCACAAGCTGAGCCTTGACGGATGAGTTGATCTTACTGAGGCCTTCTCTGTGGCAGTCAATGGCCAAGGGGCTTTATGCGCTGGGCCTCACAGAAGTGAGGATTGATAGCCCCAACCTCGCCATCCCCCCTTTTTAATGTACTGAAGAAACTAAGGCAAAGACAAGAAAAATCTCCTGCCCAAAGTCACACCTCTGATTGGACCCACATCCACTGGATTCCAAAGCCCCTGTTTATGTAGCCCACACAGGCATGAAGGGACCCAGGCACGTTGAGGCAGGGGAGGGATGGCCTGGCCCGGCGGTAAGGCTGTGGAGAGGGGAGCAGAGAGGGAGCGAGGCCACAGTGGAACAGGAAGGGCCAGACCTGACCCTGTGGGCTGGGGGAGCCCAGGGAAGTTTCCGGGCAGGTTTCAGGGCAAAGGTACTTACTACTCTGCCTTGGAGAACCCATACCCAGTGCCCTGTGAGTGGGAGAGTGGGAGAGTCTGCTCGGTCCTGTCCTACAGAACAGTGGGCCTTATGCTTTAGTCCACAGGGGGATGGCCTGGGGGCTTAACATAAATGCAGGCTCTCAAGCCCACCCCTACCCTTGACCCAGCACAAAGGCCCACCACCCACCATTCTTCTCCCCCTTTCCAACAGGAACCCCAGAGCCCTGGGAAGGATGGATTCCACTGCTCTCTTCACTTGGTTCCTGGGGATGAGAGCATGGTCCTCCTGGCTGGGGACTGGTTGAAGGCAGGGTCTGTGACCAAAGCCCGGACAGTGAGCATTGGCCCTGGACTTTTGCTGGGACATTAGGGAGCAGACACTCTCTTTCCACTGCTCAGCAGAGAGGATAATCATTGTGAGGCTGACAGGGTTATGATAAACAGGATTATGATATGCGATAAAGCTAATATTTACTGAGTGCTGGCTGAACGTCAGTTTCACTCTTTTTAAGGCCATCACATGTGCCACTGTCAATCCTTAAGCCAATGGCATGAAGTACAGACGAGAAAACTGAAGACCTGACAGATTAAGCAACTTTCCCAGGGCCGCAGAGCCACAGAGTGACAGATGAAGACGTTGGTTGCACAGTCCTGCTCCAGAGCCCACCCCCTGATCCCTTCTCTGCCACTTCTCCTCAAGCCTAAACCTTCAGAAACGACTGCTGCCTAATAATGAAGGAAGCCAGGGTGAAAGAGAGTAGAAAAGACACTGGGAGAAAAGAAATGGGTCTGAGAACATCGAGGCCCCTGGATCCAGCTGTGCCTGAAACCAGACCTTCTGAACTTGGAAATTATTTGAGTCAATAAATTGCCTCTTTGTTAACACTGCTTTGATTGGGTCTCTGCCCACTGACACAAACACTGCTGAGGCTCACGGCACATCTGACACAGGCAAACCAGGAAGCACAGAGGGTCACCCTGTTTCTCAGGGCTGTGAGCTCCCAAGGGGAAGGCCCATCAGGTACTCTCTTGGCACAGCCAGGCCACCAGCCAGGTGCACAGGAGGTATTTTTAGTGATCTGGTCCATCCTTCTGCCCGTGGGCAGCACCCTTCCCACACTCTCCCTCCAGAACACCAAGAGAGAACCCCAACAACTTTAAGGACTCCAAGACAAAGGATCTCCATTCTACCCTCTCCTCCTTGGGAGTTATCTTCTGGCCCGAACACAGGCAGGGCGACCTCAGGTAATTCCAAGCCTCCCTCCCCAGCCTGTCTCCACGCACCTGCCGCTGGGACTCGTAGAGGATGCGGTCCATGGTGTTGAGCAGAGTCATGCTCTTGTAGAACTTGAGCACCGTCTCCTGGGGCAGCTGCAGGTGGAGGCACAGACAGATGTAGGCCAGGTGGGACCAGAGAGGAGATGGACAAGGGGCCTGGGTGTGGGAGGCACAGGGTGGGAAGGAGGGGGCCTCTCACGTGGGGATCCTCGCTGGGGTTGATGATCTGGCCCTGCCGGTCCATGACACGATAGACGGGGATCCCAGAGATGACATTGGGCTGGATGAATTCTAGCTTGTCTACAAACTCCGCCGAGGCCCCAGGGAACTGGGGCTTGTCATCCAGGGATGGAAAGTGCTGCTGCTCCTGCCTCTGGGGGTGCTGGGGAGAGAGGAGGGTGAGGGTGAGGGTGAGGGTGAGGGTGGGGAGACCCATGTCAGGAGCAGCAGAGGTTCCCCTGGCTCAACCTCATAGAGGCAGGCAGTATGGGCAGGCCCCAGAGGACCCTGGGGCCTGATGCACAGGGTACAGATCCCAGCTCTGCCACTTTCTCGATGTATGACCTTGGGCAAGTTACTAGAACTTCTTTATGTCTCAGTTCCTCATCTGTAAAACTGGGGCGAAAATAACATCTAACCCACAGGGTAGTTGTAAACACTAAATGGTCCAATAAAGTAGCAGGCAGATCAAGAACTGGCAGCTGTTACATCAGAGGCCCAGACGTTTCACCCTGGCATTCAAGGCCTCCCCAGACTGGACAGATATACCCTCTCTCAATCTCCCACCGCCATCGCAGGCATCGCAGGCACACCCTCCCCCAGCACCCTTGAATCAGCCAGACAGGCTCTTCGCTGACCCTGTACAAGCAGGCAGCCACCCAGAATTGAGTAAGTCTGTGAGCTCTGAAGTGTCAGCCTGCCTGGGTTCAAACCCTTTGCTGGGTGACCACAGGAAAGCGACTTCCCTTTTGCACCTCTCTCCCTTCCCATCTGTAAAAGGGAGGCGACCTCACAGACATGTCGTGAGGCTCAGGTGAGATCATGCACATGAAACAGTACTTGCATACTTGTAAGTCGTACAGCAAACACTCAGACAAGTATGGATTATCACTTCGACCGCCACATGACTACACTTGGCTCTTTACTAGAATGTCTCCCCACCCCCGCCGCCTGCCAACTTCCATGCTTCAGTGGCCTCTCCATTCCAGTCCTAACCCCCACCCTCCAGGCCCAGACTGACTCATTCAACAAATATTTGAGCACCTGCTTTGTTCCAAGCCCTGTGCTAGGTTTGGGGGACCTTAGAGAAGTCAGACATCTGTCACTGCTGCCCAGCAGGGAAGACAGCTGTGAACAAGTACAGCTGAGGCTGAGTCGTATTCGCCCAGGAGAAGCCTTGAGTGCGGCAGAATGGAAAGGAGCCAGGCTTCTCTGAGGAAGCAGCATGAAAGCAGGAGAGCTGGAGGACAGCTAGGAGTCAGGGCAAGAGCACCAGAGGCCGGGGGCACAGAACACGCAAAAGGCAGGACGTGAGGGATGGCCTGTCACTTGCGTGTCGCTTGCGGAACCTAGAAGGAGTTCAGAGTGGCTGGTGGGGGGCGTACCACCTCCTCAGCGGGCTGGGAAGGGCCTGGAAAAGGCCATGAGAAGCCTCAGGCACTGCAGGGTGAGAGCCCACCCCACTTCTCAGCTCTGGAGCTGGGCAGCCATGAACTGGTCTCTCGTCTTGGTGCTGCTCCCCTTTATCAAGCACCTGCGGGCTGCCAGCTGAGCTCTGTGCCCACAATCTCACTGAGCCCTCAGCGCATGTCTGAGGCAGAGACGCTCTGCCGTGGCCCTTGAGGACTGAGGAAGCGGAGATACTGAAGGAGGTAAAATCACCTGCACCAGAGCTAAAAGTGGGTAAGTCAAGACTGGGCTTCCATCCCAGGCGGGGCAGGCATTCAGACCCCCAAGCCACGCTCCTAACCCAACAGCCACAGCTGACCCGGTTTCCACCATCTACAGCTCACTTCCCGTGACCGCTAGCGATTGTGGCTTCACCTCCAAGAGGAGCCAGACAAGAATGACCCAGTTTGCCATGCGCTGGATCTCACACGTGTGCACCCAAGTGTGTCCCCCACTCCTCCTCCTCTAATTGCGGAGAAGCATCCAAGGATCCAGCGGGGGAGCGTGAGCACCAGTGCATTTATCTGCATTTATGGTTGTGAGGAAATAGAGGAAATTACACTCTCAACGGCAGGGCAGGTCCAGGCCTGCCAACAGCATGGCAGACTTCCCCTCCGCTCGCAGGGGAAGCAGCTGAGCGCTTGCAGCCCGGGTGTCCCCCTGCTGAGCACCCACGGCCGGACCTCTCCGTCCACCCAGAGGATCAACTGTCTGCCTCCCACACAAATCACAAACTCCCGGAGGGCGGGGAGCGTGTCTGGGTTGGTTTACACAGCAGGCACTCAACAGGCCATTATTGAAGGGACGGATGAATGAGCGGTTAAGTTCACGGGCTTTGGAGGCTGACCGACCTGGGTGCCGGTATCTTAGCTTGCCCAGTGGCTCTACGCAAAACACACTGTCCCTGCGAGCTTCCTCATCTGTAAGAAGGCTGCATGGGGCTGTTGTGAAAAGTTCCTGAGATGAGACACACAAAGGGCTCAGCACAGGCCTGGGACACATTATGAGCTTGGTAGAAAGGGAAAAAACCCAAATCTGACAGGTAGGAAACGGGGAACACAAAGTGGCCGGCACTTTGGGAAGAGCTGGAGCGAAGGATGGGCAGCACCGCGAACAGGACCATAGCAGCAGACAGACCACGGAGGAGGAGGGCTTTAGGTGAGGGGCCCACAGGGGGCAGAGGACAGGGTTACAGGCTGAGAACAGACTGGGCTGTTAGGACAGGACTCTGCCTGCCTCCAGAGGCTGGAGAGCCGCCATCAGGGCACCCCGGCGCACCCCCGCTCTGGACTGGGGCCTTGCGGGCTTGGGGGAGGGGGACCTTCCTTCCTGGGCCCGAGGAGATGCTGGAGTACCTACCCCAGGGTTACCGAGCTGACTGGGTGAGAGGCCAGCCACAAGGAAATGCAATCCATGGGAGGGGTGGTAAAACGCCAGAGGAAGGATGTGACTCCACCTACTTTTTCCTCAGATTTTGGCGGGGGCAGGGGGTGGGTTTGTGCCTGTGGCCAGTAACTGACAATGGCAGAGGCTACCAAGCCTTGCTGCCACATCCCCTCCCACCACACTGGAAACAGGCCAGCTCTGGGTGGTCCGGTCTGCCCTGCAGGTACTGGGGTGCCCCCATGGAGCCACTCCCTCTGGCACCAAGGCTAAGGTTAAGACTCCCAGCGGAGTAGACTGCTGCCTCCTGGCTGTGTACCTAAAGCTCCCTGAGCCTGTTTCCTCCTCCATGAACAGTGGGATGAGTAACTATCTCAAGGGTCACCAGGAGGATTAAACGAGTCAATGTGCGCGGAGTGTTCAGCCCAGTGCCCAGCACATAACGAACACTCAGCAATTACGAGCAGCTAACAAGCATATCTGATGATCGCTATTGTCCAGCAGGTAGCTACCAAATAGTCCACGCGGGGCCCTGTACAGGCTGGAGATGAGAGAGTGAGATGGGTGACAACACGGAACACACAGGTGACAACTGGGGGCAGGACAGACTGGTGGTCAGCCACACGGCAGGGTAGCATGAGGGCCTCTCTCCCTTTCCGGCGGCGTCACCTTGGCTCCCTGAACCTGCGTCCCCTTGTGGAAATGACAAGAATTACTACCACAGGTCTGGGGTGACGTGGGTACAGAGCACCCGCTATGGCTCTAGGGGGGAACTTTTGCTACCGGCATCAGAGGGCACATGAGGAAAAGCTTTCTGGAGAAGGGGAGTCACGCCAACCTGCTGGACCAGCAGGGGTGAGCCAGGCAGAGGCTAGGGGGAGGAAGGCGTCAGCCCCCGGGAACTACCAAGGCTGAGGCAAGAGGGGAGAGCCTGGCAGTGTGGGACCCTGGGGACCAGTAAGGCTGCAGCACGTTAATAACAGTAACTCGTTAGTAACAACAGCTAAGTCGGGGCCACACAAAACACTTCCTGGTGCCTGTATGCTCTCCGCACCACCCGGTGAGGCAGGCACTATTGTCTCACCTCAGTACAACAGGGGTGGCCCTGAGGCTCAGGGGGGTTCAGTGACTCGTCTGAGGGCAGGGAGATCGTGAGGGGTGATGTCAGCATGCGAAGCCAGCCAGCCTGACTACAGCTGCCTGAGGAGGCTGGAGAGAAAGGTGGGGTCCACCTGTGGAAGGTTTTGTGGATGGTGCCGGTTAACTGAGTCCTCTGTATCGAGGGTAGCCAGGGCCCCCCCCAAACCCAAGGGCTTTAGCAGCAGGGAGGCCATCCTTTCCTGACCATACCAGATTTACTGTCCCTGGAGAAAAATTACAGCCCCCATTTCCCGAGACCTTACTGAGTGCTTGGGAAATGTGGTAACTGCTTCCTAGGAACCACTTCCTTTCACCTTCCCATCTCTCTGAGGGAGGTACTGCCGCTGCCCCATTTTACAGATGGACACTGGTGTTGGGGCCAGGAAAGCTTCTCCGAGGAAGTGGCCTGTCAGCCGACATCAAAGGACCATAGTCCTACAAAGGCCTTCAGGTGGAAGGAGCTCATCCACAGGAGGGAAAAAGGGCCAGTGGGGCTGAGGCACAGGGAGGGAAGGGCACGGGGGGCTGAGGCTGGCGCCTCCACACCAGCATGTCACCAGACCCAAGGGCCCCAGGCAGAAGCTGGGGACACGTGCCAAGACCAGATGGAGCAGGATACTGCAAGACTTAAACCGAAGCCCAATCGCTTCTCCTGGCAGCCTGGTACTGTGAGGAGAAACGGGGCTTTAGAGTCCTGAACTCCAAGTTCAGACCTCACCCCGTGAGCCTCAGTTTCCCCACTCATGCCAGGAGAAAACTACCAATACCTTGGCATGTGACTGTATTACGTATAATAACGGTGTGAGTTTGGTAGTGTAAACCACAAAGGGCTTCCTGATGTGAAAAAAGAATCCAGGGGGTGGGGGGGGAGAGCTCAAGACACCAGCCAAGAGGGAGATGGACCCATACGGTTAGAAGACCAGTAATGACCATCTCCATTCACGCCTCAACACACACTGGGCACCGCCACTTGGAGACATTGCACAGGGCACTAGAGCACTGGAGTCCCCAACAGGCTGCCCCCGGACAGCGGGGTCAGAGAGACAACATCCCTGACAATTCACACAGACTGAGCTCGAGGTGCCCCCTGACTTCCAAGAGTAGAGACTCCAGTCACCCCACTTGCTATGCTCAGAGAAGTGAAATGACTTGGACAGGGTCCCACTTGCTTCTTGGGGTGGTGGCTGAGAAACCAACTCAGGACTCCCTGACAATTAAGTTGCCTCTCTCCTCTTTCCCCTGAGCACTAAAACACCGGCTATCAACTGCAGGGGGAAGGGAGGGAGAATCAGGCAGATACCTCCCGAGCAACGGGGTGTTCAGTCAAGAACATGGTGAAAGGAGAGGCAAGAAGGCAGAGATGGAAGTCAGGCAGCCCCAGCCTTTCTCCCAACCCAGCCTGCCCCACGACCCATCCATCCACTACAACACAGCCTTTCAACCTTCCCCCAAACCACTATCCCTGGGATCTGCCTTGATCCGAAAAGACTGCACCACCCAAGATGGCAGCCACCAGCCAACGTGTGGCTATTTAGACTGATGAAAATTAAATGAAAACTTCAGTTCCTGAGCCATACTAACCACATTCTGAGTGCTCAGTAGCCATGTGTAGTCAGCAGCTACTGTACTGGACAGCACAGATCTAGAACACGGTCATCATCGCAAAACGTTCTAGTGGACAGCTCCGGGTCTACAATTTTCCTTAACTAAATGCTCCTACTCCTTCCCTCCACTCAAAAAAGGCTCCTTTTTTGGGGCGCCTGGGTGGCGCAGTCGGTTAAGCGTCCGACTTCAGCCAGGTCACGATCTCGCGGTCCGTGAGTTCGAGCCCCGCGTCAGGCTCTGGGCTGATGGCTCAGAGCCTGGAGCCTGTTTCCGATTCTGTGTCTCCCTCTCTCTCTGCCCCTCCCCCGTTCATGCTCTGTCTCTCTCTGTCCCAAAAATAAATAAACGTTGAAAAAAAAAAAAATTAAAAAAAAAAAAAAAAAAGGCTCCTTTTTATTCTTAGGAAGAAAAAAAAAGCAAGTGGGAGAAATAAAAGTGGGGGAGAACAAACAGGAACTCTAAAAGCGTCCGACTCTTGGCTTCCGCTCAGGTCATGATATCACGGTTTGTGGGTTCGAGCCCCGCATCAGGCTCCACACTGACGGTATGGGAGCCTGTCTGGGGTTCTCTCTCTCCCTCTCTTCCCCTCTCCTGCTCCCACTCTCTCTCTCAAAATGAAAATAAACTTAAAAAAAAAAAAGTAGGTACTCTGAAAGAGCTGCTCCAAAAAAATCCCCCATCCTATTATACCCCCACAAAATAAAGAAGGGGAGTCAAGAGAGAAAGGTAGCAGGGAGACTGAGCCTGGAAGGAAGAAGATTTAATCAGCCATAAATGACCTTTCCCTACTTTCTGCCCCAGTCCTCCACACTGCCAGCCAATGGACTATTTGGACTGAGATCAGCCCTGCAGATCTGACTGCTCAGGAAAAAAAAAAAAAAAAAAAAGGCCACAAAGAATAGCCCAAAGGCAGGAGGCTGCCCCACCCCCAGCCTGCTCCAGCAGCCCTTTCAGAATTACCTGCTTCAAGTGACTCCATTTCCAGTCTATGTCCCCTCCCCTCACCCCTGGCCCATCCTCTTCACCCTCCTCCTACCTGAAGGGTCTTCCCACAGATTTTATCTTCCTTTCCTAAAGGATTAGGGATCAGGGGGTCAGACCCAACCCCACAAGATCTTGATAGATTTCCCTCCAAGGGCCCTCACCAACCCAGGTCCTGCCAAGGTCACCTCCTTTCTTCTCCTGGTCGCCAAGGTCAGTTTCTGTCCCTTCCCTCCACCCTCACTTTCCACAGTGACCAACATTGCTATTGCCCTTATCAAATACCAGGTCCAGGTCTTAGCACTTGACACATTTGATTTTTACTACAACCCTATGAGGTGGTCACTGTTAGCACTTTAGAAAGGGGGAAATGCATCCCCTTGGAGAGATCCAGAGGAGCAGTCCTTTGCCCAAGACCACACAGCTGGAAAGCTGTGACTAGGAATATGAACTCACTTTCTGAAACATTACTCTCCTATCTGTGAAATTTTAGTTCATGGCTCTTCCGCAGCCCAATGCCTCTCTCCCTCTAAACGGGCTCCCAGCTAGATCTCTGCTGTGTGAACTTACTGTCAGCAGCATCAACCCAAAGGGATTCTAACCCTTTTGAAAAGAATTGAGGCATTTCTCAACTGCCACTCAGTTGGGCAAGGGGGTGCCCTGTCTGGACCTCTCTCCCTCCTCTTCTCCCTTCGTTAATCCGGCAAAATTTTATTGATCGCCTGGTCTCCTGTGTTGAGTGACAAAAACGGACAAGGTTCCTGTTCTGGCATTAGATCAAGGACACAGGATCAAAAGACTTTGTTACGCAATTCATTCTAAAATCAGAACAGTAGTAAAGGAGCAGGGAAATGAGTACTATAAAAGCCCGCGCTGGGGGACCTGATCTCTTTCCTCCTTTTGGAAGGGGGAGGGGGGATCCTTACCGAGAAGAAAGTGTCTTCCTCGGGCAGTTTCACTCTCTAATGCCTGCGAAGAAACGTCTCGCCTTCCTCCCGTGCCCCTCCAAGCGGCCTCCGGTGGGGATGGGTGGCAACTAATGAGGAACCCACTCCCTCTCTCCAAGTTGTCTCCCTTCCTCGGGGCCCACAATGGAGCTGCCTCGCCTTTCCTCTCCTGAGTAAGTTGTTCCTGAGTGTCCTCTCCGAGTAGTTCCAGACCTTTTCCACTCTGTGACAGCCCTTCCTTCGCTCCCTGCACAGACCTGACACCCTAAAATCGGCGTTGACATCCCTACTCTCACTTGGGGAAAGCTCCCAGTGCCCCGGGAACTCACATATCTAGCCAGCCCCCGAGCACCAAGCCGCCGCAGGAGCAGGACGCCAGCCTGGCCCAAGCCTCGACCTGAGCCCCGGAGCTTCGCCGCAGCAGCCGCCACCGCCATCTTCGCTAACAACTCCTCAGCGATCCGCCCCTCTCCCCTCCTAGACTGAGGCTGCCCCTTTATGAACCTGATTCAAATGTTAGCCCCATCCTCCCAAGAAGCCACAACCTACTAGTTCTTCGGCCTCTTGGACACGGGTATGAGTGGACAAAACAATCTAGCTTGCCAAAAGTACTCTTATAGCCTCATCTTAGTTTTTTCTGTAACAGGCAAAGAAGAGGGCAACCTGACCAGAGCCTCAGGCCTTTAGGGCCCGGGGGCCTCGGGTAGGATGAGCCCAGGCCAAGGCCCGCCCACTCTTCTCTAATCTCCAATGGATTTCCAGGATTTGCGAGGCGGGAGTGGGAGGGGCCAGATTGTTAGTAAACGCGGAGACACGTGCGGGCGCGACTCCCGGCGCCCGGGATAGGCGCGTGCGCACTGGATACGCAGCCTGTACGCAAGCGCGCGCTTTTGCGCGGAAGTGAGCGTCCCAGTTGCACGTGCGATCTGGGGTGATGGAAGGGGTGATGCAGACTGACGCCAAGATGCGTACTGAGTCTGGAGCAGAGTCCAGTCCTCGAGGGCCAGGCTGCAGTCTCCGGCACTTTGCCTGTGAGCAGAACCTGTTGTCCCGGCCGGACGGCTCTGCCTCTTTCCTGCAAGGTAAGAACTTAACCTAGGTAAATACTGCCCCGGCCACGTTCGCTACGTTGTATTTGTTTTAGGAAGTTACGGGATACCGTGCAAAGGAGTGCTACTTCTCCTGGACACCAGCTGGTGAATGTCCCTCCTGGACTGGTGCATTTCTTCTTACCCGGGTGGATACTACCGGATATGCCAGAATAATCTCTCTTTCCCGACTAGAAGGGAAATGACATCGCCACTCTTGTAAATACTCAGATGAGAGAGGAGCAGACTTCCTCGTAAGACCAAATATTCCAGAATAGAGAAAAGCTCCTCACCAAAGTAAATATCTCCCTTGACTAGATTCGTCTCCCACCTCCACCCCACACACCCTGGGTCCCTACATCCTAGACTGAGGCAAACCTGCCCATATGTGTGAATACCTCTAAACTGGCAGATGACCACTACCGGCTTAATTACTCTCTGGACCGTGGCATGTCTTTTACCTGAGTACTTTTCAGACTGAGAGTGATGTCCCCTTTCCTCCCCACCACTGGGATAAATATTTCTTTGACTGGGACACGCATCTCTCTATAGGAGTAAATATCGCTTAAGTTTGGGGCAGGTCTTACCTATTAGGTAAATGTCCCCTTCCCCTATCCAAATGCATTTCAAACTGGACTCTGCTCCCTTACCCAGGTAAATATTCCTCTGGAGATAGGCCTAAGGATCATCCCAGTAAATGCTTCAGTCTCCTCACTAGAAGCATTACTTTCTACCCAGGTACAAACCTGTTTTAATTCATTCCTTCATTGGACACATATGTATTTGTGCTAAGTACTGTTCTAGGCACTGGGAATATGTCGATAAAAAGTATTTTAAATCCCTGACCTAACAGTTTACTTTCTAGTCAGGGAGACAGACAAAAGGTTAGCTAAGGAAAATACTACGGAGAAAAACACAGAGAAGGGGAATAGGGTGTGCCAGCCAGGGGTGCAATCTTAAATAGGATGGTTAGGAAAGGCCTTGATGAGATGGTAACATCTGAATAAAGACCTAAAGGTAAGGGAGCACACCCTGAAGATATCAGGAGGAAAAGCATACCAAGTGTGGGGAACAGCAGGGGCAAAGACCCTGAGGCAAGGACTTGCCTGGTGTGTTTGAAGAGTAGTTAGGAGACAATGTGGCTGAAGAAGTGAGGAGGCTGGAGAGAGGTAAGGGGGACTGCCTGTCATTTGAGGCTTAGTGAATAACCTGGGGGCCATTGCTCCCAAGTTTTGCTCAGAGGAGTGACATGATCTGAATGTATTTTAACAGAATCTCTCTGGCTGCAGTGTTGACTTTTGAGGTACAGGGGAGTGGGGGCGATGGTGGTGGCTCAGACCAGAGTGGGAGTGGAAGTGATGAGATTCTGTAAAGCTGACAAAATTTGCAGATGGTTCGGTGTTGGGGTATGAGAGAGAGAGGGATAACATTAAGGTTTTTTCCCAAAATCAGCTGTGCTGGGAGAAGACTAGTTCAGTTTGGGACATTAAGTTTGCAGTGCCCGGTAGACATCACAGGGACAATAGGGACTGGGCAGAAGGACATACAAGTCTGGAATTCAGAAGAGAGACGCAATCTGGACTTACAATTAGGAACCCTCTGGCTATAGATGGTATTTCAAGCTACTGATGGGATGAAATCAAGAAAATAAGTGTAGGTGGAAGAGAGAGGTTACAGGATTAAAACCTGTGTCTTCTAACTTGTGGGGAGCCAGGAAAAGACACTGAGAAAAGGGGCACCTGGGTGGCTCAGTCAGTTAAGCATCCAGCTTCGGCTCAGGTCATGATCTCATGGTCTGTGAGTTCGAACCCCACGTCGGGCTCTGTGTTGGGCTCTGTGCTGACAGCTCACAGCCTGGAGCCTGTCGGATTCTGTGTCTCTCTCTCTGCCCCTCCTCCACTCACACTCTCTCAAAAATGAATAAACGTTAAAAATTTTAAAAAAGACACTGAGAAGAGCAGCCAGGAAGGGAGGAGGAAAACCAAGAGAGAGCACTCACCTGGGGCCCAGAGAAGTGTTTGAGATGTAAGGTCCCACCAGCTGCATCCGTCCTCCCAGACCTGTGGGGGGACAATCTGGACTTCTGTCACTGTCAAGAGCTGTTCGGATGGAGTGGAGGGGTCAAGGAGGAGAAGAAAAAGCACAAGAAGAGACAGGTCTTTGGGAGCTTTGCTTGGAAGGGGATCAGATAAATGCCGGAGGAGTTGAAAACAGGTGTAGATCCAGAGAATTGCTGGAGCCATGTCCGTGAAAAAGAGGGACTCCTAGGTTCATGGAGGCCCCAGGCAGCAAGAATGAAGACCACAGTGTGGATCTCGTTCTATGTAGATAAGTTTCCCTTTGAGGACAGATTCTCCCGGAGCCTGAGGCCCAGAATCCACCGTGCACCTGCTAAGGCTGGCCCCTCTCTGTTTGCAGCAGCTGCGGAGATGCTCGTTTGCAGGCTGTTTGAAGCTATGCTCCAGCGCTGTTTCTTCCCCCTGCAGACCGCGGGCCCAGCTGCACCCTGGAATGACCCGCAGGGCTCTGAGGCTCCTGGTGCCTGCACTCTACCCCAGCTGTTGAATAGGATCTCTGGGGGAGAGGCCCAGGCGGCAGTATCTTTTCTAGGTCGCCGGGGATTCCAGTGTGCAGCCAGGGTTGAGAACCACGGCTGTGTTCATTAGTGGTCCTTTTTAACTGGGATAGAGTAGGGGCATCTGGCTGGCTCAGTCAGTGGAGCATGTGACCCTTGCTCTCAGGGTCTTGAGTTTGAGCCCTACGGTGGGGGGTAGGGGGTGTGTGGAGATTCCTTAAAACAAAATATTAAGGGGGCGCCTGGATGGCTCAGTCGTTTAAGCATCCGACTGTTGATTTTGGCCTAGGTAATGATCTCACAGTTCTTGAGATGGAGCCCTGTGTCCAGGCTCTGCAGTCACAGCACAGAACCTGCTTGGGATTCTCTATCTCTCTCTGCCCTCAAAATTAATAAACAAACATTTTTAAGAAATAAAATCTTACAAGTATAAATAAAATTAACTGGAATAGAGTGGAAAACATCAGAGTGTAGCAAAGCAGTGACGGTAAGAGTTGTTTTGTGAGGCCTTTGTTCCGGTTACACATATGTTTGCGTGAGATTGGGGTCACGCTGTAAAATACATTTTTTATCAGGAGCTATGGTGAGAAGAGTTGGGAAGCCACTGGTGTAGTCTAGTCTCTTCATTTTGCAGATGGTAAAACTGAGGCCCAGAGAAGTGAGCACAGTCAGCCAAGGTTGCAGGACTAGACGCCAGGCTTTTGTTTCCCGGGTCTTAACCTCCCTGGCCCCTGTTCTTACCCCCTCGGGATCACTCCCAGGTATATCTGTCCCTCTCTCGGGGGTCTTGACTTCTGCAGAGTTTGGGATGCGAGCCTGAGGGAAGAGAGCCAGGTTGGGGGAAGCTCTGGAAGGAGTTGAGAAGACCAGCTGCAGTAAGAAGGAGGAAGGTCAGCTCTCGGGAGGAACCTCCTATTGAAGTTAACAACAGCGAACGTCCGTTGCGCTGCGCGCTCCGTGTGCGCCAGGCAGTGTCGGGATGTTCTACGTGGATTATGTCATTTAATCCTCAGAACTCAGGGAGGGAGGCACTGTTAACCTGTCGGTTCACAGGTGAGGAAGCACAGGCAGAGGAGTGAGTGAAGCAAACGCTGGAAGAATCAGTGCCAGCACTTGGTGGGCTGGACTGGGGGGTGGCGTGGGGGACCCTGGCCAGCCGGCTCAGCGCGGCGCACTGGGACCCCAGAGGAAGGCGGGATGTGGGCGAGGCCACCCGCGCTGTCTCCCCAGGGGATACATCGGTCCTGGCAGGCGTATACGGACCAGCCGAGGTGAAGGTCAGCAAAGAGATCTTCAACAAGGCGACCCTGGAGGTGATTCTGAGGCCAAAGATCGGGCTGCCTGGTAACTGGACCCAGGGGGATCTCCACCTTCTTCCTCACCACTGTCCCCAGGGTCCCCTCTGCCTCCACTTTAGTCTGTCTTTCCTGGCTCCATCTCCCCTTCTTTCTACTACCCTGTTTTCCCCCCATTTACTCCCCCCCACCCCCACCCCTGGGCCTGGGTTCAATGGGAGGGAACTCCGGGATTTTCATCCCCCAAGAGGCTCTGTTGCTGGATGCCAGAAGGGGCAGGGATGAAGTGGGTATGGGTCAGGCCCTGCCTCCTTCCCACTGGGGATCCTCTGTCATCCCTGCAGGGTCCTGCACCAACCCTAGTGGAGTCGGCAGGCCCTTCCCAGAGGGCTTGGGTGGGGCATGTGGAGGAAGGTGAGCCAGATGGAAGGGAAGAGCCTGACCACCCCACCCCACCCCTGATTTCCCCAGGCGTCGCTGAGAAGAGTCGGGAGCGGCTGATCAGGAACACTTGTGAAGCAGTGGTATTGGGAGCGCTGCACCCCCGTACCTCCATTACTGTGGTGCTGCAGGTCGTCAGTGATGCTGGCTCTGTATCCTTCCCCCCAGGCTGCCTCCTCCAGGAAGTCCTTCAGAATCTCTCCCATTGCCTCCCTTGCTGATGCCCACGAGCAAGCCGTGTGTTGACCAGAAGGCCTCCCAATGCTTAACAGGCACACACTTGAAGAAGAATAGCAAACACAGCTTGAGTGCTTACCATGTGTCAGGCACTGTTCTGAGTGCCTTACACATATTAACTTGCTTACTATTCTCAGCACGGGAAATAGGTCCACTATAATCCCCATGTTCCAAATGGGGAAACTAAGGCATGGCAAGGTTAGTTTTTATCTAGTATTTTGCAGAGCCAGGATTTGAGCCCAAGTCATCCGCTCCTAGAACCCAGGGGCCCTGGTAGATGGCTGTTTTTTTTTTTTTTTTTTAATGTTTATTTTTGAGAAAGAGTGCTAGCAGGAGAGGGGCAGAGAGAGAGGGAGACACAGAATCCGAAGCAGGCTCCAGGCTCTGAGCTGTCAGCACAGAGCCCAACACGGGGTTCAAACTCAAGAACTGTGAGATCGTGACCTGAGCTGAAGTCAGTCGCCTAACCGACGGAGCCATCCAGGCTTCCCAGCAGATGGGTATTCTTATGTTCCCATGTTTCATGTGACGAAACAGGCCCAGAGAGGGGAAGTCACTTGCCCAGGGTCACACAGCTGGAAGGCAGCAGAGGCAGGACTCAAGCTGAGGCCTGACTACCTACAAAGCCTGTGCCATTGACCTCCACCCTGACCTTGAGCAGTGCTAGGGGAGTCCCGAGCAGGCAGAGCAGTTGGGTCAGCAGCTCAGCCTAGAAGGATCCCTGGTGTTGGGGCTGAGGACCAGAGATGGGCAACTGGGGGGGGGGGGGGGGGGGGCGGGCAGGCCCTGTCTCACAGAAGGAAAACTGAAGCCCAGAGGGGAAATAATGGAGGGGCAGATCTGGAGCTAACTGATCCTAAAGTTGGACCCTTCCCCACTGTGTGGGGCTGGAGACAGAGACTAGAGGAAACTTGAGGCAAGGCTGGTCATCTGGCTCCAGGCCCGGGCATGCCTCCCTTCTCCCTCTGTCACCTTGCCAGTCTGTCACCTGGTGGTGGCTGCCTCCAGATCCCAGGCTCTGGGCCTGACCCTGCCACTCCCCATGTGACTGTGGAAGGTTTCTCCCCTCCTTGTCCTCAGTTTCCCTGAAGGCACTTGGCACGTGCTTCAGTACAACTTTGTTGAGTACCATTCCAACCCCTGATTGAGGCTGAGAGAGTAAGTCACTTGTTCAAGGTCACATAGCTGAGAGGTGGCAAAGACCGGTCTGGAGCCCAGGGCTACCTGATCCCAAAACCACTTAGAACCACTGTGCCATACTGCCTTCCTGTGATGAGCCTGTGCGGTTGGCCACAAGCCCTGGCAGGGTAGGTGGAACGCAGGCACACTCTGCTGGCCGTCCCTACAGTGGAAATGCTTCTTAACCTCTGCCCGTGGCACCCAGCTCCTGGCCTGTTGCCTGAACGCTGCCTGCATGGCATTGGTGGATGCAGGTGTGCCCATGCGGGCCCTCTTCTGTGGGGTCACCTGTGCTCTGGACTCTGAGGGGACCCTCGTGCTGGACCCCACGGCCAAGCAGGAAAAGGTAGGTGTGAAGGCCAGGGTGGTGAAAGGCTGTGAGCAGATACTCCTCTAGGCCTCGCTTCCCCCACACGCTTGGCTCCTAGCACGTCAGTCCCAGTTGGCAAGCTCTGGACTGTGCATCGGGGCAAGTGCTAGAATGCCAGCCGGGACCCATATCTACCTTCAGTGCCAAACTCCAAACATAGGTCCGGCTAGAGCCAGGGTCTCAGACACCCTAAGGATTTCCTTGATTTTGCTTCTCAGTCCCTGCTGTCCTATGCGTGTTGGTTTCATTCTCTGGCCAGCATCTTGCCTGAGGCCGTGACCAGCCCCTAAAGGTCTGTGCTTTTCTTCACTGGCTCAGATTCACAGTGCCCAGGGCTCTGGATATTCCGAGTTACTTGCCCAGTACTATGATGGTCGCATTGTGTCAGGAAAGCAGAAGCCACTTGGGGTTGTATCAGGGAATGTACTGCGGGAAGCTGGTTAGGACGGTGTTGGAAGAGCCAAGGGAGCAAACAGGAGGGCGATACCCAGGGACTAAAAGCCTGTAGGGAGACACTGTCACAGTTGGTTTTGGGTGCACACAAGGCATCCTGGCTTTGCCCTGGCAGCCGATGTCCCCAGAGCCTCCACAGCTACCCTGGGCACTGCCATAGCCACTGCATCCACTTCTATCGGAGCGAGGACAGGATGCGGCTCTCCCTCCTTCGGCCTACCCCGAGACTACCAGGGACACCTGACGGGCAGGGGAGTCTGGGAAATAGTGTGTCGGCTTCCAGCCCTCGTGGCACAGAGCTGGAGAGGGAGGCAGGGGGCCAGGAGGTACTGGGTACTGACTGGGGGGCATGTGGCTGCCCCTACAGACAGGAGTACTGTGCTTGGAGGCCCCTGTTGGAACCATGTGGGTAGAATCGGGGTGTGGGAAGCGATTCTACAGAAGGAAAGGCCAAGAGCCCTGCCCAGGGAAGCAGGGACGGTGCCTAGACAAGACACCTACACTTGATACACTTGGAGAATGGTGACTGTGGGAAGGGCAGGTGCCCTATTTGGCACCAACTGAGACTGTGCCTGGGGGGAGAGTCCAGGTGTCCTACCCCTCGTCTCTAGGAGGCCCGGGCCATCCTGACCTTTGCCCTCGACAGTGTGGAACGGAAGCTGCTGATGTCCACCACCAAGGGGCTCTACTCGGATGCTGAGGTACCAGGGTGGAGATGGGGTGAAGGCCAGATCCTTCCTTGCATCCCCTTTGTTATGTAGAAGGAATTGTCAAACCTTGTAGGCCCAGAACCCCTTGTGGGAATTTTGAAGGAAGCTCCAGTAATGAGTGGAAAAGAGAAAAGAGCCCTGGTTGAGATGGGGAGGTGAGGCATTGAAAGCCCTTCACCTTCCTGCTCAGACCGTGCACACCCAGAGTTCCAGGGCTCTGGTCTCTGAGAGCACAGCCAACCTGGACCTCCCATGAACCGAGGAACATGTGGTCAAGATTTGCGGTCCCAGATTCCACAGCTTTCTACACGATTTGGTGTCACAGGGCCTGTGGCTCAGAAATTCTCGAGCTCCAGGCTGAGGCCTCTTCCAGCAATCAGGATGCCTGATCCCATGGTCCACAGTCCTGGAGCTGCACTAATCTGCCCTCTGAAGCCCACACCTTCTCTTTTCCTCTCTTCCCCTCTGAGAGAGAGCCTGTGGAGTGGGGAAGAGAGGCCCTTGAAACCCTTCCCTCACCACATGCCTCACCACGGGGGAGGCAAGAGGTCTGGGATCTCTGGGAACCAGATGGGGTCAGGGCTGGGAGCAGGGTGGCCCCAGCACCAACAGGTCTCTCCACCTCCAGCTCCAGCAGTGCCTGGCCGCGGCCCAGGCTGCCTCGCAACACGTCTTCCGCTTCTACCGGGAATCGCTGCAGAGACGTTACTCCAAGAGCTGAGGCAAGCCGGGGCAGGGCGCCCCTCCCGCCACCACCCACTACCTCCATGGAAGATAAACCAGCAGCCTGGCCTCACCTCTCCATCCCTGTGTGCCCGGATGAGCTTGCAGGCCTAGAGGCACAGACCCACCCTCCCCTCCCCCAGAAGGCATTTCCAAACTCAAAACCCATCCCATCCCACCAGCCTGACAGATACCTGTCGGGTACCCGCTCTGGGTACATGCTCTGTGCAGACCCTGCTAGGTACTGGAGACTCAGCAGTGAATGACCCCCAGGTTCAAGAAGCACTGGGGTGATAGGCAAAGAAAATCAGTGTCTGTCAGATGGTGGTAAATGCTGTGAAAAAAGCAGGGAAAAGGGGTTGGGAGAGGCCAAATTTAATACATCAGTCAGGGACGTCTTGATGGAGTATGGGAGACTTCCGAGGGAAGCCCAGGAGGCGGCCTGTGGAAGAGGGAGGATCAGGTTCAGGGTGGCGCTGGTGTGCTGGAGCAGGGCAAGTAGGGAGTGGGGAGGGAGGAGATGGGTCAGGGAGGGAACATGCACAGTGGGAGGGCCTCGTGGGTCTTGGCATCCTTGCCTTACAAGAAGAAACCAGCTCAGAAGCCAGTTAGCTGCCAGATGTCACCAGCTAGCTAATGATGGAGCAGGGGGCTTCTACTCAGAGTCCAGCCCCAGAGCCCTTCACCATTCAGACAAGCTCAGGAGACCCCAGCACGCTCCAGGCCGCAGTTCCCCATCTGTAAGCAGAAGCAGCTGAGGCCCGTCGGTCAAGTGTATGGAAATACGGGGAAGGGAGGTTTTAGCAGCCATTTGACTGCTGTGTCCCCCACCCCCATATTTAGTGGGTGGGAGCCAAGAACATGAGCGCATCCCACAAGGAGTAACTCTCCCACAGCTGGGCCACATGGTCGCCAGATTCTATGGGGTGCTGACATTTGGGGGTTTACAGTGAGAATTATATGTCTGGCGGGCCCTCAGCCACATGTTTCACATGCTTGAACTAGCTCACCCAGTTCCCACAATTGCCCCTTGGAGCCGGTGTCATTTTCGTCCCCAGTAACCAAGAAGGGGAAGCATCAAAGTCTTGATTGAGCTTGAAATTCTGCCCTGTGAGACTCCGGAGAACGCCAAATGGGAAAGTGTTCTAGGAAGATCCAGAATGGCATTAAACAGGAGTGAGAAAACTAAGCTGTAAATTGCCTGTCATGCTATTACTTGGTGATCTATCAGACCCTGTTAGGGAGCACTTTGTGCCCCCAGCACCTCCTGTTCGGTGGGGGCCAGGTGCCTCAAGGCTGCAGCTCTCTGGGTCTCTGGCTGTGTGATTCCCATGGGGCTGCCTCTCACCCAGGGCCACCCTGTGAGGGATCCCCAGGGAGGAGGACCTCTGGGGTACCTGAGTTCCTGGGACCACGCTTCTCCAGAAGCCTGCCCAGAATGAAGCCAACAGAAAAGGAGGGCCAGGAGGCTGAGAGAGCAGAGCCTTCACTTCATTTGGGCCCCTGAGTCCAGTTCTGCTTCAGCTTCCTTGCCTTTTGATGCTTAAAGCATTCTGAGCTGAGTTTCAGCCGCTTGCTGTGCAAAGAGCTGAGGGATACCGCCCTTTTCGTGGATGGCCCATTCATAGCTCCCAGGTGTGGAGAAAGCCCCATTTTGCAGACGGGAAGATGTGAGGCTCAGAGAGGTCACATGGGTCAAGGTTACACAGCTGAGGAGTAAGCACTTGGAGCCCTGCTCTCTAATGCTCTGCGGACCACCGCGCTGTGAAGAAAACACTCTGCCCCTCGGGTTTCCCCTTCTCCAGCTCCGAGTTGTCGCGGAGCACCCTGGGGACAGCCTGCCCCTTCCTGGTCTCCGCACCCCCGCACACATACACACACAGACACAGGTTTGGCTGCGAGGGTGTCTGGAGTTTAATCTCGTTGCGGCGGCCAGGAAGGAGGCGGTGGCCGCTGCTGCCGCCGCCTCATCCACCCGGATTCTCCACGTTGCCCGCCGACGCGCCCGGTGCCAGCCCCTGATTCACAGTGAGGGCCGCGCGGGCAACTAGGGCGGCTCTCGGGAGGCCAGGTAGGCGGCCAGGGTCACCAGGGCGGCCGCATATGTGCACACGCCCAGCCCGACGGCGAGGACCCCCAGCAGGAAGGCGCGGCGGGAGGCAGCCCCTGCCCCCTGGACGTCCCCCTTGGCCCAAGCCTTGTTGGTCTGTGGAGGCGTTGGGCAGCGGTGACTCAGGCATCCCCTCATCCCACCCTGCTTCCCGCAGCCCCAGACCCTTCCTCGAGCCCCTCCCACGCCGGTACACCCACGCACTCATTCATAGATTCCAAAACCAGGGAGTCGCTACTGTGGTCGGGCACAGGGGAGACTGGCTGGGTAATAAAAATATACATCTATTACTCTATGCCACTGTTCTAACTCGTTGGGACCTCATGGTGAACCAGAGGGAAGAATTATTCCCATTTTACAGATGAGGCACAGGGAGGTTAAGTGGCTTGTCCAAAAGTCTTAAGAGTGTGTCAGACCTAGGATTTGAGCTCAGGTTCTGAACCACCGCTCTGGGCTTTCACTCTGAAACACTCATTTAACCCTTCAATGTTCCTATGTAGATCCTTCTCTCCACCTTGGTTTCCCCCCACATATAGCACCTCTGCTTTGTTTTGAATGCACTTTTCTCTTACATCCAGCCCCCTCCCAGCCACACCCACAGACTGACCTTCTGGGCCAGGCAGAAGGCAGCGATGCCCACAGGCCAGAAACAGCAGAGCATGGAGAAGACGGCCAAGCCAAGGTGGTCGTGGGGTAGGAGCGGGGAGAGAAGGCTGCCCCCATCCCAGTCCGAGTCGCTGTCACTGGATGATGCATCCTATGGGTAGGAGAGGGCCTGGGTGGGCATCTCCACCTACCTTCCCTGCCCCACTGCTCTGCTCCCCACAGCCCCCAAACACCAATACCAGGGCCTCCCCAGAAACAGCAAGAGAGAAAAATGTTCCAGGAGATAGGCTCTGAACTTTTCTACATCCTGGATCCCTTTGAGGGGAAGCTGTGTACCCTGTTTCCAAAGAGCCCCATTCACACCCAAAGTTTTATGTTCCATTTCAAAGACTTCACGGGGCCACTCACAGCCCCTGAAGTGGAGATAGATTGGGGGGTGGGGGGGTGGGGGCGCCTGGATGGCTCAGTCAGTTGAGCGAGCATCTGACTCTTGATTTCAGCTCAGGTCATTATCTCGAGGTTCATGAGTTGGAACCCCACATCGGGGTCTGCGCTGATGGTGCCGAGCCTGCTCTGGATTCTCTCTCTCCCCCACTCTGCCCCTCCCATGTGCGCGCTCTCTCTCTCTCTCAAAATAAATGAATAAACTTTAAAAAGAGAGAGAGACAGCTCTAGTGACCTAAATTACTAGGACAAACCTGCCTGCTGAAAACTAGAAATTCTATATTTTAAAAAATATTTTTGTTTTTTTGTTTCTAAATCTTGCATCAAATAGCTCACACGATTTTAAGTAATTCCTAGAAGGCCAAAACCGAAATTAAAATCAGTTAGCAGGGGCGCCTGGGTGGCGCAGTCGGTTAAGTGTCCGACTTCAGCCAGATCACAATCTCGCGGTCCGTGAGTTCGAGCCCCGCGTCGGGCTCTGGGCTGATGGCTCAGAGCCTGGAGCCTGTTTCGGATTCTGTGTCTCCCTCTCTCTCTGCCCCTCCCCCGTTCATGCTCTGTCTCTCTCTGTCCCAAAAATAAATAAAGGTTGAAAAAAAAAATGTTTTTTTTTAAATAAAATCAGTTAGCAGAGAGGTCAAATGAACTGAGGCCTCTTTTGCGCTGTGGGCATTTGCCAATCCCAGAAAAACAGCCTTTCAATCAAACTGTGAACTAGATTAAAAGTGATCTCTAACTGGTAATGACCCCAGGTGGCTGACAGAAGCAAACCAAATCTTCTCAATGGTATGTACCTTCAGCCTAGGCCACAAAATAATAGTCCTAAAAATAATGTTTCAGGGGCACCTGGCTGGCTCAGTCAGTAGAGCACGCGACCCTTAATCTCAGGGGCATGAGTTCAAGCCCCACGTTGGGCATGGAGCCTCGTTAAAATTTAAAAGATAAATAAAAATAAAAATAATTTTTCAAACATGATGACCAGCATACATTCCAAACATAACCAGGCACATATGAAACCATAAATGAGAAGTAGCAGAAACAATAAGGCCTTCAAGGGATGCCTGGTGGCTCAGTTGGTTAAGCCACCGACTTCGGCTCAGGTCGCGATCTTGCAGTTTGTGGGTTCGAGCCCCGTGTTGGCCTCTGTGCTGACAGCTCAGAGCCTGGAGCCTGCTTCAGATTCTGGGTCTCCCTCTCTCCATCTGTCCCCCACTCGTGCTTGGTCTCTCTCAAAAATAAATAAACTTTAAAAACAACAATACTACTACTAATAATAAGGCCCTCAAACTTTTCAAAGAATGGAATTATCAGACACATACAATGTCAGAGTGATGCTAACTGCCACAATGTGGTTGGCCGTGTTTCCAAAAATGGCCACAGCCATCTCTCTCATCCCACATGCCCTTCTTATAGTGTGACTGATACTCTTCCCACCAAGGGGTGAGGTCTGTGTCCCCTTTCCTTGAGTCTGGGCAGGCTGTGACTCACTCATAATTGGTAGAATGTGGTGAAAGTGATGCCACATGACTTCCGAGCATAGGTCAGAAAAGGTGAGGCAGCCTCTGCCTTACCAGAGCCCTCATGCTGAGGCTGAAGGCCCATAAGGACGCGCACTATGCTGAAGCTGCCATGTTGTGAGGAGGCCCAAACCAGCCTGCAAGGGGAGAGTCATTTATAAGCCCCAAGGTTAAGAGAGAGATACCCACCCAGCTCCCGGCTGCTTCAGCCATGGACTGTTTCAGCCCTAGCCGCCGGCTGACCGCAACCTCATGAAAGACCCTGAGGCAGAACCACCCAACCAAGTCCTTCCCAAATTGACCCATGGAAACCATGAGCCATAATGAGTGTTGCTGTTTTAAGCAACTAAGTTTTGAGGTGATTTCTTTTTTTTTTTTTTTTTTTTTAACGTTTATTTATTTTTGAGAGAGAGAGACAGAGCATGAGCAGGGGGCAGGGGCAGAGAGAGAGAGAGAATCTGAAGCAGGCTCCAGGCTCTGAGCCATTAGCACAGAGCCCGACGCTGGACTCAAACCCATGAACTTTGAGACCATGACCTGAGCCAAAGTCGGATGCTCACCCAAATGAGCCACCCAGACGCCCCTGAGGTGATTTCTTATACAGGAATAGTAACTGGAAAACCATGTGTAACAAATAAAAGACAAGCAGGGCGCCTGGCTGGCTCAGGCAGAAGCGCATGTGACTCTTGATCTCGGGGCGGTGAGTCTGAGCCCCACATTGGCTGAAGAGATTACTTAAAAATAAAATCTTGAAAAAAATATAAAAGACAAGCTTCACAGTAGATACAAGGAATAAGAAATTACACAAATTAACACATTAATTTGAAAAGAAGAGACCGGGGCCGGCACGGAAAGAGAGAGAAAATCAGAGAATAGGGGAGTCAGAAATCAGAGGGAAGACAGAGAACCAAAGACAAGGGAAGAAAGATGAGTGACAAATCTGGAGAGAAAAAGGTGAAGAAACCAGAACAGCAAAAACCATAACTAGGAACGTAGGAAGTCCACACGCAGTGGGAAGTGAGACCCCCCCAGGCTGAAGGTAGGTACCCCAGCCAGCCAGGTGTTGGCCACAGCTGAGTTCGCCTCCCTCTCCCCCAGCTCCCACTAAGACCTGCTGCTCCTACCTCAAGGTCAGGGGGCCCTGGCTCCCCAAGGCCAGCGCTCACAGTGGGAAGAGGTGGTGGGAGGAGCTGCCAACCCCTCAGGGACTCTGCAAAGGCTGTCTCTCCAAAGGGAGGTCCCAGCTGGGGCTCACCAGGCTTCTGGATGGGGGGCCCACAGCCCACGTCTGCCAGCAGAGGCTGTTGGAGCTCTCGAAGACTGGGGCTGTCCATGACTGGGGAGAGGCTCTGGGAAGGGTTTTCTGGAGGTAGAGGAAACAAAAAAAAAACAAAACAAAAAACAGTTATAACAAAGTCTCACCATCTTTCCCCTGACTCCTGACTCTGGAGAGATTCCTGGCAGAGACTATAGTTAGCTCATTGACCATCAGACCCATTTTACAGATAGTAAAACTGAGGCCCCAAGACTAAAAGATGCTGGGCCAAGTTGTGAAGACAACTCAGGGGTCTGGACATTCAGTTCTGGGATTCTGTCTCCTCAGGCAAAAGCCACATACCTGTTGCACACTTATTCCAAACCGTGTCTTACACACTTACTTGCCCCATGAACTACACATCCCCTGCACCTGCAAGTCTGCACACTGAATACCCCAAACCCTTGCCACACATATTCATCCACTCCAGCCCAACCCCCACCTCCACCTGCTGGCATTCATCTCCCCGATGGCTCCTTGTATACTTGCCCTGAACAACATCAGCTCCCATTAAACACTCCTCTGGAGCCCCCAACCTGCTTACACACTCATCCCAAATGATTCCTCGCACACTCCTAGTCGCCCTAGCATCAGATCCCCCATTTGCACACGTACGCACAGGCTTCCCACGCATGCATCCCAGACACTCTCCATTGTTCCCATCACTCACTTCCCTTGCACACCTGCCCCAAACACCCAGTCCAAGCACCCCTCCCCTACCCAACCACATCCACGGCCCTACACAATTGCCTGCACACTCATCAGCTCCCCCACACCTCCTGTTTTACCAGAATCCACCTTTGCACAACTCCCCCATAACAGCCCCAACCCACCACCCTCATACACATTCAACCTCAAGGAATAATGCCACCCCACCATCCCCCCTGAGGGCCCAAGCCTCCCGCCCTCACCAAACCTGGCTGGAGCCGATTTCCTCACCAACGTTTGCCTCCCCATCCCCAACACTAGGACCCAGGGGAGGAGCAGTGCCGCCCACCTGTGCCCCTCACTCACCGCCCACGGCCATATGTTGGGACCTCCTGGGCCCCTGCACCGACACCCGCCCGGACACTGCGGCCCGCAAGTGACTGAACTCAGCGAGCCCCGCGCTCCCTGGGATCTGGGCCTGGGGGGTGCGGGTTGTGCGCGTTCCTCTGGGCTCCCCCTCGGAGCCCCTGGCCCGCAGCGCGCGGGGGCGGGGATGGGGGCGGGGCGGCGGGCGGGCTCCCGGCTCCGCCCTCCGCCGCGGCCCGGGAGGGGGCCTTGAAGGCCGACGTCAGCGCCCAGCACGGAAACCCTGCCACCCGGGGTGTGTGGGAGCAAGCGGGGGGGCTCCAAGGACGGTGGGCCCCGACCCCCCCTCGCCCAGGCCCAAGCGCTGCGGGGTGGAGGAGGGGGCGCCCCCGATTCTCCAGGGCCTTTCTGGCTCGGCCCGCCTCCACCCGCCCCGCCACTCTCCTTGCCCAATAATAATAACAGCAACAGCGGCTAACTGTGTGCACTGCTCTCAGTGCTGTGCATGGACGCATAGACATTTATTCCTCGCAAGCACTGAAGAGACACTGTCATTTACTGTCCTGTTTTACGCAGGAGGGAACAGGCGCAGAGAGGTTGGGTTCTTGACTGCGAGCCTGACGCTAGTTCACTGAGTGCGGTCTAAGCCCGGACCCCTGGCCGGTGGGTTAGGGGATTTACAATCACGGTGGCTTTGACTCCTCTCGGCAGCTCTATTTCTATCTAAAGTTTTACAGATAAAGAGACTGAGGGTCAGAGGTGTGCGCTCACTTGGCCGAGGTAAACAGCTGGAGCCAGGACCGGCAGATTTGTACCCCAGGGCTGTTTTCCTTGCTGGCCCAAGGGAAGGGGAGGAAATAGGGCAAAGGGTACGGTGGGAGCTTCCACGCAAAGGAGGCCGAGGTGGGAGAGGGCCAGGAATGGGGTGATGTGCTGGTTATCAGGTGGCGCAAGTGGTGGTTACGAGACCGTGTTTAGACCCACACAGACCCGAGTTACTTTCCAGGCTCTTCAGGGCACCTGGTCTGTGTCCTCGGTACAATGGCATCACCTCTCGGAACCCTCATGTTTTCATCTGTGAAATGGGCTAAACACTCCTTGCCTTTTAGACGTGATAACATCCGTAAAGCACTTAGATCAGGCGCGATACCCAGTGTCCACCATTTACCCAAAGCCTGGCAATATAGGCACTCTGAGTGTGTTTAATGATGTTTAGGAGTATTATCATCAACTTCCGGCTCCCATCAGTCTCGGTAAGGGACACTCCTCACCCCGGAGGACTCTCTCCCTCATGGAGTCCACCCAGCTTGCACTGGCTTCCTCTGCCCAGAAGCCCTCCTTATCACTAGGCCCAGTCAAACTGGACGATTCCCCTCTTGATGCGGGGCTGGCCAGAGTTCCCTCGCTCCAGGGCTCCAGGGCTCCAGGGCTCCGTGCCAAGAGTCCAGACGCTGGAGTTGGCACGGGCCCCACTCCCAGGGAGAGCAGATGGTGTCTGCAAGTGCAACTTGGCGCAGGCAGAGTTTCTGGCAGACGACAGGCAGGGGAGGGAAGAGAGGGACCTGCAGCAGGACCGTGTTATCTGGGAGAGATAACCTGCTACTATCTCCTTAACCCGGCTCTGGTTGTTTTTTTCATGCAGCTAATCACTATGAAACATATGATATCTTTCTATCCTTTGTAGTTTGACTCCTCCCACATCGGTATCCACTCCAGGAGCCGGGATTCGATCCCTTTTGTTCCCCGCTGTGCCTCAGGGCCTAGAACAGTGCCTGGCACAAAGTAGCCCTTCAGTAACTATTTGTGGGACGGGGGCATGAATACTCACAAGCCTGTTGACTTTTTTTTTTTTTTTTAAAGTTTATGGAGAGTGGGGGGAGGGGCAGAGAGAGAGGGAAAGAGAGAGAGAATCCCAAGCAGGCTCTGTGTCTGACGGCGACTGACTCTTGATTTCTGCTCGGGTCACCATCTTGGGGCTCCTGGGTTCCGCACGACAGTGTGGAGCTCGCTCCGGATTCTCTCTCTCTCTCCCTCTTCCCCCACTCTCGCTATCTCTTACAATAAAATAAAATAAGATAAAATAAGATAAAATAAAATAAAATAAAATAAAATAATAAAATAAAACTGAAAAAAAAAAATAGAATTACCAGAGGAGCCAGCATTTCTACTCCTGTGTACGTACCCCCGAAGAACTGAAAGCAGGGTCTTGAAGAAGTATTTGTAATGCTTCATAGCAGTGTTATTCGCCACATCTGGAAGATGAAATCACACCAGTGTCCATCAGTAGAGGACTGGGTGAAGAAAATGTAATATATTTTCTTACAGTCCGTGAGTTCGAGCCCCGCCTCAGGCTCTGTGCTGACAGCCTGGAGCCTGCTTCAGCTTCTGGGTCTCCCTCTCTCTCTGCCCCTCCCCCGCTCATGCTCTGTCTCTCTGCGTCTCTCAAAAATGAATAAAGGTTAAAGAAATTAATCTAAAAACAAAAGGATACGTGAAATATTCCATTTCAAAAGTAACAACGCGAAGACCCATCAATAATAGCGAACATTCACAGTGCTTCCTATTTTCCAGCACTGTCCTAAATTCATTAGACGTTTGTACTAATTACCTATTGCTGCATAACAAATCATTCCCCAACACCTGGTGGCTTCAAACAAACACGTATCAGCTAGCATCGTCTCTGCTGGTCAGGAATCTGGCAATGGCTTGGCTGGGTGGTTATGACTCCAGGTGTCTCATGAAGTTCCAGTCAGCATGCTGGCCAGAGCTATAGTCATCTGAAGATCTAACCGGGGTTGGAAGATCTGCTTCCAACACGGATCACGCACGTGGTGTTGGCTGCTGGCAAGAGGCTTTAGTTCTTCTCCACATGGGTCTCTCCAATGGCTGCTTCTCTGCCATCACGACATGGTGGTGGCCGACCTCCCCATCGGAGCCATCCGAGAGAAAGAGCAAGGAGGAAGACTCCACGCCTTTTATGACCCAGTCTCGGAAGTCACACAGCAACACTTCTGCCATATTCTATTGGCTACGAGGAGGTTTTGAGTGAAGCTCAGACTCAAGGGGAGAGGAACTGGTTTCCACGTAATTGAAAGAAGGTATAGCGGGGCACCTGGTGGCTCAGTCGATTAAGTGCCCAATCTTGATTTTGGCCTAGGTCATGATCCCAGGGTCTTGGGATCAAGCCCCGTGTGGGACTCCATGCTGGGCATGGAGCCTGCTTAGGATTCTCTCTCCCTCTCTCTCTGACCCTCCCCGCCCCCATGCTTGCTCATTCTCTCTCTCTCAAAAAATTAGTTATTAAAAAATAAATTTAAAAAATAAAAGAAAATTGGGGCGCCTGGGTGGCTCAGTCGGTTAAGCGGCCGACTTCGGCTCAGGTCATGATCTCGCGGTCTGTGAGTTCAAGCCCCGCGTCGGGCTCTGTGCTGACAGCTCAGAGCCTGGAGCCTGTTT
Source organism: Leopardus geoffroyi (assembly GCF_018350155.1). NCBI lineage: Eukaryota > Metazoa > Chordata > Mammalia > Carnivora > Felidae > Leopardus > Leopardus geoffroyi. Next base: position 13,603,718 of record NC_059335.1, read on the forward strand.
CAGATTCTGTGTCTCCCTCTTGCTGACCCTCCCCTGTTCATGCTCTGTCTCTCTTTGTCTCAAAAATAAATAAAAACGTTAAAAAAAAAATTAAAAAAAAAATAAATAAAAGAAAAGAAAAAAAGAAAGAAGGCACATCCCAGAATCTGTGGCTAGGGGTGCCTGACTGGCTCATCCTGAAGAGCACGTGAGTCTTGATCTCAGGGTCGTGAGTTCGAGCCCCACAGTCAGGCATAGAGCTTACTAAAAAATAAATAAATAAATAAAATTAATTGTGGGCATATTTTATTTTTTAAGTTTTTAAACTTATTTATTTCGAGAGTGAGTTAGCACGTACAAGTAAGAGAGGGAATACCAAGCAGGCTCCACACTTAGCACAGAGCTGGGCTTGGGGCTGGATCCCCCAACCGTGAGATCATGACCTGAGCCGAAATCAAGACTCGGTCACTTAATTGACTGAGCCACCCGAGGACTCCAGTGTGAGCATATTTTAAAACAACCTCATATATTAACTCATCAAGTCCTGACAACAGGGGCGCCTGGGTGGCGCAGTCGGTTAAGCGGCCGACTTCAGCTCAGGTCACGATCTCACGGTCCGTGAGTTCGAGCCCCGCGTCGGGCTCTGGGCTGATGGCTCAGAGCCCGGAGCCTGCTTCCGATTCTGTGTCTCCCTCTCTCTCTGCCCCTCCCCCATTCATGCTCTGTCTCTCTCTGTCTCAAAAAAAATAAATAAAAAGGTTAAAAAAAAATTTAAAAAAAAAAGTCCTGACAACAGTCCAACAAGATGGGGCCTATCATTCATCCTCACATTACAGAAAAGAAAAGCAAGATACAGAGAGGCTAGAAGTCACACAGAAGGTGAAGAGCTGAGACTTACATCTAGGTAGTTGACCTGGGAACCATTTTCTTAATCACTAATATCAACCAGTAGGGAGAAAACCAGTAAAAAAAAAAAAAAAAAAAAAAAAAAAAAAAAAAATTAAGAAGGAGCACTGACAGGATTCGACTGGTTGGATATGGGAAGTTTTGTTTTGTTTTGTTTTGTTTTAGTTTTTAATGCTTCTTTATTTTTAAGACAGACAGAGCATGAGCAAGGAAGGGGCAGAGAGAGAGGGAGACACAGAATCCGAAGCAGGCTCCAGGCTCTGAGCTGTCAGCACAGAGCCCGACGCGACTCGGGGCTCGAACCCACAGTCAGGGAGATCCTGACCTGAGCTGAATTCAGGTGCGCTGTTAGTGATGGAGTCTTGGATGATACCCAGGCACAACCTCCATATGCCCTTGAATACTGAAAGACGTGTATCCAAGAAAGGAAGGACAGCAGAGAGGTTAATAACATCAAGTTTAGGGACAGAGTAAGAACTACAATCAATGTGATTTAAGGCAAATGATTTTGCCCCAATTTTTTTCATCTTAAACAAAGCTGATATTAACTGCCCTGTGGGATGTCTCAGGATTAAACAAAATCATGCAATCAAAACGATCAGTTTACAGGGTCTGGCATAGAAAATACACTCAGTAAATGGTAGCTCTCAAATATACCTATTAGTGAAATGTAATCCTATTGAATTATTTTCTGTATATTAATAGTATTCTATTCGAATGTTGCCCCCTCCCTATAATTTTGACTTCGGATGCTCACTTGTGTAGCCTCATTTGGGGAAAAGTCGAAAAATGAATTTCCTTTGGACTCCTGGTCTGGCCTAGAGGAACAGGGACTAGGGTTCAAGTGGAGTTGGAGGGTGAAGGCACACTGCTCACGAAATCAGAGTATGTCGGTGCGTCAGACTCGGTCCTTCTACTTATACCCATTACACAGATGAGATAACAGACCTGGAGACCTGCAGGGGCACATGACCAGTTGCTGGCAGAGTCCAGCCTTCAAGAACCAGATTTTCTGCAGAAAAAAAGAGGCCTCAGTTCCTCATTTCTCATCCCCTTTCCCCCACGCTCCCCCTTCTTACTCAGAATCAGCACTAACAGTATTTCTGAGAAGGAAGCTGGATTTATCAGTCCGTGAGGAGCCACAGGAAACCCCCAAAAAAGGAAGGAAAACCCCTCTCCCCAACTTGAGTTTCTCTGAAGGTGGAAGAGTGTTTTTCATAAAGACAGGGGGATGCAGGCAGTGACCTTGAGGGAGATTCCCCTTTGGTCCTGGCTCAAGTTTGATTTGTGGTCCTGGCTGGGAGAGAGCGTTCGAGGAGGCAGGCAACGTGGATGGAATCGCTTATTTTGTGAGGAAGGTACCTGGCAGAAACAGTTGGCGCGCAAATTTCCTCAGCCACACTCAAGATGGCAGCTGCCCGACCACGCCCCAAATGGCGGAACCTTGAGTGTGCGGAGAGACGCTTTTCCCAAAATGGAGAGGGGGAGAGAAAACGTCCATCACATATTAGCCCCACCCCCGAAGACTGCTAGGGCCAATTAGCGACCCGCAGGGCGGGTGCAAGACTAGGGGAGGAGGCTGCTGTTGCCCCAGCAACAACCAGGGAGCCTGAAGGCGGGCGCAGCTTCGGAGGGATCAGCGCTTCAGGTCTCTCGCTGCCGGGAAGGTCCTGGGAGAGGCGCGAGCCAAGCCTAGGAAGTCAGCATCCGCGGAGAGAGGGACAGGTCAGGCCTATGAACTGCAATCCCCGCTGTCTCTTGGCCCGACCTAACCGTTAGGTGCTCTGAGGTAGGAATAACGCATGCCCGGGCTTAGAGGCGGGGCTAAGGCGGCCCTGCACTTAAAACGCCTGCGCCTCTTGGGGCTTGCGGGATCCGACGTGAGGAGGCGGGGCCTTTGTGCCTGTGGGCGGGGCCATGGGCCTTTGGGGCGGGGCTTTCCGCTGCGCTGAGTTTAAGGAAGAGGTTATTTTAGAAGCGGGTAGAGAGATGCCAGCTTCTCCCTCAGCTCTCACCTCACCCCCCCGTCATTTTTCCCGGGCTCTCCTGGAGGGGCGGTCAGGCTCATGGTTAAGGCGGCAGCCTCAGTAGTTTGACGAAACTAGCTTGGAATCCTACTGCCCCTTATTTGGTAGGCCTCAGTTTCCGCATCTGTCGAGTGGATATAATAGAACACTTACTTCACAGGGCTGTGATTACATTTTTCCCTCAGGGCCATGGCTGAGGTGCACGTGATCGGGCAGATCATGGGGGCCACCGGGTTCTCGGAAAGTAGCCTCTTCTGCAAGTGGGGCATCCACACAGGTATTCTGGGGCCTGGTTCATTTCCCCACCCAGACCTCCAAGCCCAGAGTTTCTACCCCGCTTCCTTGACTCCCTCGCCTAGTCCCCGATCCTCCTCTTCCATTGGCTCTCAGGACTCCTAGCCATGACCATCCTCTGACAATGTGAATCTCACACTCCTTCCTTGTTCTTCCCATCTCATATCTGTGGGAGCTCTGGCTCCCCTTCTCTGAACACAAAGCCCCTGAGGATATGGGACTATAGGCTAGATTCCCCCCCACCCCCACCCCACCCACACAGACACACTCCCAATCCTCAAAACCCTAGACAGCCTATCCCCACTGGACTTCATTCACTGTCTTGGGGGGTGTGGGGGGCCTGGGTCCCTCTCCCATCTCCATTCGTTGCTTAACAGTCTCCATGTATTAAATTCTTACTGTAAAATGGGTTTCCATCCCAGATTTACAGAGAAGAGGCCACCCTACTGTATTCATAATTCTCTGTGAGAATGTAGGAACCCCTTTCTATCAGTCATTCAGGTTCATCCACACAGGTGCAGGAGAGACTTTGGAAGCCCCAGTTTTCCCCATCAGAGACAGCATAGCATCAAGGGTAGGGCCATAGGCTGCCGGATCTGGGCTCAAATGCTAAGTCCCTCACCTATTGAGTGGTGGCCTTTGGACTTGACCTCTCTAGGCCTCAGTCTCCTTGTCTAAAAAGGAAGCTAATAGCAGCTAAGAGGCAGCAGAGTGTTAAGAGTGGACTGCCTGAGTTCAAAACCACATATTAATTACGTGACCTTGGGCACTTGTCTTTGCCTTGATTTCCCTGTCTGTACAATGGGAATAATAGCAACACTTAACTTCATGGGGTTGTTGTAAGGACTAAATGAATATCAACCAGCACTGAGAAGAGGGCCTGACCCAGTAAGCGTTTGCCTCACTTGTGTAGAAACTGGTTGGGGTTCTGTTAGTAAAGCCTTGGGTGTGTTGCCCAGCACAGATGAATGCTCATGAAATAGTGTGGCTATTGCCGCCTTCATCTCTGGAGGCCCTGGGTCCTTTGTGATTTCCCTAGTGGGTAGAGTGGTGGCTGAGATCCCCCAGGGAAATTGGGGTCCTCCAGCTGAGCAGATGAGAGGCAGACCCTGGAGTCAGACTTGGTTTCCAGTCTGGACCCCACCACTCACCTGCTCTGTGACCCTGGCCAGGTGCTGACCGCCCCCCCCTCCCCGTCCCCCACTTGGAGCCTCATTTTCCTCATTTGTAAAGTGGTAGAGTGGGAATATTTGTCTTTCATAGGGGTGTTGGGAAATCTCGTAAGTGAAGAACCTGACTGAAGGCCTGGTACTTTCCTCATCTGGCCCAGAAGGAAGAGATCACCAACATGATTTTTATTATTTCAGAGGGCTCTTGGTGGTGGTGGTGGGGGCGGGGAGTTAATCCAGCAGAGAGCTCAGGGGCAGCCAGATAAAGGGCTTGGGCCCTGCAGTCAGAGCACAGTTTGAGTCCAGCACCACTGTGGGACATTGGTAAACTGTGTTCCTGCTGTGCCCAGCATGGACGACAGTGCTTGGCCCACAGCAGGTGTTCGATAAGTGTTCGGGGGACTAAATGGCCAAGTGACTTTCCTTCTCCTTTCTTTACCTATAAAATGGGGATTATATCAGCACCCACCTCCTAGGAGCCCTTACTTGTCTAACAAACATGTATTGAGCACCTCCTGTGTACAAAGATCCTGAGTTTGAAGCCCTGGGGACCCAGCAGTATACAAGAGACAGACATGCTCTCCTAGGGCTCCCAGTAGAGGAGACAGGAAATGAAAGAGCAGGTAAGGAAATGAGCAGAGTGGTTACTGACAGTGGTAGGTACCAGAAGAAATGAGAGGAGATGAGACAGGGACTCGTGTTTGGATAGGAGGGTGAGGGAGCATCCCTCTGGGAAAGTGGCACTGGAGCCTATCCCTGAAGGATGAGGAAAAGCCACGTAAGGGCACATCCAGGAGCAGAGCTTTCTGGGCAGAGTCAACAGCCAGTGCAAAGGCCCCGGGGTTGGGGGGAAGAGAACAGAAATGGGGGCAGTGAGGCTAGAGGGTGGTGACAGGAGAGTGGTCGGAGAGGAGTTCAGGAAGGGAGCATAGGCCAGGCCATGGAGGGCCTTGTGGGCTACAGAGGAGAGTCTAAACTAGGGGGTGGGGAGGGGATTTAGAGCCCTAGAGGGCAGATTAAGTGAATTGATTTTAGCACAGCATCTGGCACTCAGGAAGCAGTGCATTTTTGCTATTCTTTTCACCCTCGGGAGGATTGCTATTATTATGCACCTTTCACCCTGTGCTGGTGCTCTTGAAGGGACATCCTTGGCCCCATCTTTGTCCTTGGACTAGGCCTCTAAACATGGGGTGAAGAGTCAGAAAATGATATCCAACACTTACCCAGCGCTCACTCTGCCCCCCTGACACTGTGCTGAGGGCTTTCTGTGTATTAGCTCGTTTAATCTTTTCGGAAAACTATGAGGGATGTGTCAGGAGGACACCCATCTTACAGAAGGGGAGACCGAGGCAGAGGAAGGTAACTCGCCCAAGGTTGCACAGGCAGGGAGAAGTAGTACCAGGATTTGAACCCAGACATTTGGCTCTAGAGTCCACACTTTGTAACCCCTGACCCCCCAAAGCCAGGGAGAAACAGGTTCCTCCAGCCACAATGGCCTCCCCTTCCTGATGTCTGCTTCCTACCCCTCCCTGCAGGGGCAGCGTGGAAGCTCCTGTCGGGCATACGGGAGGGCCAAACACAGGTGGACACCCCCCAAGTAGGGGACATGGCCTACTGGTCCCACCCCATCGACCTGCACTTCGCCACCAAAGGCCTCCAAGGTGGGTTCCCGGCCTGGGCCCCAGGCTGCCCTCTGGGGCCCTTTCCTGGCCAGGCCTGGTCCCAGAGAGGCTCTCTGCAGGCTGGCTCTAGGGTGTGCAAGACTAGGCCGGCCAGGGCTGCAGGGGGTGAGGGGAAGGTGGGGACCAGGGGGAGAGGGGAGGTGGCTTTCGAAGAGACAAACAGAGGCTTCAATCAGGAGGAAGCTGGGAGGGGGTGATGAGGGAGAGAGGGCTGGTAGCTGTTTCTGCAGTCCTGGCTCCCCAGCTGCTCACAGGGGAAGCGAGTATGCGGGGGAGGAAGGGTATCAGAAAGCCTTTTCTCGTGGAAAATTTAGATCACTGGAGAGGAGTGGATTCTAGGAAACAGCCTAAGTCAACATGACATGTGTTTCAACAATACAAATAATATTTACTGAGCGTCTGCCCTGCGCCCAGCCTGTGTTGGGCGATGCCAGGGAAATGTTGGTGATTGAGACAGCCCCCCAGCCCTGTCCTCATCGGATTCACCATCTCTTGCGGGGGGAGACAGAGCTGTCCCAGATAGTGGCATCCCAGAGTGGGCAGGACTGGAATGGGGGATCCTAGAGGGTAGGGAAGCCCAGGGAGAAGCCTGACTGCGAGGGAATTCAGGGAGAGCTTCCTGGAGGAGGGGGTGTTTGAGCTTTGCTGTGAAGGGCTAGTAGGAACTTGTACGGCAGGGGATGGAAGAAGGTTCTAGGCAGAGAGCTGCGTATGAAAGGCCCAAAGGGGAAAGTGAGCCAGGGGCCTTTGGAGGATCGAGGGTAAACAGGAGAAGGGCCAGGGGTGAGGTGGCAGGGGACAGGGGACAGGCCGTGGAGCTGAGACCATCTCCAGAAGGTGCTCGGGAGCCGTAGCCCGTGACAGACATGTCAGATTTCAATTTTAATTTTTTTTTTTTTAACGTTTATTTACTTTTGAGACAGAGAGAGACAGAGCATGAACAGGGGAGGGGCAGAGAGAGAGGGAGACACAGAATCTGAAACAGGCTCCAGGCTCTGAGCCGTCAGCACAGAGCCCGACGCGGGGCTCGAACTCACGGACCGTGAGATCATGACCTGAGCCGAAGTCGGACGCTTAACCGACCGAGCCACCCAGGCGCCCCTAGATTTCAATTTTAAAAGATTCTTCTGGCTGCCTGTGGCTGATGGGCCGGAGTATGAGGCAAGCGACTGCCCTTCAGTTCTGCAGACCCCACATCCTCCAGTACGGTCACTGTCTTTGCCTCCTCTTTCCTCAACCCCCACTCTGCCCACCCAGAAATCCCTTTGGCTCTACCTTTGGAATGTATCCTAAATCCCCCCCCCCCACTTCTCTCTCTGGTCTCTTGGTCTGTCCATCCTCACCTTTCACCTGGATATTACAGTAGCCTCTTCCCTGTGCTCCATAGTCTGTTCCCCTGTGAACACCCAAGTTGGGTCATATTCTTCTGTCTCTACACAGAACCCTCCCCCCCCCCATGGTCCCCATCTTACTCGGTAAAAGCCAAAGATTTATCCTGGATCATAATCAATTTGAGACAATCTGGTCTGTCACCTCCTGTCCCTCTCTCCCTCTCTCAGTCCAGCCTCACTGGCGCCACCAGCCAGCTCCCACCTCAGGGCCTTTGCACACACTGTTCCCTCTCCTGGGGGTGTACTTCCCCAGATGTCCATCCACATGGCTGGCTCCGTTCCCTCAAGCATTCGCTCAACCGTCACCTTCTCGGAAAAGCTTCTCTTGATCATCCACTTTCTAAAACCCCATCCCCACCCCCACCATACCCAGCTTTATTTTTCTCCAGAGCAGTTATCACCATCTGACATACCCTGTAATTTGCTTATTTACTACATTCGTTGTCTAGGATGTCAGGAATTTTTGTCTGCTCTGTTCACCACTGTGTCCCCAGCTTCTAGAATAGGGCCTAGCGCAGGCGGCGGTGTGGGGGGGGGGGGGCGGCGCAGAAATGAGGGTGAAATGGGGCCAGGTCTCCAAGGGCTTTTGCCTACCGGGTTGAGGAGCTGAACTGTGTTCTAAGGACATTGAGAAACCTATGGATGTGGGGGAAAGATGCTTCCAGCTGCCAGGTCGGAAGGTGCATTGGAGGGGCAGGAAGGAATGCCCTGGGCCCAGAGAGCACAGAGTGGGCTGTGGGGAGGGAAGGAGGTGTCCCGGACAAGGCCCAAGGCGCTCACCTGGGGACTGGACTGCCCTGAAATGGGGGCACAGAAGAGGAGGCCACAGGAAGGGATGTCCGCAGAGGCCAGATCCAGAGGGCCTGGGGTGTTGAGGTTGGAATTGATAGTGAGAGCGCTGGGGAGCCAGGGAGGGGTTTTCAGCAGGGGAGGGAAGTAGATTCGGAAAGATTCCTTTGGCTGCCTTGTGAATGGGAGAGAAGGCTGGGGCAGAAACCCAGCGGGGAGGGGACTGGACCAGTGGGGATCAAGGAGATGGGGATCCAGGAGGGGGAGACGGAGCTCCACCATCGCTCCTTTCCTCCCGCCCTGCAGGCTGGCCCCGACTCCATCTCCAGGTGTGGTCGCAGGACAGCTTCGGCCGCTGCCAGCTCGCAGGCTACGGCTTTTGCCACGTGCCCAGCAGTCCGGGCACCCACCAGCTGGACTGCCCCACATGGCGGCCCCTGGGCAGCTGGCGGGAGCAGCTGGCACGGGCCTTTGTGGGTGGCGGCCCTCAGCTGCTGCACGGGGACGCCATCTACAGTGGGGCCGACCGCTATCGCCTGCACACGGCCGCCGGTGGCACTGTGCACCTTGAGCTGGGCCTGCTGCTGCGCCACTTCGACCGCTATGGTGTGGAATGCTGACCCTGCCCCTGCCGCCACTCGCAGGCCCTTATCCACACCCGGCTACCTATGGAGGGGCAGGATGGCCCGGTGGTCAGAAGCGTGGGCGGGTCTGGAGACTGTCAGATCTGACCCCAGCCAAGGCAGGCTGGGGCTTCTGTCCTGGCCAGCACCTCAAGCCCAGCGGCTGCCCCTCTCAGGTCCAGTTTCCCCATCTGTAAAATGGGGGCAGTGAAGTGTGTGAGGTCGCAGGGTGTTGGGTGAGAAGAGACTGCGCACCGAAGTGCTCAATAAAGGAGCAGTTCTTACAGGTGTGGGTGCCTTCCTGACTTCATCTGTCAGAGGTCTTGTGCCCTCCTGTCCTGCCACTGACACCCTCCTTCAGGTCCCCACCTTCTGACAGACCCACTTCCCCCATCTTGTGCCTCAACCTCTGCCTCCTCCCCACTCCCCTCTTGTGACCCCCTCTCTTTGGGGCTCCTTGCTCCCCTGTGCGCCTCTCCCCACTGGGTCCCCGTCTCCTGGCTGACCCTCTTCCCCTCTGCTCCAGCCTCCCACCCTCTCTCCTCTGGGGTCCCCGCTCTCTGATCCCCTGTGCCATGTGTCCCCAGCCTCCGATTGAGCCCTCCCCGCCAGATCTTCATTCTCTCCACGACTCCGCACAGCCCTCAAAGCCACACGCAACCCGTCTGCCCGCTTAGGTTGCGCTCAGCCGCCAGGAGGCAGCACCCTGTTCGCGGGGCGGAGCCGGGGTGTCCGCCCCCTCCCCCCGGGGCCTGAGGGACCCCCCTCGGAGCCCGCCCACGCGAGATGAGGACGGTGGCCCGGCCCCCCCATGTCCTCCCCCTGGGGGCCGCCCCCGCCCCGCGCGCTTCCTGGGTGGGGCCGGGGCGGCTTCAAAACCCCCCGCCGCCCCAGCCGGTCCCCGCCACTGCCGCCGCCGCCGCCCTTCGCGCCCCGGGCGTCCCACCCCCTCCTCCCGCCGCGGATCCGCCAGACAGCGAGGCCCCCGGCCGGGGGCAGGGGGGACGCCCCCTCCGGGGCACCCCCCGGCTCGGAGCCGCCCGCGGGGCCGGCCTCGGCCGGGAGCGGAGGAAGGAGCCGCCGAGGAGCAGCCTGAGGCCCCAGAGTCTGAGACGAGCCGCCGCCGCCGCCGCCCCCGCCGCCGCCGCCGCCGCCGCCACTGCGGGGAGGAGGGGGAGGAGGAGCGGGAGGAGGGACGAGCTGGTTGGGAGAAGAGGAAAAAAAGTTTTGAGACTTTTCCGCTGCCGCTGGGAGCCGGAGACGCGGGGACCGATTGGCGCGGCACTGCCCCGCCAGGAGGCAGGACTTGGGGACCCCAGACCGCCCCACCACCGCCTCGGACGCTTGCTCCCTCCCTGCCCCTTCCACGGCGTCCCCCAGGCGCCCCCATTCCGGAACAGCCCTCAGGAGCCGCCAACCCGGACTCCCGCGAAGACTTGACCCCAGACCTCGGGCGCACCCCCCTGCACGCAGCTCCCCCACCTCCAGCCTCTCTCCTGAGCCCCCGCGCATCCAAGGACCCTTCTCCACCGGGATCCGGGAGACGGGATCTCTCCCACACCTCCTTAACTTTCCTACTCAAGACCACCCACCTCTGGTACCAGATCTCGCCCCTCTCGGTTTTTTCCTTGGGATACCGAGAAACCACCCATCAGAGCTTCCCCTCCACCTCCACTCGGTTCTCCCTGAGGGCTTCAACTCCCCTCACCTCACCCCGACCCTCCTATCTTTCTTCGGGAGACCCCGAGCCCCTCTAGGGGCGGGGCCTCCCTTTTCCCACAGCAGCCGGGCTCGCGCTCTCGGCAGTGCCGGGGGCGACGCCTCCCCCATGCCGCCCTCCGGGCTGCGGCTGCTGCCGCTGCTGCTGCCGCTGCTGTGGCTACTAGTGCTGACGCCTGGCCGGCCGGCCGCCGGACTGTCCACCTGCAAGACCATCGACATGGAACTGGTGAAGCGGAAGCGCATCGAGGCCATCCGCGGCCAGATCCTGTCCAAGCTGCGGCTCGCCAGCCCCCCGAGCCAGGGGGAGGTGCCGCCCGGCCCGCTGCCCGAGGCTGTGCTGGCCCTTTACAACAGTACCCGCGACCGGGTGGCGGGGGAAAGCGCCGAGCCGGAGCCCGAGCCTGAGGCGGACTACTACGCCAAGGAGGTCACCCGCGTGCTAATGGTGGAAAACACCAACAGTGAGCTCAGAGGGGCCGGGGACCCTGGAGGGGAGCCCCCAGGGGGCGCCGGAGTGCAGGGGTCACGGGGGAGGAAATTACTGGCAGAGGAAACTGCCTAGAGGAAGAGGACCCCCGGGGTTGCCGGGAACGCGGGAGGGGGGTCTCAAAGAGGAGAGGACTGAGCTTCCTACCCCTCAGGTATCTGGCCTTGAAGGGCAGGAGATAGAGAAGTGGGCTTCTAGAGGGCGACGGGAACTGCGGGATCGTGGGGGGGGGGGGGGCAGTCCCCTAGAGGGAGAGAAGCAACTGGGGGGTGAAGGGGTAGAAAGACTTCTTTCTTCACAGTGCACTAGAATGTGGGGGGTCGTGGGGTGAGGGCTGCATAGAGAGAGGGAGCCCGCTTTGGGAGAAGCGAAGACCCCAGCATCTGAGAGAGGGGAGGCAGTGGGGAAAGCTGAGCCAGAGCTCAGGGGCACGAGGCGAGAAAATTCAAGAAGGACAGAAAAACTAGGGGAAGCGAACTCCGGAGGTATCGGGAAAGTGGACAGTGGATCCACTTGCAGCGAGCGCGAAAAACACGCGGGATTGGGGGAGGGCCCACGGAGAGGAGGATGATAAATGCGGGGAAGAAGGGGACCCGAGGTCTTGGGGTGGGGGGAGGTACGAGCAGGAGAGCAGCGGAGACCCCCAGGGGGGCGTCGGGGATGCGCGCGAGGTGCCCCGAGTATTTGGCATATGGACGTGAGAGGAGGAAGCCCAGCGCGGGAAGCGAGCCCCCAAGAAACCTAGAATAGTGGGTGGTGGGAAGGGGTTTAGAGAGAGGGGAGACAGGCATGAGAACGGGGGACGGGGAGGGAGTGGAGGGGAGACATAAACAGTGCGGTTCTGGGAGCAGCGAGCCCCCCACGCCGCGGGAGGGGAGGAAGCGGGCTGAGTGAGGAGTCGAGCCCTAGAGGGAGAGGTGGGTGGGTGAGACTCTGCAAGATCGGGGTGAGAAAACCGAGCTGGTCGGGGTGAGGGAGCCCCACGTGGGTGCCACGCGCGGAGGGAGGAGCCTGCCCTCCCGGAAAGGGTGGGGGGGGGGGGAGGACCCCGCAGAGCTGAACTAGGAGTGTCTGGACCCCAGAGTCCCAGTTCCTCTCCGGGAGGCTGGGGAAACCCCAGCGTCCGGCCGCCTAGCCCGCCCTCCCTTCCTTTTCCTTGCCCGGGGGGCGGGGATCGCGCGCGGAGCCTGGGGCGAGACGGGGCAGGTCGGGTCCCCGCCCTCGCGGCTGCGGCGCCTCCCGTCCTCTTCACCCCATTCTGGGGCGGGGCTGCTGCTGGGCCCGGCCCCTCGGTGCCCACGCGGGGACCCAGGGGTTCCGCGTGGCCCGGAGGTTTGGGGCAGCCCCCCTGTTTTCATTTTCTGTCTTGGGCTGTGCACCTGTGGTCCTTGGGCCACGCATGCGTGCCCGGCCAGGTGACGCCCCTCCCCACCCACATTTCAGGCTCACCTTTTCTGTGGTCGTTTCACCTTCGTTGTAGAGATTTCTCTACCGCTGGTACCTTCAGTCCTCTTCTCCCCTCCCAGTCTGGCTCCATCTTGCCCCCAAACCCTGTATCTCTCTTCCCGTGTGTGTCTGCCATATCCCATGCATGGGTCTGAACAGTCTCTTCCCTCTTTCTCCCTCTTTTTCCATCTCGCCCTATTCCTCGAGTCTCCCTGTCTCTGTGGTCTCTCCATCCCTCCCTCTGACCGGTCCTGCCCTTCCTTTCTTCCTCTGTATCTGCCTCCACCCGTCCTCCCACCCTCCACCCCTGCACTACACTTCCTTTGGGGTTTGCTGAGTAACCCCTGGGTCAAGATAGGGCTTCTTTGTGGGGGCCCCGGGCTGGCCTGGCTAGCGTGGGGAGGAGTAGGGGCAGGGGGCCCATGGAAGGAGTTGCCTCTCCTTTCTCATCAGATCCTGTCTCCTCCATTTCTGCACCCCTACGGCAGAGGCCTTAAAGGATGTATCCCAGTTGATCTACAAGGTCATGGCCTGCCTGCTCATCCCAAACTTTTCCTAGACTAGAACGCACTCTTCCCATTTTTCTTCCTCCCCCCACCAAAGCCATTCCTACCTAGAATGAACTTTGCCTTGTCTAACCAGCTGAGGGAGAGAAGGCAGGAAGCAATTAGTAATAGTAAGAGTAATTCGTAGTAATAATAATGTCACAGTAGCAGGGAGACTGCATGGCCTTGGGGTTAAGAGTAGTCTTTGGGACCAGACCGCCTGAGTTTGAATCCCAGCTCTGTAGCTCCTTACCTATGTCACCGTGGGGCAAATGACCTGTTTCCCCATCGATAAAATGGGTACAATAATTGTCTTTTCCTCATGAGGTTGTTGTGAGGTTTAAATGTCTTAGCCCTTGTAAAGTGTGGTGCATAGCCCCTGGCAAATAGTGAGCACTCTTTAACATACACGTTAGCACAGCCCGGGTGTTCAGACTGCTGCCTGCTTTACCGCACCAGCTCACTCGTCGCACACTATATAATCTTGCAGCCGGTCCTCCGTTTACAGTTGAGAATCTGACACAGAGAGTGGAATTCGCTTGCCCAAAGTCACACAGTGCTTCAGTTAGGAGAGCCTGGTGGGCAGTCAGGGAGTTTGGTGGGGTTGTCATTTCCCAAAGAATAGCCCCGAAAGCGAGGCTGTGGGAAGGAATGTGACTTGCCCAAAGTCACAGAGCTGGAAGGCTGCTCCCTCCATCCTACTCCTGCCATTCAATTTGCATTTGAGGCTTCAAGTGCTGGGGGCGCCTGAGCGAGCACAGCAGCCCCTCTTAGGGCTGTGTACTGAGTGGACGCTTTACAGATGACAGGAGACAAGCGTGGCTCAGACCCCATTTTACAGAGGGCGAAACAAATCCAGAGAGGGAGAGCCACTCTCCCAAGGTCACACCGCTAAAACATGTCAGAATCGGGTTCCAACCCAGGGTCGTCAGCGCCGGGCGCCCACGCTCTTAGACTTGGGGTGTGCTAGCTCCCTCCGCCCTTGCCAAACCCCCTGACCTCCCTCCTCTCTGCTCCTCCCGCCTAGAAATCTATGAGAAAGTCCAGCGTACCCCGCACAGCATATATATGCTCTTTAACACGTCGGAGCTCCGAGAAGCAGTGCCCGAGCCCGTCTTGCTCTCCCGGGCAGAGTTGCGCCTGCTGAGGCTCAAGTTAAAAGCGGAGCAGCACGTGGAGCTGTACCAGGTGGGGGCCCGGCCCCAGAGGTGGGCTGCACTGGGGCCGAGGTGGGCAGCTGGACGGCTGGTGGCTGCAAGGTCCACACAGACAGACTCGGCAGGACGGGGGCGTGCGGGCCATGGAATCATGGGGCCCTTTAGAACTTTCAGGCTCCTAGCACCCTAGGATACTAAACACTCAGGAGGCCAGAATCTTGAAAGGTTGCAGGCTCTCCAGCCGTTCTGTCCAGTACAGTTGTCCAGGACCACTAGCCACACGTGGCCATTTAAGTTGACTAAAAGAAAAAAAGTTCAACCCTTCAGTCTCACTGGCCATATTTTGAGTGCTCCATAGTGGTTAGTGGCTGCTATTTTGGATGCCGCGGATAAAGGACACTTCCAGCATCCTAGAAAGTTCCTTTGGATAGTTCTGTTCTAGAAGAGTTAGAGTCTCCAGGAAGACTGGGGCCTCTGGGAGGGCTGGAGTCTAGAAGATTCTGCGACCTGGAATCCACGTCATGTGGGACATTGGGTTTAATGGTAGGTGGTAGACTGTTACAACAAAAGAAGTGTGTCTGTGGTCAATTCCTTGGGAGTCTAGAGAATTCAGCTTCACGCTGCCAGGTCTGAAGTATTCTGCCCAGCCCCAGAGGATCGTGGCACACGGGCATCAGACCTCTGCAGCATCTGGGTTTGGGGCGTGCCAGACTCCTGGGTGTCTAGAACATCAGTCTCTCAGAATTTCTCAGGTTCATTGAATGGGTCATTCTTGGGGTATGGAATGACTTCTAACATAAGCCCCTAGAAAGTTACAGGCTCTCAGAATTCAGGGTGTCAGATGTGCAGAATTGTATGCTCAGGGGACCCCAGGATGTCCCAGGAGGATCTCAGCATGGTGGACTGTCTGAGCTGAAAGGGGCCTGGCATTTCACCAGTGAGGGAACTCAGGCCGCGGAGGGGCCCCACGGGGACTCAGAGCAGAGGCTGAGCCGTCCAGGTGCCTTGATCCCCGGCCTGGGGCTCTCTCTCCTCTCCTCCCAAGGCCGCTCCGGCAGTGGGGTGGGGGTTGTTCCTGCAGGGCCCCACAGCGTGGATGTCTGGGAGGGGACTGTCTGAGGGACTCTCTGGCAGCCTGTTTGGTGGAGCAGGAGTGGGGGTGCAGTCAGTGTATTTGGGGGTGGGGAGCCGCATCTAACCCACTGTCTCCCCCCAATTCATCTCCCCCCAGAAATACAGCAATAATTCCTGGCGCTACCTCAGCAACCGGCTGCTGGCGCCCAGTGACACGCCGGAATGGCTGTCCTTTGATGTCACTGGAGTGGTGCGGCAGTGGCTGAGCCATGGAGGTAAGGACCACTTGTTTGCCCCGCCCCTATTTTGTAATGGGATAGAGCCCTTTGTTTGTCCTGCCTAGCAGCTGGGACCCCATGTCCCAGGAGCTGGGACCCCATGTCCCAGCCAAGACGTGGCCTTCCTCCTAGACCTCAGACCTGAGTGATAATGCCTAATCCATTTCCTGAGCACCTGCCGGGTGGTGGGTGATGCTGGGGACACAGCAGTGACCCAAACAGCCCCCACCCTTGCCCTCACGGAGCCCATAGTCCATTCTTGGGGTGGGGGAAGTGGGGAAAGACCTGAAAACTGGATGGTAATGACCCAGATTGGGTAGGGCTGGAATAGGGACCCCAGAGGAGATGGCTGACCCAGCTTGGGGTCAGGGAGGGCTTCCTGGAGGAGGGGACATCAGGGCTGATATTTGAGGGTTGAGTGGAACCCGTCGGGGAAAGAAGGAGAGGCAAGAGTGTTCAAGGCATACCCTGAGTCCAGGGAGAGCCTGACACAGCCGATCTGTCTGTAAGAGGACTGTGTTTGACCTGAGTCCACCACACCCACATCCCCCTTCCTGATCTCCCTTTTGTTCATGCCTCCCCTCAACAAATGCCAATGGGTCCCTGCTTTGAGCCCCGCCCTGTGTGTGGTGATGCTGGGGACACAGTGGTAACTAAGACAACTTCTAGATGCTGCCTTCATGGGGCAACTCTGGACATCTACAAAGTCTTGCCAAAGCCCTAGGTGGCAGTGATGACCCGAAGGAGCAGTGGCGGGATGGGGAGGCCCCGAGTGCTGCTGGGACCCATCCTAGAGGGTCTGGGAGGGCTTCCTGGGGGAAGGTGATAGTATAGAGACTTAAGGGATAAGTGGTGGATCGGCCAGGTGTTGAAAGGCAGGGGCCCGGGGCCGCTGGACAAAGGCCTGTCTCGGTCACTGCAGAGTCTAGAGCACCCAGCACAGGGCCCAGCACCTAGTAGGAGCTTAGAAAATCATTCACTCATTTGTTCAGGAAGCCTTTCTCCCACAGCTGCTCTGTGGGTGTGCACCCCATCCCTACCTTTTCCCACTTGGGGCACATCATCTGCCCTCTGTGGGTCTTGGCTTCCGTGCCTATTAAATTGGGACCTCTGGCGAGGATCAGAAGAGATAATGCTCAGAGAGCATTTAGGACAGGGCCTGGCACCCGGGCTGTGCACTCAGTAGATGTTTATTTTTAAGACTGTGGGCTAGGCCCAGCGGGGAGCAAGAAAACAGGAATCCCTGCCCCCATGTATCCTGCTTTCCACTGAGAACAATGAGGGAAACAGATAGCCAAATGCGAATGTCAGGAGGGTGAGTGCTATGCAGAAAATAAAGTGATGTCACTGTGGGGGAGGGGCATGTGTCCCGGAGGGCCTCCTGGAGGAGGTGACATTTGAGCTGAGACCTGAAGGAGGAGAAGGAGGAAGCAAGGCCAAGAGCAGGAGGATGCAGGGAGAGGGCAGGCAGGGGAAGAGACAGGGGGAGCCCCAACACCCCCTCCACCCTGGGGTTGCTCCACCCACAGTGGGGGTGTGAACAGCACCTGGCATCTCACACTGGCTTCCCACTCCCCACTCCCACAGGGGAAGTAGAGGGCTTTCGCCTCAGTGCCCACTGTTCCTGTGACAGCAAAGATAACACATTGCAAGTGGACATCAACGGTGAGGCCCATCTCCCTGGCCCGGCCCCATGCCCGCGTGTGTGTGCATGTGTGTGCACTTGTGTCCTCTTCCCCCTGCCCCTGCCCCCATTCATCCATCTGAGAGTGTGTGTCTATGTCTCCCCCACACCTTACAACTCCAAACCAAAGCAGGGTTCAGTTCCAGCCGCCGAGGTGACCTGGCCACCATTCATGGCATGAACCGGCCTTTTCTGCTCCTCATGGCCACCCCGCTGGAGAGGGCCCAGCACCTGCACAGCTCGCGGCACCGCCGAGCCCTGGACACCAACTACTGCTTCAGGTGAACCTTTCAGCCCTTGACCGTGGCATTCTCGTTTGGTGGTGTGATGGCTGGGCGCAACCAGGGAAGGCTCAAGTTGGGCACCTGGCTGGTGCTACGCGTGGCTGGCACCTCCTTCAGCCTGGAGGGCTCAGAGGATGGGCTCTGAGTTCTAGGATGCTGGGATGTGGAGTCCTAGGATGTTGAGATCATCTTGCTTTCTTGCTGGTGTGTTGGTGTGTAGAATGAGGGACCCGAGCAAGTTCAATGTTGGCAGGCTGGGGTTCTAGAACGTTGGGATCCTAGGACATAGAATTCAGTTTTAATGACTGGAATCTGAGAATGTTGGACTCAAGGAGTGTTGGGATCTTAGAATTAGGGAATTGAGGATTGGAAGATTGCCCATGTTGGATTCGCATACCATTGACAGATTGGAGTCTCCAGTGTTGGCAGACTGGAGACCTTGAATACTGGGCTCAGAATGGTGGAAGCCTGTGTTAAAATACTAGCATTCACGGGACACCTGGGTGGCTCAGTCGCTTAAGTGGCCTACTCTTGATCTCAACTCAGGTCTTGATCTCAGGGTCATGAGTTCAAGTTCCACATTGGACTCCATGCTGGGCATGAAGCCTACTTAAACACAAAAAACAAAACAAAACAAAACAAAACAAAACAAAACAAAACAAAACAAACAGGGGTACCTGGGTGGGCTCAGTCAGTTGAATGTCTGACTCTTGATTTCAGCTCAGGTCATGATCCCGGGGTTGTGGGATCAAGTCCCGCGCACTGGGCTCCATTCTTAGCATGGAGCATGCTTGGGATCCTCTCTCTCTCTCCCTCTGCCCTTTTCTCCCCACTCTCCCCCTCTCTCTCTTCCTCAAATAAATTGTGTATATATGTGTGTATATATATATATATAAAACTATATTATGTATATATATATATATATATATATAATATATTAAAAAAAACAACAGCTGGCATCTACAAATGTTGGGGTTGGAGAAAGCCAGATTATTGGTATCCTAGAGTGTTGGGGCTCAGTGTTGGGATGTTAGACTCTTGGAAAGCTGGGATCTTCCGAGGTGGCAGCTTGGACCTCTTGAGTGATGGGCTCAGGATTGCGGAATGCTGTAATTCGATACTGAGATACCACGAATGACAAGATACCGGAGAGTTGGAATACAGGAATCCTAGCAAATTGGAAATGCCATTGTTAGAATGTTGAGATGCTGGAGTATCGCAATCTAAGAAAGTTGAAAAGTTGGATTCCTTAGCATGTTGAAATACAGAGTTAGATGTTGCAGAATTAGAACGATAATCTGACCTTTGTCCCTCCCCAGTTTACTGTTTGGATGAGGTACCTCTGGGCTTTGTTACATGCTGTTCTCCTTCTGGAAAGTCAGCTCTATTTCCAAGCTTAGCACCAGCCCCAGCCTTAGCCCAGCAACCCCACGAATGAATGAACGTTATTAATAACAATATAGAGGGAGGCAGCCAGCCATGGGAGCCTCCGCAGGGAGGGACACAGTGTCACCTCAGAAGTTGTGCCAAAAAGTGAACCTGCAGCTGAACAAAATGGTAGATCCAACTACCAATTTTCTAGAAACACAGGGACAGAGGAACATGTTAAAGAACACCATGGGCTTGCAGTCAGCAACAATTAGATTGTGGGAAATCTGACCCACTTTCTTCAACACATACAATGCAAAGCAGGGAGGTAGAGAGATGATTATGTAGATTTCTAGAAGAATCTTAAAATATATATCAAGTAATTGCAATGTGTAGACCTTATTTGGGTCTTTATTCACGCAGACTAGTAAAAACAAAAAGACATTTGTGAGACAGTTGGGGAAATGTGAACCCTGATTGGATATTTTATGATATCCAGGAATAATTGAGCATTTTTCTTATATGGTCTTGTGGTTATGTTTTACAATAGTCCTGATTTTCTTGGAGATACATGTGGAAATATTTGTGGATGAAATGACATGGTGGATGGCATGTGCTTTGAAATCGCCCATTGCGGGAGAGGAAGTGGGTAGGGGCAGAGATGCAGTGAACTTGGCCGTGACATGGGATTGTGGAAGTTAGCCTCCCTGAACTCTTACCCAACATCCAATGTGAGGCCTTCAGCCTGTTCTGTTCTGGGGCCCCAAGTGGGTTTCTTTTACCCATCAGGCCCTGACTGGATGGCAGAGAGGCTCTGCAAGAGCTTTGCAAGAGGGACACCTGGGTGGCTCAGTCAGTAGAGTGTGGGACTCTTGATCTCAGGGTTGTGAGTTCAAGTCCCATGTTAGGTGGAGAGCTAATTAAAAAAAAAAAAAAAAAAAAAAAGAAGAAAGCTTTGCAAGAGGCCTTGCACTGAATAAATGGGTTAGAAAGTGCCTCAAAGTCACCTGGAGGCTTGTTAAATATGGCCTGCTGTCCTCCAGCCCCAGCCCCACCCCCAGTTTCTGACTCAGTAGGTTTTTGGTGAGCCTGGAGAATTTACATTCCCCACAAGTTCTCAGATGGTGCTTCTGCTGCTCTGGGGACCCCACAGGGAGGATGTCCCAGGTGGGTAATCAGGGTCACAGACTATTCAAATCTTAGGACCTCAAAACCCCCAGCCAGAGTTGAACCGGAAGTGAAAGATTATTCTGGACAGGGGGTTCTTTCCCTTCTGTGAATTTAGGACCCCCTTGAGAAGCTGAAAGCCAGGACATTTGCCCAGAGATATGCCTGTAAATGCGCACATACGTGCCTGTGGTTTCAGGAGCTCAGGACTCTCCCTGGTCCTGGACTTCCTGATGCCTCCTTGACCCTGAACACCATCTTATTTGATCCAACATCCCTCATGTCTTTGGACAAATGGGGAAACTGAGGCCCAACCAGACTGGGGAGGAACCAGGCTGAGCTCACAGGGATCTCAGATTCCTGGCTCCCTTCTCTGTGGCTTTTGGAGAGGCCTTGTCTTGCCCCGGGAAATGCTGTATCATCGCCTCTTCCTGCTGTGCTTGAGCTGACATGGCTGCGCTGGACAGATGAGGCCCCAGCCTCCCGGGGGGCACAGAGCTGGCCGTGAACCTATCCCCAAGCTCCACACTTACATGCTGTGTGTGGGCAGGCAGTGCTTTCCTCTCTGGGGCTCAGTTCCTTCATCCTTCAAATGGGAATAATAATAATAAAGCCTGCCTCATAGGGTTTTGAGATCAGTGAATTCTCTGTTGATTGCTTCTTGAATAGATAAATGCATGCACATGGGCCAAACCTAGAAGGAATAGTCAGAGACCCTCCAGCTCTGATCCCCACCCCTCTCTGAAGAAGAGACAGTCACTTTTATTATATTTGTGTCTCCTTCCAGACACAGTGTCTGTTTGAAACACGTATACACATCCGTATTTTTTTATTTTGCCCCAATTGCAGAGTTCATTTTTTTGGGGGGGAGGGGGATGTGGAGAGGGCACTGCATATTCCTTCCTCCCTCCCTCCCTTCTTCCCTCCCTCCCTTTCTTCCTCCCTCCCTCTCTCTCTTCCTCCTTCCCTTACTCCCTTCTTTCCTTCTTCTCTTTCTTATTCTAAAAGTAACACATACCCACTGTCAAGAATTTAGAAAATACAGAAAGATATCACCCATCACACTACCACGTATAAAAAAAATCAACATTTGAATATATTTCCTTTTAGTCCTTTTATGCAAAACAGAATTTGGATCATACTGTACTTGTAGCTTTGAAGAATATCTCTTTCACATGATATGAACCTGGAATATAAAGTGTTCATGCTTCCCACGAATCAAGCTTTTTAGCTAAGGTCCCTGCCCAGCTCAGCCATGGCCCCAGAGGCCAGCACATAAAATGCCCTGGTTCTTTCCAGACAAGCAGGAGCCTGGGCCTGGACTGGGGAGGGACTGGCTTTTGCTTCTGAGCATGGGACAGGGATTATGAGTCTAGAGCAGTAAAATATTATACATCACTATTCTCCAATATGCTTTTTAAAAACCTAACATAGAGGGGCATCTGGGTGGCTCAGTCGGTTAAGTGTCTGACTCTTGATTTCAGCTCAGGTCATGACCTCGCAGTTCAAGCCCTGCTTTGGGCTCTGTGCTGACGGTATGGAGCCTGCTTGGGACTCTCTCTCTCTCTCTCTCTCTCTCTCTCCCTTCTCTCTCTGTCCCTCTTCCATTTGTGCTCTCTCTCACAGTAAATAATATATAATATATGTGAGGCTCGAACTCACAACCTAGAGATCAAGAGTCACATGTTCTACTAAGCCAACCAGGCGCTCCAGGTAGCAATAAATTTTAGAAGGAAAATAAATCAGGGGCACCTGGGCAGCTCAGTCGGTTAAGCATCTGACTCTTGATTTCAGCTCAGGTCATGATCTCCTGGTTTGTAGGATTGAGACCTTGTCAGGCTCTATGCTGACAGCACAGAGCCTGCTTGGGATTCTTTCTCTCCCTCTCTCTTTGCCCCTTCCTCCCCCCAATAAATAAATAAACGTTAAAAAAAAAAAAAAGAAGGAAAATAAATCAGAAGAAGAGGGAAGAAAAAAATAGATATTGGGTACTATTTTTCCTATTCTGGTTAAAATTTTCTTCTATTATGGAAAATTCGAAGTGTAGACAAAAGCAACCAAGATATGATGTAATGAAGTCCCGTGGATTCTCATCCAGCTTCAACAGGCATTAAGATTTGCCCCACATCAAATACAGACACTGTCATATTTTCTTGCAGAACTGAAATGCCACTATCACACTGAATGGAATTCACGATCATTTGGATGGGTACTTTGGGTAGGATGGTCCAGAAAGGATGCTCTGAGGAGAGGATATTGATTTTTTTAACTGGTATTTATTGAGTACCTGCTGCACGTCAGGCAGTGTTCTAGGAGTTAAGGCTCCCTGCATGAAGGACATCTGAGCATACATTTCAATGAACTGAAGGAAAGAAAAGAACTAGAGTGGATATCTGTGGGAATAGCAAGCCAGGAGGAGGGATGAGTGAGTGCAAAGGTCCTGGGGCAGGGCTGTATTTGAAGAACAGGGAGGATGCTGTGTTCTAGTGTCTGGAGTCAGGGAGAGTGGGGAGGGAGTTGAGATCAGCTGACCAGGCGGCGCCTTGTGGTTCCTGTTGAGGGCTTGGGCATTTGCTCCAAGAGACACAGAGCCATGTTTGAGCCATGTTCGGAGCAGAGATTTCGACATGACAGTCTCTAGCATGTGGCCCCAGAAGGCAAGAATTCCTGTCTGTTTCGTTTGTACTGAGCCCCCAGTAGATCCCAGCTAAGCAGTTGGTCCTGGTTCAACAAGTATTTGTTGCACACATAGAACTTAGGGCTTGGGGACGGTCATTTGACTTTCTTACAGGCTTGTCAGGAGCCTTGTGTGAAATGATGTTTACAATCCCATTAGCAAGGGGCTTGACCAAAGAGAGCGCTTTATCAGTGTTAGTGATTATCATTGCTGTTACCGTTATTGCTATTATCACTGAGATGGGCGCTGTGCTGGGGGCAACCAGGGTGCCCCCCCCCCCACCCCGGGGGTGCGGCTGCCCTCGCAGCAGCAGCAGCAGCAGCAGCAGCAGCAGCAGCCGCGCCCCCCTGACCCGGCCCCCTCCACCCCCACCCCCACCCCGCAGCTCCACGGAGAAGAACTGCTGCGTGCGGCAGCTCTATATTGACTTCCGCAAGGATCTGGGCTGGAAGTGGATCCACGAGCCCAAGGGCTACCACGCCAACTTCTGCCTAGGGCCCTGTCCCTACATCTGGAGCCTGGACACGCAGTACAGCAAGGTGCGTCTGGCCACGGGCCTGCCGGGGTTGGGCTGGGGGGAGCAGGGGCCGAGGGAGTGGAGGGAGACAAACAGGTAAAATCGGAGAGGACTTAGCCAGATGAGAAGTAGAGAGAGCCCGGGGATCAGAGAGGATGGTACAGAGATGGGAGGAGACAGGCTCTGAGCCGGTAGAGAGACCTGACGCAGAGGGAGACGCAGAGGGATCTGCGGTCTATGGCGAGACCCATGGAGACTGAGTGACCAACCTGGTGCGGGGAGGCCGGGAGACGGAAGGAGAGGGAACGCGAGAGACAGGATGAACAGTGAACGGCCTGGAGTCCACACACTGCCACGGAGACAGAGACTGTGAAGACAAGGCAAGAGTGGAAAAGGGAGAGAGGTAGAGACTGGGAACCGACTGGGAACCGACTGAGATGAGACAGAGGGAGAGGGGAAGAGGCGGAAGGGGTGGGAGCGCCCTGCCCACGACCCCCGACCCTCACCCCGCCCGCAGGTCCTGGCCCTGTACAACCAGCACAACCCGGGCGCGTCGGCGGCTCCCTGCTGCGTGCCGCAGGCGCTGGAGCCCCTGCCCATCGTGTACTACGTGGGCCGCAAGCCCAAGGTGGAGCAGCTGTCCAACATGATCGTGCGCTCCTGCAAGTGCAGCTGAGGCCCCGCCCCGCCCCGCAGGCCCCGCCCACCCGGCAGGCCCGGCCCCGCCCCCGCCCGCTGCGCCGGGCTGTATTTAAGGACACCGCGCCCCAGAGCCCTCTGGGGTCGATTAAAGGTGGAGAGACAACTGGGGTCTCTGTGTGTGTGTGGTTGGGTCCCAGAGTGGGGTCTCCCTCCCGACGTTCTCGACGTTCCTGGATTCCCGTTCCATCTGTCCCCTCTGGTCTCCATTCATTTCCTCCCACAAACGCCTACTGAGCACTTATGTTCCAAGGACTCCCCGTGAACACTAGTTAGATTTATTTATTGAGCATCTTGTGAGCTGTTCTAAGTGCCTTCTATTGATTAATTCATTTAATCACCATAACAAAGCTCTGAGATACAGGGACTCTGATAACACTCTATTTTTTTTTCCTGCTTATTTATTTTGAGAGAGAGAGAGAGAGAGCGCGCGCGCGCGCGCATGGGGAAGGGGGAGAGAGACTCCCAAGCAGGCTTCGAGATGTCAGTGCAGAGCCCCACTTGGGACTCGAGCTCACGAACTATGAGATCCTGACCTGAGCTGAAACTTAAGAGTTGGAAGCTTAACCAGGGTGCTCCTGATAACACTCACTTTAAAGATGAGGAAACCAAAGCCCTGAGAGGTTAAGGGACTAGTTCCTGCCCACCAGGAACCTACTTCCTGGGGAGGAGACAAATATGGGAAGCACTAAGACAGGAAAGTAGCACTGAGTGAGAGATGATTTGGGGAGGGAGGAAGGGCTTCTCGGAGGAGGTAGCATTTGGGACGTGAAGGAAGTCAAGAGCGCAGTCTGGGGGAGCCCTGGGGGAGAGTGTTCTTGGTAGGAAGACCTAGGCACAGCCTGGTCTTGAGGATGAATTTGGAGTGAGCCAGCAACACTGGGAGGAAAGGCCAATGTGGTTGGAAGGGAGGGATAAGGGGAAGGGTGTTGGGAGCTGAGTCAGGTCATTAACACTCACAGGCCAGAGAGTAATGATATTCCCCGTGCCAGGTATGGTGTATGAGCCTGCGTTCTCCCCACAGCCCAGCAGAGCAGGGGTTGGCACACTGCTGCCCGCAGGCCAGTTCTGACCCACTTGCCTGTGTCTGTAAATAAAGTTTTATTGGAGCATCACCTAAGGCTGTTTCAGTGTTCAGTAAAACCGTATGCAAAGTCACAGTTACTCTCTATACCTTCAAAGAAAAAGTTTGCCAGCTCCTGCTCTAGAGACCCTTTGCTCCCCACTTTACAGACAGGAATGCCAGGGCAGGGGCACAGAGAGGTTCAGTTACTTGTTAAGGTCACACAGCTAGCATGTGGCACAGCTGGGATTCGAATCCAAACAGCTGGAGTCGAGGATCCAGGCACATAACCTCTGCACTGGTACTGCTTTCCAGGCCACATCAGGCCTCCGGGGGCCTGGGGGAACTTG
Organism: Leopardus geoffroyi; assembly: GCF_018350155.1. Taxonomy (NCBI): domain Eukaryota; kingdom Metazoa; phylum Chordata; class Mammalia; order Carnivora; family Felidae; genus Leopardus; species Leopardus geoffroyi. The sequence goes on from NC_059335.1 coordinate 13,629,096, forward strand.
CTCTCAGGGTTCCCAACGGAGGAAGAGTGTGATTTGACTTAGGTGCTCGGAGGGTCCCTCTGGCTGATGGTTGAGTAGACTGAATGGGGGCAAGGGGGGCTGCAGGGAGACCATTCGTGCAAGTGAGAAATGACAGTGCCCTGGGTCAGGGCGGCCCTCCATCTGCTGTGGTCTTGCCTGTGAATTCTCTCCTGCTTCCTCTTCTCAGCCTCTCAGTGGCCCCTCTTCCTCCCAGGTTTCAGTTCCCTCCCCCCACCCCCCACTCTGTCCTGACCTTCCCAGGGCCACCGGACCTGCTCCTTGGCCCAGTGATTGCCTAGGTGGGGTTCACTCTGTAAGGACATACTGCCATTTTCACCAGCCTCGTGTGTGGAGACACTTGCAAGGACACAGTGACGCAGACTGTGGTCACCGCAGCCCCACGAAAACGCGGCACAGCTACACACACACGTTCGCGCTCACCCCAGAGGTTCAAATCTGGACCGGGTCCCTCGGTCTCGCAAACACATTCCCCTTCCGCAGCCACCGTGGAGACACAAAAACTCCTGACACCTGGTGGCAGCGACAGCCCCTGCACGCGGCCCCATTCCAGATGCAGAACCCAGCCTTGGAGCTTCACTGGGACACAGCAAAAAGCAGTCGCGCAAATACATTCTGAAGGGTCACAGGTCACGACCGCCAGCCACACACCAGATACAGACTCAGAGATGGTGCCCTGCACAGACACACACCTCACAGCATCAGAGCTCCCTCAGGAAATGAAACCCTCCTGCTGGGACCCACCAACAGTTAACACAAACATCCTCCCCGGGGTCACTCGCAAACAGGCACAGTGCATGCGCACACAACCTGACACATCACAGTCCCACCCAGACACACACGCCACACATGGAGACACACGTCACGATCACCCGGAGGAGGCCGGTCCTGCCCACTCCGTCTGACATCTCCCAGGCCCCCACACGCTCAGGCCCGGGGAGTCCCACCAGGCCCTGCAGACAGCAGCTGGCCCCGTCAGACCCAGACACGCTGTCACACCCCGGGGCCCAGACGGAGCAAGTCCCACACACCCAGACACACCCCCCAGGGTCGCGGCCCTCGCAAGCCCAGCCCGTGCCCGGGCCGAGGGCAAGTCCTGGCCTCACACCGGGGCCGCACACTCCCGCGGTCGCCCGAGCCCTCACCACGCCCTCGTGACACACCCCGCCCACCTGCCCGCCGGGCTGAGCTGGCGCGGAGGCCGCCCAGGAAGGGAAACTTGCGGGCTCAGCACCTTCCTGGACTGCCTGCGGGCGGCCCCTGTCCCGCAGGAGAGGGGGGCAGAGCCCGTGGGGGACAAGGTAGTCCCCGCCCCCCGCCAAGCGCAGGGGCAGCACCGGGCGTTCGGGGCGCCCCTTCCCCCTCCCCCACTCCTGCGGGCAGCCCGGGAGGGGAGGGAAGTCGTGGGGGGAGCCTGGGTTCCGGCTGGAGCCCCAGCTTCCCGTCCGGCCCCCACGGGGCAGGAAGCAGGGCCGGGGAGGCCAGCTCAGGCCTTCCTGCCCCCTCCCCCAGACAGGCCTGGGGGCTGGGTCAGCCGGAGGGAGCGGGGAGGGGAGAGGAGGGGGAAGACGAAAGAGAAAGCCCCTTCTCCCCGAGCGATGGTGTCTTTGGGGTGTTTCTAATGTAAATTTGAACGTGTTCACAACCCCTTTGTGTGGTTGTGTGTGTGTGTGTGTGTGTGCGTGCGCGCACGCGCGCGCAAGCTTTGTGCTGTGAATTTTGTCCAGCCTGGGGGTTTCTGACGCCCCAGCGGGTGCCCTCCGGCTGTGTTGGGTGTGCACAGGTACTACCAAAGCCTGTGTCCCAGCACGCGTCCCTTCGGTTTGTCTACCTGTCCTGCATTTCCAGTGTGTGCGTCCCAGTTTGGGGTTCCTGTTTACAAGCCAGTGCCCCCTCTGGGCTCTGTGGCGGGACACTGTGTCTCAGCAAGTCTGTGTGTAGGAGAGGGTCGTGTCCCCGGGGCCTGCTGTGGGTCTGAATTCTTTCTCCACATCTTTGCCGTTGTTCACTGGGTGTAGATTTGTGCATTCTTCAGTAAGTTTGACTTAAAATATGGATGTTCTCCGTGTCTGTCTGTGTGTCTGGGAGAGACGTGTGTTTCCGGGAGGGGTTGTGCTTTGTGTTTGCTCTTGGAGCTGTGTTTCCGGTGCATGTGTCGTGTGTCCGTGGGTGAGTTGTTTCTGGGTTATGCTTGTGATCGGTGTGTGCGTGGCTGGCATCAGAGAGCATGCTGTGGGGTGTGTCCCCAGTATGCTTGCTGTCGTACTCCCCGTGTGTTTGTGCGAATGTGTGTCCATGCAGAGACTGGTGTCCTCAGCTCTGAGAACAGGTGGTGTTTGCGTTTTGTCTCCCATCCGTGGGCTGGTGACTTCGGTGTGTGAGCTGTCGTGTGGGTCTCTATTTTGCATCAGGTTCGAGGCCTTGTGAGTCTTCAGTGGGCTGGCAGCGTCTCCTGCAGGTCTGCATTTTGTGCTGGTGTTTCCAGGGCAGGGGCGGGCACGGTGTGTCCCCAGGGAAGCCAACGGCATCCCGAGCGACACGCCCAGTGGCCTCTGCACTGAGTGGAGGCTGCGTCTGCGGTGTGTCCCCTTGCCGGCTGGTGCCACGCTGGCTCGGGCTGGCTGTGGCGGGCGGGCAGGGCAGGGGCTGTGGTGGGCACTGGACCCACGCCCGGACCTCGGTATAAATATCCCGGCTGCCTTCGGCTGTGTTTACTCGGCCCCAGCCCGGGGGCGGGGGTGGTGGCAGCCCGGCAGGTCCTGGGGGCGGGGGTGACCAGGCCACAGCGCAGACATTTCCTTCGGGCCAGACAGGCCACAGCCTTGCCTCCCCCTTTCTGGATGAGGGTGCAGCGGTGACCCTTCATCCTGGGCTCCCAGGGGCCACCAGTGACCCTCTGACCTGGACATCCCCACTGGGCTTCCCAGGGTCTGGGAGACAGAGAAGAGGGGCCAGCCGGGAGGGGGTGAGGGGTCAGACCAGGGACCACAGGGAGAGGGGGAAATGGGGCGGAGACTCCGGACGAATGGTCACACAGGCTAAGGGACCAGTGTGTAGGGATGAGCAGGAGGGAGGTGAGAGGGGTGGCAGTGGCCCTGGGCAGGGCTGGCAGGGGAAGAGTGTAGGGCTGACAAGCGAGGTGGGAGGTGATAGGAGATTCGGGTGGGCTGCCAGAGGCACAGAGGCAGAAGAGAAGGCAGAGAGGAGAGAGAGGGAGAGGGTGGCGGTGGGAGGGACAGGATGCGAGGGCAGGACACACAGAAGGGTCAGATGGGGGTGCGGGTGGCAGCCAGCACAGCCCGGCCGGGAGGACAGACAGGAGACGGGGTGGGGGCCGGATGCCCACGGAGGGGCTCTCCCCCAGCGGGTCCTCCCTCCCTGACTCAGCCTCTCCGCCTGCCTCGACCGAGGGCTGGGGGGCGGAGGGACAGTCACCTCTGGCTCCTCAGGGTCCAGTGGCAGCTGCGGGGGCCGTGCCGGGGGTGTGTCTCCCACAGTCCCTCCTGACTGGCCCCACCTCTGTCTCAGCTGCAGACGCTCCCGCCTCCACCATCTGACTAACCCTAATTCTGACTCAACTGCTGTGGTCTCTCATCACTTTTTATTATGTAACAAATCTATGTATGGCAAAGTATATCACAAACAGCATTAAGGATCAAATGACAGACTGATGAAAACTGCACACCTCACTCGGGGCTGCTCCCTGGCTTAGAGAAGTCCTCTGACTGTGGGCGCACACGCACACGCGCACGCGTGCGCGCACACACACACACACACGTGTACCCGAGGGACAAACGTCTTCCATCCTCTGGCTTTCAGGCTCTCCAAGGGCGAGTCTGGCCGGCCGATCGGGGGTCTTCTCTGGGAGCCAGTGCATTGCTACTGGCAGGACGTGAGGAGTAGGACCGCCGTGATGGTTCTGGTCCAGGTGCTGACTTACACACCATCGAGATGATTCCAAGCCCGTGTGCAGCATGGTGCCGAGCACGTGGGGAGGGCCCCAAAGCGTTAGCTGCTGGTATCACCCTCGACAGCTGTCTCTTCGTGACCTTTCTGAGCAAGTCCGTGCGTCTGTCTGCTCCCAGTGGCCCTGACAGCTAACACACAGGCTAGAATGGTCTCTAGGACCTGTGAAGTTCTAGACCTTGCTTTTCGTCAGTGGCCGTGAGGCCTCGAGCAAGTAACATTCCCCTTCTGGCCCCCTCCCCTCACTTATGAAACGGAGCGGAGTCCCTAGTTCACGGGGTTGTTTGGAGAATTCCATGGGGCATCAGGCCCATCCGGCCTGGAATAGGACAGAACTGCTCAGTGACCGGAAGTTTCCTCGTTTAATGGTCTCTCTGTGTGAATGTCCCTCGGCCTCTAGGCCAGCTCTCACTTTCTGTGTCTGGCTCTAGTTCTGGCTGACCCAGAGGGCAGAGCTGAGGCCCAGGGGTCAAGGGCTGTGGTCCCGGGAGGCCTTGGGGGTCTCCCCCTTTCTCCGGGCCATATGCCTGAGGTGGTTTCAAGTGTCTTCAGGCCTGGCCATGGCAGGGTGTCACCATGCTGGCTCACAGGAGTGAAGGGTCCCCAGGCCCTATCTCTCTGGCCTGTGTGGCCTGCACCCCCTGCCAACAGCTGACCCCTTCTGTGTGTGTGTGTGTGTGTCTACTGAGGGAGCATGAACCGGGTATGGGGGCATGGGAAGGCAGGACGCCTGGGTTCCCACAGGCCAAGTGGCTGAGTCACCAAGAGGCCATCTGGCTCCCATTAGCCCAGGGCGGCGGGGGGCTCTGTGGGGCGGGCCCTGCGGCCAGCTGGGGGCAGGGATGCTGGGGCAGGCTGTGTGTGTGGGATGACTCAGGACCCATGATAACAGCCTGTGCGTATTTGGGGAGTGTAAACAGGAGAGGGAGAAGGAGGTGGAGGAAGTGAAGGAAGGGAAAATTGTGGCCAGGCAGAGAGGGGCTGGCCGGTGGGGCTGAAGGAGAGAGCCCCCCTCCCCACGCCCCTCCCTCCACACCCAAGCTCTCAGGCCCATGGCCCCAGTGCTGCCCCACACCCCCCTCCCAAGCCTGGGTCCTGAAGGAGAGGTGGGAGCTGGTAGCCTCCCTGGTGAGGCTCCTTCCTCAGCAGCCAGGCTGGGGTTTGGGGGGAGATGACACTGAAACCAGAGAGAGGCTGAGAGGCAGAGGGCCGAGGCAGGCGGCATGGAGGCTGATAGATGGGGGTGTGTGGGCAGGAAGCACCAGAGGCCCAGGGTGAAGTTGAAGGAGGCAAGAGCCCACCAGTACAGAGCTGGACAAGCAGGCGGGGCCCGGGGGCTCACGACGCCGCGCTGCGCTCCGGCACTGACCTGGCCGGCTCCAGCTACAAAGAGCCCCGCTGGCTTCCATCAGGGGGAGGATGTTCAGCCCGAGCCCGGTCGTGGGAACAGAGGCCAAGGCACACAGAGGGGAGAGAGAGAAGGCCAGAGAGGAAAAAGACAGTGACGTGTAGAAAGAGGAAAGGGATGGAGAAAAAGCGAGTGAGAGAGACAGCGAGACAGACCTGGATCAGGGAAGGAGAGTGGGGGAAGGCAGGGAGCCCTGCACACAGAGGGGGCAGGGGCTGGGCCGGGACGGCACCAGAGCCAGCGAGGCCGGGGGTGTGGGGCGGCTGCCCTGCTGTCCCCTAGAGGAAGTCACGGGCAGGGTGGGCGGCGCGGCCGTCAGTCCCCATCCAGCTCTGGGCTGGGTGCCTCCTCGGGCTCCTCCGCGTCGAAGTACCTCTCCTCCTCATCCCGCGCCACAATGTCTAGGTTGTCAAAGTCGGGGTTGTCATCCACAGTGCTGCGGGGGGAGGGGCTGTCAGGGCCCAGCTCTGCCCCCTCCCACCCCAGCCTCCCTGCTTCTCACCCTCCACCCTCTGGAGGAGCCCGGGGGTGGGGGGGCCCTCCAAGGTCCCAGGCCACCATATGCGGCTATAGATCGGAGCTAACCCGGGGTGGTGGGGGGGGGGGGGCCGCGGCGCATGGAGTCTCTCAGGGCTTCAAATGAAGGCATCGTCTTCCAAGCAGATTTTACATAAAAACTTCTGGTTTCTCTCAAAATGCTGGAAGATGTGGTGACAGGCCGACTCACGTTCCCTGGAGTGGTTCTCAACTAGGAAGCTTCTGCCCCTCAGGTGACATTTGGGGATAAGTGCAGACGTTCTGGTTGTCACACCTAGGGGGGCTCTCACTGGTGCCCAGGGACCGGACACCAGGGATGCTACTCGACACCCTGCTGCTCACAGGATAATGAGCACAAAGAATCATCTGGCCCGAGAAAGGTCAACAGTGCTGAGAAATGTCTGCCCTGGGCGCATGTGATCCTAAATTGTGAAGAGGACCCCTGGCTGTGCTCCGAGCTCTCCCGTGACCCCCACCATACTCCCTTGGGTGCAGGAAGCCCTGTCTGATCCAGCCCGCCACCTCTGAGGAGACCCGCCTGCTCCTCGCCCCTCGCGATCTGCTCTAGCCACCCCTGTCCCCTTGCTGTTCCTCCGATCCGCCTCAGGGTCCTTGCACCTGCTATCTCCCCTGCCAGGAACACTCTGACCCCAGGTATTTATGTCACTTACCCCTCACATCCTGCAAGTCTTTGCCGAAATGTCATCTGCTCAGAGAGCCTATGCTGGCCCCCTCATCACTACCTCCCACACCTCTGCCCCTCGACCCTGCTTTAATTTTCTTCATGGCCCTGGCAGCACTAGATGCTAAATACTTCTTTTGCTTCCTCACTAAAGTGGGTCCCCTTTCAGGGCACGGAACCCTTTTGTCAGCTTTGCTTGCTGCTTTATCCCCATAGTCTGGACACAGTAGGTGCTTAGCCCCACAGTGGTGGGGACCCACTGGCCCTGCTGCCCAGCAGCTGCCCTCCAGGGTGGAGGTCCCCGCTCGTCTCTATTCCTCAGGCCAGGCCCCATTTCCTCATGGGCCCCCGGCTTTCTGAGGGCTCCCCGCGGCCTAGGCACTCTGCACCCCGCTCTGTGTGGGAACTCGGGCCGGGAGGCTCCACCCCAGCTGGAAGCTCATCAGCCAGGCTCGCCTCTGGAGGTGGGGGGGGGGACCCTAGATCAGGCCATCGTGCGCCCCACAGCTGGTGAGGGTCGGTTTGCCGGGGCTGGGTCTGAAGCCGGGCATCGGCTGTCACACCCACAAGGCAAGACTGCTTCAGCTGTCAGAGCCTTTTATCTTTGACTCTGACCCTTCACTCTTCTGTGTCCTTTTCCCTGATGGCAAAATCCTTTCCAAAGCAGTGGCTGTGTGTCTCGCCCAGGGTTACAGTGTGGACATCAACAAGCAGCACCGCAGGTCTCTCCCTGCCAGGGGTGATTTCCTGTAGCACCAGGGGGTCTGGGGGCCTGAAGCGGCGGTGCCCGGAGGACACCTGGGGGGCTCGGGGCGGTGTCATCCTTCTAGATCACCGCTGCTCACCCAAATGGAAATATTTCAACGTCTTATCAAATTTGAGCTGTCAGCCTTGTTCGGTCCCTTCTTTAGGTGAGGGGACTGAGGCCCAGAGGTGGACGAAGCTCGTCCAAGGTCACCCACTGATCCCTGGTTGATCTGAAACCCTTATGCCTGGGCCGAGGGCTGTGGAGTGCCAGGCTTGGGGAGGGGGGCGCGAATCACCTGTAGTCAAAGTCCCCGTCCTTGCCGTCCAGGAAGTGCTGGTGCATCCGGCTGGTGAACTCTTCCCGCAGGATCAGCCTCTCTTCCGAGTCAGGGACCCAGGCCTCGGAGTCTTTGCCGGGGCTCTGGTCTGTGGGGGCAGACACACTCAGTGGAGGGATGGGACGGGTGCCCTTGGGTGCGTGCTGAACACACACCCACAAAGAGCTGCTTCCTCTGTGCTGGTGGCACCGGGAATGCGGCGGTGACCAAGACAGCCCCGGTCCTGCCCTCCTGGGGCACACACTGAACACAGGAGGACAATATAGCACTCTGGAGACTGTAGAGCTGGGTCAGGACCTGCTACCCGAAGGGTGGGGAAGGGAAGGCATTCTTGGCAGAGGGAACAGCATGAGTAATGGCCTGGAGGTGAGTGATGACTCCTTGGTGCCTTTGAGGAGCAGGGGGGTGGGGGGGCAGAGATGCTGGAGAGGCTGGGAGAGCCTGGGCACTCAGGGCAAGTAGCGGAGGGAGTCTGACCTTGCAGGTCGGGGGGCCCCAGCCTCGGGCCTCCCCGGTACTGGCCCTCACCTTCCTCATCGCTGTCCTCCTCCTCCTCCTCCTCCTCCTCCAGGCAGGCCTCCTCCTCCTCCTGCTGTCGGAGCAGCCGTTGCTGCAGCTCCCGCTCCTGGCAGGACTGGAGCAGCAGGTCAGAGAGCGGGCAGGCGGTGCCGGGGGCGCCGGGCTCAGGCAGCCGGTGGGCTGGGGCGCGGGCGCTGAGCTCCTCCTGGGTTAGGTACTGCCCAATGTACTGCTCGTACAGCAGCGGGGCCCGGAACCGCATCTGCTCGTCACTGAAGTACTCGCCACCTGCACGGAGACGGGGGGGTCTGCACGTGAGGCTGGGGCCTGGGTGCAGGGTGAGCACGTCTGAGCACATGTGTCCATAATCGGGCTTGTAGGAAGCCGTGGACGCGTGAGTGCAAGCATGTGCATGCACGTTCTGACACGCAGGAAAATCTGCCGAGGCCCGAGGTCACGTGGCCACAAGTACTCACGCATGCGTCTGAGCATGCGCATAAGCAGGCCGGTATGTGCATGTGTCCTTGCATGTGCAAGCATGTGTGTGCAATCAGGCCATGTACATCCTGGCCCCCAAGGCACCGGTGGTCCGGGGCTTGTGCACCACTATGCCTGGGCAGAGTGCACACACACCTGCCCGTGGGTGTGTGTGCAGGGTCACACGGGTGTACGTGCCCTCCTGCAGGTGCCAGGAGTGTGGCTGGGAGTGGGTGTGCGGGGCTCCACAGGCAGGGGTCCCGCACACAGAAGCCAGGATGTAGGTTATGTGTACCTGTCTGTGCGCACAGCAGGATGTGCCAGAGGTGGGAGTCCCGGTGGTCTTCCAGACCCCGGCTCTCACCTGTTCCCAGAGTGCTCCTCTCTGCAGCCACCCCTCAGGTATGCTTGGCTTCCCCACCACCCCAAACCCGGGACCTTCACATCTCTCCTGGCTGCCTGTTCCTGCAGGGGTGGCTCTGTCCCTCAGAAAACAGTTAAACCTGCTGGGTCCTTCCAACCCACCAGTCCCAGCCCTGCCTTCAGAGCCCAGGGTGAGAATGTGCCCAGAACCCTGGCCTCTGCAGCACTGGGGTCTGTGGCTATCCCTCTCTCTTACCCCATCTTCCTGTTTCTGGGATCTCCCACCATACTGTTTCTCTCCCTCTCCCTGGCTCTGTCAGCCTCTCTCCCTGGGTCTGTTTCTGCTTCTCTGCCTCTATCCACCAGTCTCTCTTGGGCTCCGTGCCTGTCACCTCACCATTCATCCGTTCCGCCTCCCCCGATCTCTAGCTTCACTCCCTGCCTGTCACTGTGCCCCACCCTCTCCATCTCCCTCGCTCTACAGCCTATGACCTCGTTTTCTCCCTAACCAGAATCTTCACTCACTCTCCGCTTCATTTAGTTTCATCTTTCAACTTTAGTTCTGGTGTCTTTGGTCACAAAGATGCTTATAATTATGCCGTGGTCAAAACGGTTTCAGTGTTTTTCTTCGTGCCATCGACATGTGTGCCTTGTCTAAGCGGGCCTTTGTATCCCCAGGGTCACAGACACACTCCCCTAGGTTTCCTCAGCACCTCTGTGTATGGTGTGAGGTAGGGATTGCATTTTCCTGAGGGATGACCGGTTATCACAGTGCAAGGTACTGTGTCCTCCGCCCACTGATCTGAAACGGCACTTGTGTCTTTACTAAATTCTGACCCTTCTCACTGCCTATCCCATTCTCTTCCCGTTTGTACTGATCTTCCTCATTGCTTCATGTTTCTATTTCAACCTCCCTGTGTCCCTGTCTCAAAACTTGTCTCCCAGGACCTCTGTCTGTTGTCTCTACTCTTGCATCCTTGTTTCTTGCTTCCTCTGCCTCAGTCTCCCCTCCTGCCCAGCCCACTTGGCCCCACACCTTGGATGAGCTCACGCAGGGCAGCGTAGCGCCGGTTACGTAGGCGGGTGCGCAGGGTGCGGGGTCGGGCGCTGCCCTGCCGGGCCACCTCGGCACAGTAGAAGTCTGCCCGATGGTCACCGCGCAAGTGGCCAAAGCAGGCCAGGTGCTCCTCACGGAGGCTCGTGCGGAAGCGCTCCAGGAACACCAGCGGCTTCTCATGGTACAGCTGGCCCAGGATGGCCACCTTCTCCTGCTCGGTCAGGTCAGGCTCGCCCTGCTGCTGGCTGCACACGGGCAGGCGGCTGGCGGCCACGGCACGCAGCATGGCACTCACCGCCGCATCCTCAACCCCAGGGGGGCCACCATTCGGGGCCTCTGGTGCTCCCTCTGCTGCTTTCACCTTGTCCTGGGGTCTGGGTGGGACAGGCGTCCAGCTCAGCTCCCCCCAGTGCCCAGTACTGGGCTCTGTGCAGCCTGTGGGGAGAGGGGAGATTTGTCAGTCCTGGGATGGGATGGGAGGGGGCGGGGGAGGGGGGTGGGTGGAAAAGCCTAGATGCTCAGCCACTCATTTCACATTTACTGAGCACCTACTATATTCTGGGCACTGTTCAAGGTCCTAGAGATGCCACAGTAAGCACAAAGTTGACATTTTAGTGGGGGACACAGACAGTGAGAAATATAATTACTGAAAACATGTGACATGTTAACAAACGTACAGTCTGTCGGGTGGTTCCAAGGACTATGCAGAAAAATAAAGAGGAAAGGCAGAAGGACTGGGGTTAGTGGGGGGCAGTCTACAATTTCAAATGGGGCAGAGAAGAACTTGCCAAAGAAGTGACATTTCAGTAGAGTCCTGAGGTGGTGAGGGACTGAGCTATGACAGTTTTGGAGGAAGAGAGTTCCAGGGAGTGGGAACAGCCAGTGCAAAGGCCCTGAGGCACAAGTGAGCTTGGTGTGTTTACTTGGTCCTTTACCACATTTATTGACTCACTCAATTCTTTGCCTTTTCACTTATTCACAAAATCACTAACACATGCACTAACTTGTTCACTCACTCCCCATCTCCTACTCATTCACACGCTGATCCAAAGACAATATGGGCGCTGGTAACAGGAAAGCTGAACTCTAGGCAAATCTTGTCGAGAGCTGTTTCTCAAAAGTTGTGGGACTGGAGCAAGGCTGAGCAAGCAGGAAATAAGAGAAGACAGAAAATAGAGGCAACGCCTTTGGGCAGCTTGGCTGGTACAGGGAAGCGGGGGTGAGGGTTTACAGGTACAATGGGCTTCAGGAAGGGTTTTAATCATTGAGACCAGAGAAGACTGAGCCGGACCAGTCTTGCAGGGGATGTGCAGGAGGGGATGGGGCAGGGGTTGGAAAGATGCTCTGGGGGCTGAGTAGGCAAGCCTCGGGGCTGAAGAGCTGAGAGGTGGGATCTCATCTAGTTCAGGTCCAGGGTTCTGGTGTGGGGCTTGGTCAAACTGTCCCTGAGACAGAGTCATGGAGGAGGAACAGGTCTTGGGATATGGAACGTATCATGGGCACAGGGGACATCCAAGGGGAGACATCTAAGAGACTGCTAGAGGCTTCTCACAAGAAAAGTGCAGGGCTGGGGCCAGAGTTGTGAAGCCCATGGAGCCAAGACAAAACTAAAGCCAGAGGAAATGAGAGGTCATGGGGAGGGCATGGGAGTGTGTGAGGGCAAGAGAAGAGGGGGCTAGAAAGAGGCCTGACTCGGGAAGAGGACATGCCCGTGAAGGAGACCAACACAGGCTACAAAAGGGGCCCCCGAAAGACAGCTGCGCCTTAATTCCTGGAGGCTGTGTTACTGCATTTGGCCAAAAAAATGGGTCTCCACAGATGCGATGAAGTTAAGGCTCTTGGGACTGGGAGATTATCTTCGATTGGGGCCTAAATGCCACAATGAGTGTCTGTAAGACAGAGTCCGAGAGGGAGCCTGGACATTTGCAGAGAAGGGCCATGTGAAGACGGATAGAGGCAGACGCCTGAGTGATGTAGCCAGAAGCCAAAGAACGCCAGGAGCCATTAGAAGCTGGAAGAACCCCCGAGGGAGCCCTCCACAGTCCTGCTAACACCTTGATTTCTGCCTAGTGGTACCAATTTCAGGCCTCTGGCCTTCAAAACTGAGAGAATACATTTCTGTTGTTTTTAGCCCCCGAGCTTGTGGTCATTTGCTGCAGAGGCCATAGAAAACTGACAGAGGCTGGGCAGGAGGAGCCTGAGAGAAGGGAAGGAAATGGGAAAGACCGGTGTCACTGAAACCGAGGGACAAGGTTCAAGAGTGATGGAGGATTCAATGGCATTGAATTCTCCGAGCAGTCCAGTAGGAAAAGCCCTAAATGGGGTGACTCCGTTGAAGTACTTGGGGGAGGTCATTGGCGGCCCTGATCAGAGCAGTTTCTGAAGGTGAAAGCCAGACGGCAAGTGGGTGGGAGGTAAGGAAATGGGAGACAGGTGTGGAGGACTCTCTGGAGAAGATACATGGTATCTGGAAGGTACATGGGATCAAAGGATAGACTTTAGGTTAAAACATTTTTTTATTACGGAAAATTTCCAACATGCACAGATGTAGAGAAGACAACCAAAGTCCCCCCTACCCCCACCCCACATGGCCATCATCTAGCTTCAACAGTTACCAATTCTTGGCCAGTGATGCTTCAGCCAACTTCCCAACCGCTCCTCGCCCCATCTGGGATGACTCGGAAATAGCGGGATGAAAATTTAAGGTGAGCAAAATGAAAGCATTTTTATTTTTTTAAATGTTTATTTGTTCTGAGAGAGAGAGATTGAAAGAGCGTGAAAGCGGGAGGAGGCAGAGACAAGAGGGAGAGAGAGAGAATCCTAAGCAGGCTCCGCACAGTCAGCTCAGAGCCCAACGTGGGGGTGGGGGGTGGGGAGGGGGCTGCATCTCACAAAGCCTGAGATCACAATCTCAGCAGAAATCAAGAGTTGGAGGCTTAACCCACTAAGCAACCCAGGTGCCCCCAAACTAAAGCATTTTAGATACGGAGGGGAAGGCATCAGGAGAATAAAGAGATTGAAAATGCAAAGGAAAGGGGGCGGGGGGGGGGGGTAGGCAGCACAGAAATGGATTAAGGACCTGAGGCGGCAGATGGAACTGCGGACTTTGGGGGAAGGGGAATGAGAATGAAATGGGGAAGCTGTTTAAGTCTCGAATAAGCAAGACTTTGCATGGGACAGGAGGAGGGTGAGCCTGGGGACAAGGAAAGGGTCAGTGTGACTTAGGGAAGGAGGTCATTTGAAAGGCAGGGTTGATTGGGACACTGGGACTTAGCCGGGACAGGGGACAGGTTTATGTTGACCTAAGAGTTAGCTTGGTAAGGAACCGGGCTAGCTTGGCACATGGAAACGGCTGGATTGGAACTTGAAAGAGGTTAATTTCAGGGGAGGGAATGGGGAAAAGCACTGCAGCTCGCAACAAGGGACGGATTAATCTGGACTAAGTGGCCACGCGGACTGGTAAACCCGAGAGCAGGTGTCCCCCTATAAAGAGTCCTCCTGCGAGCTCACGGGGAATCATTTCCCAGTGACACCATAGCCCCACCCTCCCGCCTCCTCCGAGTGGCCAGGACCTCACCTTCATCGGGTTCCCTCGCCGCCGCCGTGGTCGCCACGGTCTCCATCCTGATTCTCTATTACTTGTTAACCGCCGCGGCAGGCCCCGCACGCCAATTCTGGTCCCAAGTCCTCAGCGGCCACTTCCGGCCGAGCACGCTCCTGGGTCCCGGTGCTCCGCCGAGTCCGAAACAACAGTTCCGGGCTGAAGGCGAACCTTCCTTTGCGCATGCGCGGCTCCCCCAGGTCCCGCCTCCTCGCAGCCAGGAAGGTTAAGGGCGCTGGAGTCAGGGGAGTCTCGTCCACTCTTCCTCCCCCACCCCTATCTGACCTGCTGCAGAATTGCACTGTCTGGAGGGATCTGAACTACTGTTCACTGCTCGAACTTCAAAGTCTGGCATGCTTACTTTTTGGATGGATAGTTGAATGGCCACCTTCCAGAGCCTCTTGAGGGTTTATGGTCTGGCTTTGACTCCAATCCATCCCCTTTTTGTCCTTCACCACCTCAAAGAATAACTAAGCTTGTCTCTTGCTTCTGGCATCACAGCCAGTCCCTGGCTAGCAGGAGATGGGCGGTGAGATCAGACAGAGCTTCCCACTGTGTTCCCAGGACCTTGGGAATTTGCAGATGTGGAGGGGGGACAACCTTGGTCCTGATCTGCTTGAGGTGTAGGGTAGGGACTCCTATTCAAGTGTGAGTTACCAACAAAGTAGGCAGACACCACGCAAGTGACTACCCTGAGTGGCCAGGGATCTTATGGGGTTGCCTACCCCAGCCTGGAGGGTCAGGGAAGGCATCCTTCCAGGAAGACACCCAAGCTGAGACCTGAACGATGAGCAGGACTTAAAACCACCGATCTAAAGTTCAGAGGAACAGCAAAAGATGAAGCCAGAGGTCACCAGGAGCCAGGCACACGGGTGAGGGTGGGGGGCTCATAAGCTGCACTAAGTAGCTTGAGCTCCTTTATCCTTCAGGTAGCAGGCAGGAGGGCATCAGGGTAAAGGACTAGAGGTAAGGGGGATCTGTGAGGACGCTGGTGCAATGATCCAGACACTGTGGACAGGAGCAGGGGAATAACTTCCCATTTGCTACAGTAGATGGGTGGAGACTACACTTAAGAGATTACCCAGAGAGGTCAGCAGAGGGTGCTGTTGCCCTACATGTGGACCTGCAAGGAAGGGGATTTCCCAGATGGGGGCCAAGGCCCTTCCTTCTGCTCTCCGGGATAGGCGGAGTGGGGGCAGGGGTACTGTAGGGTCCCTTTTAGCCCAACTAGCCACCAATCTTGGGTCCATCTCACATTCTAATGCCCCAGCCCCAATCTCAAAGCTGGTCAGCCTTCCTCCTGCCTTTTTGCAGCCTGTGTCCCATTCACAAGGCTCTGAGGTACTATAAGTGAAGGGGCTGAACTGGCCACTCCTGTGCCCCAGGACTGTCCCTCACAAGGGGCCAGGAATACCACATGTCCAGAGGGGATAAAGGAATGACTCCAGTTGTTGGGAAAGGAGGATACTAGGCCACAGAAATGCAGTCAGAGTCTTTTACCCTGGCTGTTTTTAAAACTGTTCTCTTGTCCAGCTCCCCTCACCAAACTCTCCACCTCCGGCTTTCACAGCTGACCACTTGGTGCCGTCACCATTTAGAAAGTCTGTGTTACCTCTGGACTGGGAGACCCGTGAGAGTAGGGCTCAGGACTGCCTTGACCATGCTATATCCCCAGCACTGTCCAGAGTGAGGCACAGAGCGGGCACCGTGGAATTCCCACCGGCCTGGATCCAGAAGCACAGGCAGGAACCGTCCTAAGTCTAGCACCCAAGGCCGGGGCTGACTTGTCTGGGGAGTCACACCCAGTGATGACTCCCAACAGTCCACCCCTGGTCTCCATCCCATCAGCCCTACCTCATCCTCTGCCTAGGGACCTGCCATGCCTTCTACTCACAAATTCATGGAGAGATTTGGGACTGTCTGGTGTGAGAGGATCAGAAAAGAGCGGGGACCAGAGAACTACTTTAAAACTGAGAGCCCCAGTTTTAAGGGGGCATTCCCAGCACCAAAAATGGGGCCCAGCACATGAATCCCTCAATACGTGTTTAATAGATGAGCAAATAATGTCCCCCTGAAAAGGCCCCACCCCAATTAAAGGCCAACTGCAGTAACACTTCAGGGTTTCAACCCTGCTTCCTTCCTGCTAGGAGGTGCCATGTCATTTATTGAAAGAAAACAAAACAAAGCAAACACATTTCTTAATAAGTGCAGTTTGTTAAAATCCTGTTAAAACATATGGGTCAAGGGGAAGTAAAAATAATCAGAGGATCATTGTAGGAAAAACCTTTAGGTCTGGCACCTGGGAGACCTCTGGAGAGGAGGCAGTGGGAGAAATTTCATGTTCTGAAGGGAAGGAGCCCCCCAACCTCCCCTTCTTCCCTCTCACCCGCTTAATCCCACCAGAAACTACCAAGACGCCCGGAATAAAAGGTTTCAAGTTCAATAGTCACACTCTCTCCAAATACAAAAAGCAGTTACAATTCAACTCAACACAGAAGCTTGTGTGCAAAGTTACGGGAAACTGAGACATCGTATAAAAAGTTAGGTTAAAGATGATTCTATAGTTTTGTTTTGTGTGTTCTGTTTTGAGGGTGTGGCTCTTCCTCAGTCACCTGAACTCAGCAAAGAAATGGTTATCCTGATGAAGTATCGACAGCCACAGTAAAAACAGAGAAATTCTAAAAATTAAAAAAAAAAAAAAAAAAAAAAAAAAAAAAAGCATAATTACCAAAAAAAAAAAAAAAATCTGTCACTGCTTCCTCCCTCCGCATTTTACTTTTTAAACTTGTGGTTTTTTTTTTTTTTTTTAAGTTTTTGATTTTTTTTTTTTTTTAAATCCTGAAAAGTAGACAGTAAAACAGCTCCTGGAAGAATTTACAACCAACTGCATGAGGGTGTGGGAAGCTGAGGGGGCTGGAGCAGGACTGGGACAGATGGGCAGAAGGGGCCCTCCCTCAGCCACTGCAGCCTCACTGTTTGACCAAGGGGGGGGGGGGGGTCTTCAGTCAAAAAGGAGGAGGGGAGGAGGAAGAAGAGGAGAAGGGGAGGAAGAAGGGGACAAACAGAAAATAAAAGGTCACTGTTGCCTGTTTGAATCCAGAGAAAAATGCCCGGCCCTGTGTTGGGGAAGAAGCCCCTCAGAGGGGAGGCAGTGGGCTGAAAGGAGGCAGCCCTGGGATGACCCGTCCCCCAGCACCACAGGACCCAGTGGGGGTAGACGAGGGGGCCGAGGTGGGCGCTGGTGGAGGAAGCCGGCAGGGGCCTCCAGAGCACACCGGCTACTGTGTGCTTGTGCCTCCCTGTGTGTTCCCGGAGTAGCTCCCGTAGTCGTAGTTCCCGTAGTATGGTGGCCACTGGCCCTGGTTCTGATAGTACTGGTTCCACTGCTGGGCATACTGGAGAGAGAGACCAAGAGCACCAGGTTGTCCTTACCCAGACCCACATTTGGCTCCTGCCTTGACCCTACTCCCACCCAGGGCAGAGATGCGTCCCCTGAGAGAGAAATCAAGGCACCTTGGGAGGACAAGTGGTTGACCTGATGCCACGTGGATGGACAGTCAGGGACTAAAGCCCAGACCTCCTGGCTTGCCAACCTAATGTCCTTTCAGGTACAGCCAGATAGCCATATTCAAAACACTTACTAATAGCTATGATGGCCTAGCACCAACCCAGGGGTGTGGACACTGGCCATGGTGCTGAAGCAGGATTTGAAGGCCCCTGCTTTGTAGTTTGCTTGCTGCACTGGGAGGGGAGGTTCAGATCACGTATTCAGCAGCTGGTACAGAAGTGTCCACCAAATGGAATGGCTACATCAGACAAATACTGGCCTGAGGCCAGCCCATCTTTTTAGGAATAAATACAGACTCCAGTCCACGCCCCTGGAAGTCTCTTTAGCACACCCTCCCCCCACCCCCATAGCCTGAGTCTGGCACCTACCTGCTGATACTGGTTATAGCTGGGCTGAGGATAGGTCTGTGCGGTGGGGGGCGGCGGTGGGGTGTAGGGAGCCGGGTTGTAGCCGCCATAGCTCCCATAGTTGTAGGCAGGCGGTGGTGGAGGTGGAGGTGGAGGGGCTGTGTAGCCCTGGCTGTACCCTCCCTGGTTGTACGGTGGCTGGCTGTAACTCGGCTGGAAAACGGGGGGAAAAATCAGGGTTCTGTGAAATAGCTCAGCTGGGATGGAGGAAGGGCCTTTGTAAGCAGTGGGCCCACAAAGGAACTTCCTTGGTGGAGGTTGTCTGAGGGCTGAGGAAACGGGTCAGCTCTGGGACATGGCAGGACAGGGTGGGATGTAAGGCTGTGTTCTGCAGTCTCCTGGCTCTAAGACCCTGGGGGAGCAAGGCGCACAGCATCTCTTGAAATTCCACTGCTTTCTCCCCTTCAGGCTGCTTTGTGTATTCAGTAAGCTTGAACACTCAATAAGTGGTGGCAGTTGCTCTGGGAAGGTTGGCTGAGAGCAACTGTAGTAGCAATTTCCCAGGTGCTTCCCAAGTCCAGGCTCTATCGTTAACCCATCTAATCCCCCCATCAAATCTGAGAGGCAGGTTCCATTAGTGGCATTTTACAGAGAAGGAAGCTGACACTCAAGGAGGTGAAACAACCGGGCCCAAGTCACACAGTAAAAAGTGGTGGAGCTGGGAGTTAAGCTCTGGTCTGTCTAGTTCCAGAGCTTTCCCCACAAAGCTATAATGCCACCCATCCCTCACAACAAACCTCAGAAGTGAGTTCTATAAACAACTCTAGCCTTTTATGAAGAATATGAGGTCCGGAGAGGTGAAACATTTATGTAAGGTTACAGAACTAAGACGTGGGGCGGGGGCTTGAACTTGTGCCTGCCCAAATCCCGTTCTAGGAAATATTCTGGTTAAAGCAGGACTAGGAGCCATTCACCAATGTCTCTTGGCAGCTGTTCCCAGGCCTGGCATGTGGAAGGCGCTCAGGAAATGGCTGCGGACGGCTCTGGGTGACAGGCCTGTGCATACCAGAGTCCGAGCACCAGCTTGTGGAGAGTTGGAACTGAGCTAGGAGCTGCTCCAGAGTGAAACTCTCAGGGCACAGGGCGAGACCTCCCAACCTTAGGGCCTGTCTCGGTATGTTAGAGATAAGGGGGTCAGTCCCTTCCAGCCTCGGCAAACGGCAGCTCCGATCAAGTGCTTTCTTGGGGATTCAGTAGAGGCCAGCGACACAGCCCAGAAAAATTTACTTGCTGGAGCATTCAACACTTAACAGCACACCACCCTGAGAGGTGGGGTGAGGGGGAAAAACAAGAAGTTCCCAATTTATCTGGGTCTGGAAGGAGTATCTAGGGTCCATCCAGTCAAAAGCACTGCCAGGAAGAAGGGCAGGGCTGGAGGGAAGAGTGGAGACCCGCGGCTGGAGCACGGGACCACAACCGCTGCCCCGTACATGTTATGTTCTCACCTGTGGAGGGCTGTAGCTGCTGACAGTGGGGGTGCTGGTATTGGCGCTCGAGCCAGGGATGTTGCTATTCTTGTTGTAGCTGCTGGCCCCTGGTGGGTTCCGAGCAGGGCTGTAGCTGGGTGGTGGCGGCGGCTGTTGCGGTGGAGGCTGCGGTGGCGGGGGCTGCTGTGGTGGCGGCTGTTGCTGGGGAGCCCGGTTGTAGCTGCCTCGGTTGTTGGAATTGTTGTTATCCCGGCTGTTGTTACCCCAGCGGTTCTGGTTGTAGCCACCACCTCCGCTGCGGTTGAAACCTGCATTGGAGAAGCCAGGTGGGAGGTCTCGTCATTCTGAACTTGGGACCCTCAGGAGCTGGGCTCCACTCTGGGTTTCCCCAGACCCCTGGGCATGTCCCCCATACAGCCCTGATAACTCAGTCTTCACTGTCTGCTGACAGGTTTGTCCTGCCCACTGGACTGTGAGCTCGTGACCAGGGCTGTTTTGGTTTCTACTGTGTCCCCAGCATCTTGATAGCTATTGAACAAATCAGAGAAGGTCAGGAAGAGGGATGCTAAATACTGAGGACAGTCCTCTTCAGGCTGGGTCAAATGGGCCATCTCTCCTGAGCCCTTGACCAGCTGCTGCTGGGCCCAGAACCCTTGCCCTGTCAACTTCCACAGGTCTCTGGACCTCAGCCTAGACATTGCTATCTTGGGAGGCCTTTCCTGAGCCTGGCTCCCTCACAGGCTGGATCTGGTGTCACCCAAGCTCACAGTAACCCTGGGCTCTGCCATTCAGTCCAGAGTCCTTCTGTACTGTCAGCACAGGGTGATGTGTCTGTCCAGGTCATGGCTGTGCCCCCAGAACCATCTAGCACAACACTGAAACAGTTGGGTATGCTAGTTAAATCATGATCATACACTTTACCTCAGAGACAGCAGAACTTAAGATAGAAAACTTGGGCACTGGACCACCTGCTCCCAGCTCTGGATTTAGCTGGGAGAAACTTGGGCAAATTAACCTAAGCCCATTTTTCTATTTGTTTGAATACTAAACCCCGAAAACAGTCCTAACGTTTGCCTTGTGCCTGAGCTGGAAGGCAGGACCGGCAGTAAACTCGGCCTGGCCCCTCTTCTTAAGGAGCTCACGGTCAGATGGAAGGTTGGACTTGTAAAAATGACAGAGGGTGGGGGCGCCTGGGTGGCGCAGTCGGTTAAGCGTCCGACTTCAGCCAGGTCACGATCTCACGGTCCGTGAGTTCGAGCCCCGCGTCAGGCTATGGGCTGATGGCTCAGAGCCTGGAGCCTGTTTCCGATTCTGTGTCTCCCTCTCTCTCTGCCCCTCCCCCGTTCATGCTTTGTCTCTCTCTGTCCCAAAAATAAATAAAACGTTGAAAAAAAAAAAAAAATTAAAAAAAAAAAAAAAAAAAAAAAAATGACAGAGGGTGACCTACAAATGGGCATGGGCTTCAGAAGCAATCCCCAGGAGAAGCAGGACAGTGGGAATTTCCCTGAGGCCCCAGAGTTTGATCACCTTGGTTCTCCACCAGAATTCAGCCCACAGCTGGTGCTAGGGAAAATTCATCTGCTGACTGAATAAGCAATCACCAACCCTGACCCGGGAGCCAAGAGCGGAGAGAGCTCTGCTTGAGATGTCTCACCTCCTCGGTAGTTGCCTCCTCCACCACTGCCTCCTCCTCGGTTCTGGAAGCCTCCTCGGTTGCCCCCTGGTGGGCCTCTGTTGTCATAGCGCTGGAAACCACCACCGCCCCCACGGCCCCGAAATCCACCACCACCTCGGTTGTCAAAGCGCTTTTCAGGGGGTGGCCCGGCCTTGCGACCTTCTTCGTTGTATTGCCTCACCAGTTTGTCTGCTTCTTCCCGCTGCAGCTCAATGAACAGCACCTCATCCAGGAAGTCCCCAACGTCTGGTAACGTGAAGTTGGCTAGGAGGAAGGCAGGGCCCCGGAGGGAACAGGGAGAGGGAGGTCAGTACCTCCCAAGGGCTAGTCCCCTACACCCCCAGGACACTGGCCGGCCAGAAGGGAGATGGCAGAGGCATGAATAGTGAGTGACAGAAGTGAGAAAGGGTCCTAACCTCTCTGACAATGATCAGGAGTTAATAAAGACTCTCCTGTCCCTTTTCTGAAGAGGTGGCTACAAGCCCCACCAAATATAAACACTCCCTCCAGCCTCCCCAGGGAGTGAGCCAGAGACGTGGAATCACCATCCTTGTTTCTACACAGGAGCAGAATGAAGCTTGCTCAGTCACCCCACCAGTGGGTGCCAGAGGCAGGAGATGTGCAGGTCTCAGCGTTTCCCGCCACATGTCCTCTCCCTCATCCTGCCCCAGCCCCATCTAGTCTAAACCATGCTGTGAGAGATGCCAGCAGCTCTTCCATTCACAGGTGCACTAGACCGGGAAGGGCAAAACGGAGCAAGGAAAGAATGGACAAGATCAAAAGAGGAATAAGCAAGGAGCTGGGGAGGAAAGGATGATGGAAGGCGCTTTTCTCCTAAGGACCCTGCTGTGCTGGCTTATCTCCTACCTTTCATTTCTAGGACCGCGTGATCTGGGACATCCTTCCCCTCCTCATCAGTTCGCTTTATAGTCCGGTCTTTTAGGTCCTCATCAGTGGGACAAATTACAATAGCTTTGCGCTGGAAGCCTTCAAATGGTCTCATTTTTCGTCTCTGGGCTGACCCATAAACATTTGTCTAGGGGTAGGAAACAGAAGAGGCAAGAGATGGTACGTTACGAGTTGGGTTTTTTCCTATCAGGTATTCTGTGGGCCAGGAATTGAGAAAAGGACACTAGCTCTAAGCAAACAAAACAAAACAAAAAAAAAACTCAGGAAACTGTGCTCTTTTTTTGTTAAGATTCTTGAGCCCATTCTGAGAAATTGGCTTTGGGAAAGTGGCTGCTGACAGTCACAGGACAAGGGGTACCTACACTTGGGCTTTTAACTCCTATTTGTTCTTGGTATGCCATTTTACGCCCTACCCCTCCCCACCCCCAATTCTAAAAGTAACACCTGCTCACGATAAAACTGTCAGAGTACAAGGATAAAGTTTAGAGTAAGAATAATCCCTTCATCCGCTTACTGCCAGTCCTACTTCCCAGAGATGGCCTGTACTGAATTTATGTATTTCCAGGAAGATCTGTGTGATTTTTTTTCTTTCTTAAAGCACCGACTTTGAGACCTGGTGGAAAAATCTTATAGGTACACAACGAAAACTGTTCATGTTTAAAATGCAGGGTGCATGGGTGGCTCGGTCGGTTAAGTGTCGCACTCTTGATTTTGGGTTAGGTCATGACCTCACAGTTCATGGGATGGAGCCTGCCTGGGATTCTCTCTCCCTCTCTCTTTACCCCTTCCCTGAGCTTGCTCTCTCCCCTCTTCTCTCTCTCTCATAAAAAATAATAAAATATGCAACGCTTCACAAACGTGTCATCCTTGAGCAGGGGCCATGCTCACCTTCTCTGTGTCGTTCCAATTTTAGTGTGTGTGCTGTCAAAGTGAGCACCGATCTGTGTGATTTGTAACACAAGTGGAATCATGCCACATACTCTCCTGAAGGCTTTTTTCACTTAATGTTTCTTTAACCTTTTTTCTGTGTCAGTGTTCACTTTTAATGGCTCCATAATATTTACACAGTGGTTGCCATAATCAACCACCCCCTTTTGACTGCCGTGTGGACTGTTTTCATTCCCTCAGTCCCTCTCTAAAACATCAGTCTCATCCACAGGCTTTTACCCAGAGCCTGACGAGGCAGCAGCCCATGCTTTTCACAAGTGGTTTTGCTGCTAACATTTTGTTCTCTTCGTCTGGGCGGTGTGCAGTGTGCACTGGGCACAAAGTGGGTCTCTAGAAAACACTTGATTGAGAGCAGCAGTGACCATTAGCTTCCATTTATTGAAAACCAACTACGTGCCAGGCCCTTTGGGACTGGGGTCCAGACCTGGGAGATTCAGCCTGCACACCCAAACCTTCTGGATGCTACTCCAAAAAAAAAAAAAAAAAAAAAAAAAAAAAGCAGGCCCACCCCCACTAAGGAACCCCCAAACCCCATTCTCTAGAAGTGGGGCCCAGGCACCTATACGGGTATCCACCCTATCCAAACTCAGACACTCAACAGCTCTGGAGTAACGAGGAATAATTGCATTTAAACAACTTCTAATGGCTTTGACAGGGACTCAAGGGAGAAGCCACAGAGGTGAAGAGTCTGTAAGGGGCATGCACCAGTGGACACAAAAATATGGCATTTTGAAGACACAGCCTGGCAAAGTGGAAAAACCCTAGTGCGGCCAGTAACTAGCTCTGGCCAGCCCTTATACAGTTGCCTCATCTGTAAAACAGAGATGAGAAGCTGCCCTCCTAGAGCTGGTGAAGACTGAGCGGAAAAGGACCACAAAGCAACCATCCAAACACGAGGAACTCCTAGAGTGGGGTTATGAGGCAGCCTCCAGAGTGGGAGCATCTTGACAGAGGCAAGCAGTGTGTGGCGTGGACCTGGTCAGGTCACACCTGCATGGCCCTGGGTGAAAAACTCTGGCTTACTTGTCTGTAAAATCAACGTACTGCGTACTTCATGAGTCTGAGTCTCAAGCCCTGAAAGGGGAAAAGAGTATGAATGTCATACAGTCGTTATTAAGACAATAGGAGTTCATGTGAGTAAAAGCCCTTGATTAGCCCAGGGCCTGGCTCACAGCCAACACTTAACAAATGGGAAGCACGGCTGTTATGGCTATTATTGTGGAGGGGGTGTGTGCCATGGATATTCTCGCTGTTAAAATGTGAATGCAAAGCAACCCAGGCCAGGGGAGGATCAAGATACAGTGACATCCCATCAGATGGGCAGGGACAGTGAGATGGGACAGGGAGAACACAGGCTTTGGGGAAGAAGCTTGGGGTTGAAATCCCAGCTGTGCCTTCTACTATTTGTGAGGCTGTAGACAAGTCACCTAATTAGCCTGCCTCTCAAATTTCTTCATCTGAAAGACAGGGATCGTGTCACCCTCCTCTTGGCTCTGTTGAGGAGTTGCAGATGTGAAAACGTCTGGCATGTGGCAGGGAGGGGGCAGGAAAAGTTCCAAGTCAACACACACAGGGTGGGTCTGAAAATATAGCCAACAGGACTGACACTGTCCTTGGAGAGGCTTCCTAATGGAAAGGACCAAGGAAAGTTAAATTAAAAAAAAAAAAAAGAAAAAGAAAAAGTCACAAGAGATCCTCTCCCAAGACACAAGGAACAGGAAGCTGGGCTGTGGGTCAGCCAGAGCCCAGGGACCCCAGAGCACATATGCTGAAAGATCTGGGCTGTGGGTGTAGCTGTTCTCACCAACCAGACCCCCAGCCCTAACACACACTAGGCAGGGATGTTCCTCCCTGTTCCCCAGGGAAAATGTTCCACCCTTCAAGGAGGGGCAGGAGGACACCCAGGCTGGGACCTGGGACCAGCCCAAGGAGAGGCCTTGGGCCACAAATGGTTAAGAGGCACATCAGGTTAGAGGAAAGGTCCCTCTCTCCACTGCTCTTCCTGGACTCATTCCTAAAGGCAAAGCAGAAAGTGGCATCTGATCATAGCAAGATAGAATTTGGCCTCCTCTAGCTAAATAATGAGGTTTTTCTCCTGGCACAAAGGTCAGAGTGAATAGATGCCAGTGTGACTGTGGCCCTAGATCATTCTACGGACAACCCATTCCATGTTCTTGCTCTTAAGAAGCGATCTTATTTTGACTGCCTCGAACCCCAAGGACATGGATAAACACCACCTGGAGGTTTCCCAAGGGGCAGATGGGGGGCAGAGGCTCGTCCCTGCAGCTTCTGGGGATAGGAGGGGTGGGGGCGGAGCAGAACCGACTCATAAATAGCTGGCCCCTGTCGGGGGAAGTGGCTAGACTTGGGAGGGATGGCTCCTCAGACACTCTGGAACGGAGGTGCTGAGAACACACTTGGCGAGTGTTTTCAAGACTGCCTGTCCCTCCCCCTTAGTCCTGGGCTTGGGGAAGGGAAGTGCCTGAACCAGGCCAGTAGAAATGCAAATGCCTGGCTTCCAGGAGGAAAGGGAGTTAGCTGCTGGTGGCTGTTGCTACAGCAAACACAGTGAGGTCAGGGCCCCTGAGCCGGCCCAGCACTGCTACGGTTACTAGGGGCTGCTGGTGGCTGTTGCTAGGAGACCAGCACAACAGCTAGGTCAGCTTTTCCAGCTGTGTGGGATCCCTCTGTCCAGCTCCTGCTTCTCCCAGTCCCACCCTGCTTGAAGATGCTGACTCTACGAAGGTCTGTGGATATGTTTCTTGCCTTCCTGTCCCCAGCTATCCCCAATACCCAGCCATGTGGGCCAAAGGACAGGAACTGGGTTCCTCAAAGAAGCTATGTGGATAGCTCTAGTGTATGACAGCCTGAGGGAATGAGGGAGAAACACAGTGGGCTCCCAGCCTGAGTTCTGTGAGAGTCCCACTGTCCCCTGTCGAGAGCTCGGCAGGGTCAGGCTGGCAGTGACAGAAACATGGCTGGACTCGTGGAGCAAATTTAAAGCTGGTGACAAGAGTTCACTTTGGGCTCAGGGAGGTGAATCCAGTGGAAGGAACCACACATGTAGGAAGAGAATTGGCTGGAGTGTCAACAATGACACAGGCTGAGGCTCTGGGGATGGGAAGGTGAAGAGAAACCCCTCCCTCTCCAACACCTGCCAACAACAGGCGGTTAACTTTGGGCCTCTAATCTCAGCCCTAGGTTTCTGTTTCAGGAGAAGGCATGGCGCTTGTCAACAGGGACACAAAGTGGGACTAGAACCACATGTTCTGACGACTGAGGCAGGGCTGGCAATGTGGTCACCTCCAGTGCGGTTTCTGATTACTGCCTGGCCTGGCTCTGAGCTGTTAGAGCCCTGAGGGAACTCCTAGCCTGCAGTCCTCAACTCTGGGGTGGTTTAGGGCCCTCACACACGGCCCTGCAGAGGCCTTCTCAAAAGCCTCCAGGAGAGTTCCTGTGCTGGGTCAGGGGCAGGCCAGGCAGCATCTCATTCCAGACGCTTTCCACCGGTTAAGAGAGGGCCCCAGAGACCACGTGAAGCAATGTGGCTTCCAACTTCTTTCTCCCTTGCTCTTCAGCCTTTTACCAGTCAAGCAAAGCTAGCCATGTCCCTCTCCCCACCACCCTCAGGGCAAAGTCTCAACTCCTTTTACCATCATCCATGTCCTGGCTAGGCACCCCACCTCCAGAAAGCTTTCCTAATTTTCCACCAAGGCTCCCACCATTCTTGGCTGTGACTTTCTGGGAAGTCAGCAGTGACCTGTTCTACCAGTAAACTGACCAAAGAACTTCAAATAGGTTCTTTTCCCTGATGAGGCCTACCTAAGCTTCCCCTTTGGTCCATCTACTTTTTTTCCCTCCCCAGATGTCCCACATGATCTCAAGAGGACTCAAGTAATCATGGAATGTAGGTCCAGGCCCCAACACACCTGAGAGCTTGTGCTCAATGAGATACATCCTGGGGTAGGGGCTGGGATCCTGGCCGAAGGCAGAATCCTGGCTCACACAATTTCTTTCTCCTTCCCTCTCAAGGACTAGCATTTCTGAGGCCAACCTAAGTAACAGGAGAGCCACATGGAGGGAGGTCTGAACACTAAGGAAAAATCAGAGAGAAAAGGGAAAAAGAGCCTTGAGCTGAGATCCTGGGATTGTAGGGACATGGCCTGCATTACTGTCTCTGCTTTGGGAGGTCTATCTAGCTCAGGAGACAGCTGTTCATCAACTTATCCTCATTGTCAAAGCTGGTGGAGTGGGAAGTGCCAGCATCTGGCCAGGGGTCTGCTGTGAATCTTGTATCATACCCCCAGGATTTTCTGGAACCCACTTTTGGGGCTTAAGCCAAAAAGACAGATCAAACCACTGACTTTAGACCTCTTCCCAGGCCTGAGTAACCTATAGCTTCAGACCCCAAGTCAATCCTACGATCTGTGGTTAATCCAAGAACACTCTTCTCCCTCCTTCAGAGTTTAGGTTATTTTGTCTCCCTGCTGGCCTAGATCACTTGGCCTGACCTGCAGGTCCCCCCTACCAGGAAGCCAGAAGCCCTGAAGAGCACAGGTGCACCGAGTACTGCCCTGGATCCTGTCCCTGAACAAGCCAGCACAAGCTGAGAAGGCTAAGCTGTTCTATGCCTGGCTGAGGTGCTAGGGCTTGACTTCCAGAGAGAGCCCATTTTGAAATGTTGAACACGGACGTTAAGACCATCTACCGCTATGACTATAATCCTTCTCCACCGGGCTACATATTTGAAATAGGTTTCACAGTTAATTTAACCAGCAAACTGAGAAAAAGATAGGCAGGGAATACTTGCTGGGGTGTCCAAACAAGGAATCCTCAAGGTGTTAAAACACCACTGCTCTCATACCTTTTAGGACCCAGTCCCACTGGGGCCTAGTCAGACTACAATTTCAAAATGCCCTGACAAAAAGAATGGGGCAAAATGAGGCTTGTTTAAAAAACAAACTCTGGGGCACCTGGGTGGCTCAGTCGGTTGAGCAGCCAACTTCGGCTCAGGTCATGATCTCGCGGTCAGTGAGTTCGAGCCCCGCGTCGGGCTCTGTGCTGACAGCTCAGAGCCTGGAGCCTGTTTCAGATTCTGTGTCTCCCTCTCTCTGACCCTCCCCTGTTCATGCTCTGTCTCTGTCTCAAAAATAAATAAACATTAAAAAAAAAAATTAAACAAACAAACAAAAAAACTCTTAGGGTGCCTGGGTGGCTGTCTGTTGAGCGTCTGACTCTTGATTTCGGTTCGGGTCACAATCTCACGGTCTGTGGGATCAAGTCCCTTGTTGGACTCTGCGCCAACAGCACGGATTGGGATTTTCTCTCTCCCACTTTCTCTGCTCCTCCCCTGCTCACGCTCTCTCTCTCTCTCTCAAAATAAATGAATAAACGTGAAAAAAAAGAAAGAAAAAAAGAAAGAAAGAAAAAGAAGTCTTTTAAAGGGGGAGAAAGCTGGCTATATGCATCAGTAATGGGGCTGAGCTGGGGGAATAACGCTGGGTGGCTCCTGGACTATCCTGTGCTCAACTGTTTTGCTTTTTTGTTTTTTTCGTTAACCCAATTAGTACTTTACAAATGTGAGTCTTCAGGGCTCAATCCTATGGTCTCGGTGTTTGTCACTGGATGAAAGTACACCTTTTCAGCTCCACCTTCCAGAATAGCAACACTCAGAGCGAATCTCACATCTCCACTATCACAGAGTAGTGCCAGAGGTGTGGCACGGCTTTGACCAACTTTTAGTTTTTGTAGCATGGCTGTTTCATCAGCAAGCCAAATTTCCACTCTTGACACCTAACTGCTTGGCAAGATCCTTTAAATAAATTTGTCTATCATAAAGATCACTGATCTTAAAGACTGATCATAAAGATCAGTCAATAGCTTTTTTCTTTTTGTCTTTAAGAACTAATTTCTTACCGTGAGCTCTCTCTTTTTCTATGTTGGCTAGGAGGCCTCATTTCTTCCACTGTAAACATCAGCTTACTGGTTTATTATGAAAAGGATATAACTCGGGAGCAGCCCGATGGAAGAGATGCAGAGGGCAAGATACAGGGAAGGGGCACGGAGCCACTCTCCCCAAATTTCCATGTGTCCCCTGACCTGGGAGCTCCCGCTCAATTGTTTTGTAGAAGATGTCACTCCTATGCAAAGCCAACCTGGTTCCCTGGAGATTCCAACCACCTTTCTGACAAGCCAGCGCCACCACCAGCTCCACCGTCATCAGGACACTTTGAACTCACGGTAACCAAAGTACCCAGGGCTACATGAATGGTAAGGCTGCCAGGCTGGGGGTACTACTTGGGTTACGTATTTGCACTCAGAGATTTTAAAGAAAGGGCAAATGCAAGGTGGAAGGGAACAGAGGCTTGTTCGTAGATCCCCACGTATAGGATTTGCTACTTGAAAAAGTCTTCAGGGGGGCGCCTGGGTGGCTCAGTAGGTTGAGCGTCCGACTTCAGCTCAGGTCACGATCTCACAGCTCGTGGGTTCAAGCCCTGCATCGGGCTCTGTGCTGACCACTTGGAGCCTGGAGCCTGCTTCGGATTCTGTGTCTTCCTCTCTCTCTGCCCCTAACCCACTCACATTCTGTCTCTGTCTCTCAAAAATAAATAAACATTAAAAAAAAATTAAAAAACAACCACAACAACACTTATTTAAAAAAAAAGAAAAGAAAAAGCCTTCAGGGCAGTGTCAAGAATGATGTCTCATAGGTGGTAAACGTGAGGAACTCATTACTCTGAGACAGGGACCCTTAACAATGTTTGGGTCACTCATACTTTTGAGAATGCTAATAGCCATGGAGGATCTTCCTAACTCAAAACTGTCCAGTTGTTGTTTTAAAATACATATCTGAGCCTGCATACAAAATTATGATTTAATTTCAAAGGTTCCTAGACCTTCTGACGCTAAGAACCTTCCTCTTAATTGAAATGGCAGGTAGGAAATATGTGATTAAAAAAAAAAAGAAAATACATGACTTAAATATGTATCCCATAGTCATAAAAACATGCTAAGAGAAGCCAGGACATACCTATTCTGTAGGGTAATTAACAACAATCTCCAGCGATCACATGCCAGACCATGTGTCAGATGGGTACCATTATATGATCTCTATTTTATAGACCACAACACTGAGATTTGGAGGATGAGGTCAGCCACCCACAGGCAGGCAGCTAGGAAGAGGCAGAGCTCGGATTCAAGCCCATGTTTGTCCATTTCAGAAATCTACTTCCCTTCCATTTTGCTAAATAGCTGCAGAAGCTGTACTGGTGAGCTGCTGAGAGCCTGAGCTACATCTGGACCATGGCCCCAGGCCCCACCCACAGACCGGGCTCAGAGAACTATGCTGAGTCTGGCACTGTGTCATCATGTATGGCTGACTCCCTGACCAGCACTACAGTCCAAGAGCATTATGCAGGAAAAAAAGAAAAAAAAAAAAAAGGACCAGAGGAGAATTCCCAGGTACCCAACAGGACCCTTCCTTTTTCTGGGGCCTGACGCTCAACTAGTGAGTACCTGATCTAGAATATAGTTGCGTTTCTTGCGGGCGGCGATCTGAATGAGGCGGTTGAGGCACTGGGTGGCCTGCTGGATCAGGACGTCCCAGCGGCCGGCATAGTTCCGCTGCCGGCGTAGGCCCATTACCTGTGGACAGAGGGTGGTGAAGGGGTGGGTGGTCCTGGCTGCAGGGCAGCACTTGGGGGGTGGGAGATGAATATGGAGAGACCGGGAACCATCCTTACCCGCATTTTATCCATGATGGCATTGGTACCCAGGATGTTGTACTTCTTGGAGGGGTTGGAGGCTGCATGTTTGATGGCCCACGTGGTCTTACCGGCAGCGGGCAGGCCCACCATCATCAGAATCTACAAGAATGGGACAAAGCGGGGCACTGAAGCAGTAGCAGTGGGTGGCATGGCAGCCTGGCACCACCCTCACTCACTGGTGACCTCGAGGGTGAGTCTAAACCTCATGGCTGCCTCTGGAAAATAGAAGCAATGAGAGCGTCTACCTCACAGCGTTGCTGCTGGGATTCAAAGACATGAGGTGTGTCAGGCTCTTAACAGAGGGCCTGGCATGGGGTGAGCACAAAATCAAGTGCTGTTATCATGATTATTTACATTTTTGTTAGACAGGATGAAGTGGCCTCTGACAGGGAAAAGCCCAGGGAGGGCGATGCACTGGGCATGGTACACGTAGTGGGCACAAGAAGTGGGTACAACCTTCCTGGAGTCTGAGACGGGAACAGACTAACACGCACAACGACAAGCATGGTACTTATTTAGTAGTACATTCAGAATTTGGCAAACACTAGATACAACCTAAACGCCCAACAAGAGGGGGAATGATGAGTTTTTAAGACCATTATAAGTGAGTTTAAAAAGAGGGGATCGTGTAGTAGGATAAAGCTCACAAAATAATGTTGAATGAAAGGGAGCATACCAAAATGCTTATGCTTTAAGTTCTCAATTATAAGTGTATGTGTATAAACCAGGCACCTAGCATAGCAAAAAGGACAGCATAAACTTGAAAACTTTAACAGTAAACTTATTTGCAAACGGTGGAATTATGGGGAACTAACCTTTATGTTTAGTTTTTTAGAATAAACATCAAATCACTTATGTATCTAGTAAAACGTTATCTTGAGAGCAAAGCTCACCAGTACAGCTTTTGCAGCCTCATCACCCCCAAGATCAGTTGTCATTTTTGTTCTTAGCCTTGGCAGCGTTAGGGGATGGAACCGCACAACCTCCTTCAAGAATGCACTCACCAGAAGTGCCTTCACATCCCGGTCTGCTGGGAGGAAAGCCTCCTTTTCAAGATCCTGACCTCACTGATGGAGCAGTGTGGATGGAGCCATGACAACTTTTCTGGGGAACCTTTCCAAGATTTCGGTCTCTCACCCCAGCCCCTCCCTCTTCCAGGCCACACCCACCCCCTCACCACTGTCTCCCAGCCCTGGGAAGCCTGGAGGAAGAGGCCCCAGGTGTCTCCCTCAGTGAGGCTGTGCCGCTTTCACCACCCCACTGCAGGGTCTCCCTTCTGCCTTGGCAGCAATGTGACTCTGGAGAAGCGGCCTCCAATTCAGTCTTCCGGGCCCACTCACCTCACACTCTGCCTTGCTCTTTGGTCCCACAGTGCCCCGGATCCGCTCGCTCAGGGGAAGGTGCTGGATAAAGGTGAAGCCTGGGAGGACGGAACAGTAGGGCTCTGCCCTCTGCCCGAAGTTGAACTCCACCGCACAATTCTTCACCAGGACGTGAGGGTAGAGGGCCTGACCTCCCAAGGCTTCCTTCTGGATTCGGAAGGCAATGCCCATCCACTTCCCATTCTTGGTGAAGGAAAGTTCCACATCATTTCCACATTCAAAGTCCTAGGAGACAAAGCCAAAGGAAGATAACTGCCAATGTTCAGCTTAAGGCATTGGGAGCCAAAGCTGAGCGGGAGCAGATGTAGGGAGAGGAAACTCAGCTTCCTTCCCACATCTAAGTGCATCCCTCCCCCAACACAGATACACGAGGCGTCACCAAGAAACAGCTGCGAAGGTGTGGCCAAAGCCTTCCTTGCCCCAAACCCCAAGGCTGTGACATGTGTCATCATAGGAAGCTCCGTCTTGTGCCTAGCCTCAGACAAAGATGAAGGAAAAGGGGAGTCTGTCCTCAAGCCCAGCAAGGGCAGTCTGTGGAGAGAACAGATGGAAAGAAAGCCCCACAGCAGGGCCTTCCGAGTCAAGCCCAGCTCTACAAACGTGTGCATTTGTTTGTTCGCCACACACCACACATCCTCCAGTTCCTGCTCTTCCCGGTGCGGGTGCCCGTGGTGCTCTGGGCCTGACAAAGCTCAGGGCCTAGCAGGGAATCAGACAGTTTGGTGAGGGCACCTATTCAAGAGCAGGATTCTCTGAGGAGAGGACATGTAAGCCAAGTCCCGGACAAGAAGTGGAAACGAGCCAAGTCTGCGGTGGGAGGAGTGAGTCCTAAAGAGAGGTGGTGTTTGTATATGAATCGGGTGGTGAGGGCACAAAGGGTCAGCCCGGCTGTAGCAGGACAGATGAGGGAGAAGTAACTTCAGGTACAGCTGGAGGGCCAGGAGAAGACCGTATTTGTTCATTCAACAACTATTTACAGAGTTCCTGCCAAGTGGCTGGAGTGCAGTGGTTAAGGCCGTTTAGGAAGGCAGACTGCTTCAGCTCTGCTATTCACTCACTGTGTGACCTTGAGGTTTCATCTGCAGTTTCCTTATCAAACAAGGGAGCCATCCTAAGATTCTATGTTGCAAAGGGCTGTTCTGAGGACTAAGGGGGTTGCTGGGAGCGATCAGTCCAAGACGCCAGGCACTTCGCTGGGCTGCAGTGGTGGGGAGGAGACACAGTCCCTGCCCTTAGCATAGCGAGGGGCTCTCTGTCACCTCAGGAATTTGGACTTCATGTTGATGGCAGAGCAGAACCCCTGACTTGTTTCCAACAAGGGAGTGGCATGGTCAAAGCTGTTTCAGAAAGATCACTTTGGGTGCACGGTAAAGGTTTACATTTAAGGGAGACTCAAAACTTGGGATCATGGGGCACCTGGGTGGCTCAGTCGGTTGAGCGTCTGACTTTGGCTCAGGTCATGATCTCACAGCTTGTGAGTTCAGGCCCCGCATCGGGCTCTGTGCTAACAGCTTAGACCCAGGAGCCTGCTTTGAATTCTGTGTCTCCC
Organism: Leopardus geoffroyi; assembly: GCF_018350155.1. Taxonomy (NCBI): domain Eukaryota; kingdom Metazoa; phylum Chordata; class Mammalia; order Carnivora; family Felidae; genus Leopardus; species Leopardus geoffroyi. The sequence goes on from NC_059335.1 coordinate 13,662,461, forward strand.
TCTCTCTCTGCCCCTAACCCACTCGCATTCTGTCTCTGTCTCTCTCAAAAGTTAAAAAAACGAAGACAAACAAAAAAAACGTTGGGATCAGATGGCAGACTAAACCAAAGTAAGTACAAGGTCGGATTCCTGATATAAAAGCACAAGACATGGTATTCTTTCCCTCTTGAATGGGGAGACCGCCTTGGGACTCGTCCTTTGAGAAGCAGCAAGAACTCCTTTCCCTAAGTGGCTTCCTCAACACCATTCTCAGTGACCACAGGACACAGCTCTATACAATCCTTATCTGCTCATTTTTAAGTGCCCACAGAGGTCAAGACCACGCAGGGCAGACACACAAACATCTGCCAAACTGAATCCTGCAGCAGGATCCCTGCTGTGTCTTCCCACCGGAGCCAGAGTGGCCCAGGTCATCTTTACTCTAACATGGAGATGAACATCCTGGGGGTCAGCCTTCCTTTCGGCCACCAGCTTCACTAGGGGAACTCACCATATTGTACAGAAACCAGCACCCGCAAATGATGAATCCACCACCAATGGGGCCATCTGTCCAAGAGGCAAGTGTGGTCATGTCACTCCTGCTAGAACACCCTGGTGCCCGTCCAGGGTCTCAAACCTCAAGGTCATCACACCTGGTGTTATTCAGAGCCCACCAGTTCTGCAGCCTCATCTCTCACATCTCGTGTCGTCCCCAGGGCTCCAAGTACAACGTTCCTTACGGTTCTACCGTTCTCTCTGCCTGGCAGCCATTCTGTCCTGTTTTGTGAAGGCTGAGAACTTGAGATCTAATGCTAATGTGCTCCCCCGGGTTCCCTCAGGTCACTGCATTTTCATATCTGCTCCAACCCCTCACCCTTTAAAAAAGTTATGGCACCATTTGAAAAAAGAAAAACTGCACACAGAATCTTTAATATCGAAGTTGAGGGGTACCTGGTTGAATGATTCAGTTGTAGTCAAGAGTCAAGGCCTATAGTTCCAAACTGCCACATGCTCACAGAACCTCACACTTGGATGGGACAGAGTCTGGCAGATGCTGCCACACACCGATGACATGTTAAAATTCTACAACCTCTTTGGAGTGCAGTCTCGGTGGCAGCCATCAAAATTTAAAAATACACCCCTGACCCAGAAATTACACTTTCAGGAATAAACACTGCAGGTAGATTCCTACCAGAATGCAAAGATTTATGTGCAAATCACCCACCCCAGCACTGCCAGCTGTGCTCCAAGGGGAAGTGGGAGAGACTACAGAACGGAGAAGATCCATGTATAGAAACACAAAAAGATCCCCAAGATACTCTGGTACACGGGAAAAGGACAGGCTGTCACCGCACCGTGGACTCTCCTGGCGAATAGCTTTCTGGTCCATCAACAGGACACTGGCTAAATAAGCGCAGGGTAAATTGATGCCTGCATCAGAAGACTAGGCCGCCACCAAATAAAACGGGAGAAACTAACCAAATGTCTGCTGGTTGAGAATGGTAGATCCACACAATGAAAAAACACCCTGCTGAAACCCCTTTCGCCACATGTGAAAAAACAAAGTCTTCTAGGTAGTGATACGAAAAAAGTTCTAAGATAAATAAGCAAAAACCAATGCAGGATGACATGTATGATATACCACCTTTTGTGTGAAAGAAGAAATATGACAATCATCTTTCTTGTATTAGGCACCAGCGGGTTCCTGTACAGGGAGGGTAAACGTGAACGAACAACGGGCAGAGAGCGCAGGTCTGAAGACAACTTTACACACAAATCTTTTGATATATATCTCTTAATATCTTTGGGAACCACAGGAATTCATTAACTATTCAAAAATGTTTTCAGAGGCACCCGGGTGGCTCGGTTGGTTAAGCATCTGACTCTTGGTTTTGGCTCAGGTCATGATCTCACAGTTCATGGGTTGGAGCCCCATATCAGGCTCTGTGCTGCTGGTGTGGGGCCAGCTTGGGATTCTCTCTCTCCCTGTCTGCCCCTCCCCCACTCACTCTCACTCTCTCTCCCTCTCTCAAAATAAATAATAAAAAACTTTTTAAAAAGTTTTTAATTGAGCCAGATCTATATTCTCTGTGTGGAGAGGAAAAGAGAGCCAAGATTTACTGTTAAATGGGGGGAAAAAAGCAAGGTTTAGAGTAGTTTGTAGCATTTAAACATGGTTAATTTTTGTTTAAGAAAACATGTTTTTTTTTTTTTTTTTTTTTTTATTAAAAAGAGAATGAAGTCACAAAAGATAGAAGACTGGGAAACCGTTTCAAACTTAAAAGGCCTAACAAGAGAATACAATCCATGATCCTCGACTGGATCCTGGACCAGGAACAAAATTGCTGTAAAGGATATTGTTGGGACAACAGACGAAATTTAAGTGTGGACTGTGGAGTAGATAATGGCATTACATCAGCATTAAATTTGACAACCGTACTGTGGTGGATACAGCAGCTTTATTCTTAGGAAATGCACGCTGAAGAGTTAAGGACTGAAGACATAATGCTGGCACCCCACTTTCAAAGGGGTCAGATGCACATCATACACAAATACATGTATATTTGAAAACTGGTCAAAGCAAATCGGCAAATGTTAGAATCTGGGCAAGGCTGAGCTTTCTTAGAGCTTTTGTTTAAGTCAGAAATTTCTCTTAAAGTCACACTGAAGGAAAAAAGAAAGAAAGAGTACATGTGTACACACGAGAGGGAGGAAGGGAGAACAGACTAAGAGGAAGTGCCCGGGGGGCCACCCCAGCTGGTGCCTCACCTGACACACTTTACCACATCTAGAACTCCTACTGAAACACTGTTGAGTGGTATTTACTGTGCACTTACTATGCTCCAAGCATCATTAGGAGTGCTGCTAACAGGTTGGCTTAATGAGCCCACACAGAGTTCTGAAGTAGGTGTAAAGTTCCTTATGGAGAGCACGCTGCCATGCAGGGAGGCCGCTGCCCGGGGCTGTGAGCAGGCGAGCAGGAGCTGGGTCTAGGGAGTCTGGCCTGAGCCGGCAGCACCATCGAGTGTCAGTCACTGTTGTCAGTGGACAGCAGTGTTGGAGAGCAGTGCAGCCAGCCTATCTCTTGTTTTATTTTGCATGCACCCCTGCCCTTCTAGAAGACTGCACTGTAGGAAGCCGGTTCAACCAGCATGAGGTGAAAGGAGAGGTTCTGGGATGAGATGATGCCACAGTGGGGCAAGAGCCAATAGCAAAGGCTATTGAGCAGCAGAGCAAGACAAGAAATCCCTGGGTTTGTTTAGAAAACGTCCCTCTGAGGGGCTCCTGGGTGGCTCAGTCGGTTTAGCATCCAACTTTGGCTCAGGTCACGGTCCATGAGTTTGAGCTCGTGATAGGCTCTGTGCTGACATCTCAGAGCCTGGAGCCTGTTTCTGATTCTGTGTCTCCCTCTCTCTCTCTCTCTCCCTCTCCCCCACTCACACTGTCTCTCAAAAATAAATAAACATTAAAAACATTTTTAGAAAATGTCCCCCTGGTATCTGGGATTGGAGGAAGGCTGTGCACACCTGATGTCCCCAAACCTCTCCAGGGTGCCATCTGACAGCTTCGCGCGAAAGACCAGAGGGGGCGGAATGGCAGAATTTTGCACAAAGTGACAGTCAACGTTCCAGTCTGGTAAAGAAAGACAAAGAGCCATAGCAAAAGAGGCTGGACATGAGGCGGACAATCACCAGAGGTATTCTGGGAACAAAGTCTGCAAGTCCAGCTGACAGGACCGTTTGGTTCTGCCAACCCCCACGGGCTGCCAGCACTTACCGCAAAGCAGCCAATCACATCATTCTCTGCAAACTTGTCTCCATAGTTCTCGAACCGGCTGTTGGTGGACTTCTTCCCAGTGCCTCCGTAGCCATAGGAGAACGGCTCTTCACCTGACGGAAGAAACGGGCAAAGGCAGATTAAACCCGCCATGGTCACTACGTCTGCCACATACTTCTAAAGAAAAAAAAAAGTCAGTTTCATTACTAGTTTCACTAAACAGTTGCTTTTGTGGGGAAAAGTGAGGAAGGTTCTGCTGAAAGGAAGGCCCTCATCATGCAGAACTCTGAGGGCCTGAAGGGTTGAGGGGTGGAATCTGGGAGTGGGAGCTGAACTGAACTGCACAAAGAGAAGGAGAATCTGAAAAGAGGGAGGAGGGAGAGAGGGAGAAGGCAGGCTGTACACAGAGAAGCGACCTTTCAAGTGGCACTCAACATTCAGTCAAGTATCACGAATGGCATCAATTTTTGGTGTCAGCGCGTCTGGGGCAGAAATCAGGAACGGGGCTGGGTTTTGCCTCTGGAGACTGTGAGGTCTAACCGTTAGGAAAGGTGCTGGATCTCCTCAGGCCACAGAACCAGGGGCTGAAGCAGTGTGAGATTCCAAGGGCCCTGCCTGACACCTGGGTTGTACAGAGACCCTTGGCCAGGAAACCAAGGAACATTCTACCAGAAAAGAAGGTGCCAACAGACGTGAATTCTGGGCCCAGCTCTTCTGTACACCAGCTGTTGGCCTTGGACAATTGACCATTCTGGGCTCTGGATCTTTACCTGTACCACCTCCCCACCACTGACATACAAAAACAGAGACAAAGATAAAATAGGAGCCTGAAATAAAGGGTGTGAACATCTATCAAAATGCAACTGTCCACTCCTTTTGACCTAGCATTTCTACTATAAGGATCAGGCTTATGTGAACAATCAGATCATACACGTGGACAACTCAAGAGTTTACCAGCAAAAAATTGCAATCAACTTAACAGATCTACACATCACTTAAGGAAAATTATGCAGTGGTCAGAAAGCTGTACTTATTTAAGGGGCGGTCGGGGTCAGTCGGTCAAGCGTCCAACTCTTGATTTTGGCTCAGGTCATGATCTCATGGTTCATGAGTTTGAGCTCCGAGTCAGGGTCTGTGCCAACAGCGGGGAGCCTACTTGGGATTCTCTCACCCTCTCTCTCTGCACCTGTCCTGCTCGTTCATGCATGCATTCGTGCATTCTCTCTCAAAATAAATAAACATTGTTAAAAAAAAAAAAAAGTTATACCTATCTATAAAAACATGCCCAGCATACACTAAGTAGGAAAAAGAAATCAGGCCACGAAATGGTATGCATAGTGTGACCCAGTTTGAGATATACAAAGAACAAAAGAATTATCCAGAAGACTGTAGATAAAAATGTTAATGTTGGCTGTTATCTCACAAGTTTAGGAGGATTTTCATTTTCCCCAACTTGTGTGGCCTGAATTGTTACAAAGAGCACACATTATTTTCATAATCAGAAGGTTCATATGACCAAAGCAGAAAATCTCAGCATTGGTCATGGAAATCACTCACTTGCGGCCACAATGTCACTGAGGCCTGGAGGCCTGTGAAAATTCAAAACCTCTCAATGAGCAGCCCCTGCCTCTCTGCCAACCAGCCCCAATGCTCTCTGCTTCCCTTTTTACTCTGGGTCTGGCTCTGGACAGAAAACCCCAAACAGAACTTAACAGGGTTTGAGGAACTTATTTTCAGCATGGTTTGAAGACAGAAGACAACTGATCTTTTAAGAAAAGGATCAGCTCTCTAAAGAGAACTTTGGACCATCTCCTAAAAGATGAAGACTAAATTTTTCATAGGAAAGCTAATAGGATTATGGTCCTTCCAGCTGAATCCTGTATGCCTAAAGACTGTGTGCTCCAGCCTAGGCTAGTCGTGTTCTGAGTCCCACGCTGGGAAGAGAAGCTTAGGAAGTTTGAGAATCCAGGAATAGGGACACATTGCTGTACTCTCTGGACTGCTAGGCTGACGTCCCCTTACCCAGCTGGGTGCTGCAGGAGTCCAGGGACCAGCCAATACGGACAACGTGTGGGTCGGGCTCTGTGGAAGGAAGGTGCTTCACGGAGATTTCTTCATTGATCTGGGGACAAAGAATAAGAAGGCTCAGAACTGGTGCCTAGAGGCTTGCAGGTTACAAGGCAACACAAGAGGGAAGAAGCACACAGGCATTAAAAATCAGCAATGGCTTTTGTTGCTGGGGAAAAGGTGTTTAAGTGCTCCGAAAGGCCTGTTGCGCTGAAAGGCTCAGGAAATTACAGGGCCACAGAGATAGGTATTTCAAAAGTACAGTTAGTTTTAAATTTTAACACGCTACAGAGAAAACAGGGACTGTCATATTTAGTGTAGAAGGATAAACTGGCACAGTGTCTTTGGAGGGCAATTTAGCAACCTCTATCAAAACTGCAAATGCAGGGGCGCCTGGGTGGCTCAGTCGGTTGAATATCCAACTCTGGATTCCGGCTCAAGTCATGATCTCACATTTCGTGGGATCGAGCTCCACATTGGGTTCTGTGCTGTCAGAGCAGGGCTGCTTGGGATTCTCTGTCTCCCTTTCCCCGATCCTCCCCACGCTCTCTCTCTCAAAAATAAACTTAAAAAAAAAAAAGGGGAGTGGGTGGGTGGGGACGCTCATCTACTCTATAACGCAGCAATTCAACTTCCAGTTAACCCTACAGATGCAATCAGAGGTGTATGTGTGAACACACGACACACACAGAAGAATATTCAGTGACACTGTTTATGTTAAAGACAACTCCAAAAACCCACCAACAAGACACTGGCCATGTTATGGCACATCCATGTCACAGAACAGATGAAGCGGTCAGAAAGAGTGAAGTAGGGTTGACGTACTGCTATGGAATATGTTGTCCAAAACACAGTATTAAGTAAGAAGCAGAAAGAATAAAAGGTGCCTTCTGATGTAACCTTAGAGGTTAGACTGCCTAACAACCGTATCTATGTTAGTCGGTGGTTTCTGTGAAGTTAACCTATTTTCTTGACTTTCGGATGTACATTTTTCCATCTTGCTGTTCCAAAATCCAGACAGATCTTACAACTGATGTGGGAAGCAAGCACTCTTGTCAGTTTAATCGGCAGCGTTTCTCTATGAGCAGCACATGAAACAGTATGCAACTCACAATCAACAGACTTAGTCAATCAGAAACGAGAACACTGGCCGCTTGCCCTGTTAAAAAACGGGGATAACTGCCTATTTCAGGACGGTATGGTGAGAATTAATGGAGATACCCGTGCAAGGCACTTGGCATGTATCTAGCTTGTGCAAACGGTTCTGCAGATACTAGCGGTCAGTTAAGTTTGGCTACCCAAAGGACACGCAAGAAATCACTAACATGTAAGTTACCTCTGGAGGGTTGGACGGGCACCAGGGGGATCGGAGCCTAACTTCTGCTTTTTTTACCCTACACTCTCCTGTGCCATCTGAATTTCCGTTGACCATGACTGTGTGCTTTTTTCACAAACAGAACCTGACCTGGACTATGGAGAGATGATGGTAGAGGATGGCCTGGTAGGTCCTGGTAGAGGATCAGTCCTGGTGGCAGGACCGAGCTTTGCCCAGCTCTCCTTCTACCCTCTCTAACTGGCAGGGTCCATGTCCACACTTTCTAGCTCATTTTTCTTCCAAACTACTCCTTTTCCCAGTTCGACAAACATGTCATACCTAGTGAGGTTGGCTATATAATACGTGGGTCAAATCTCACTAAGGAAAAATTAGCTCAACAAAGCAATGTACAATTGGCTTGCTTTTCCGATGCGGTGTTTAGCGATGACTTAGTTCTCCTGAGTCCATCATGCTTTTTTTTTGCTTGGACACACAGTCCAATTAAATCTCAATTAAATCTCTTTTGCCATCGTGGCTCTGACCGAAGTGGCCGATGACAGGCTAATTCCAAAGGATGGACCTGGTTTCTGTCCCTGACCCTTCTGTTGCTCCCACTCACCTTCATCTCAAAGCACACACGGCCCCTTCTGACTCCATAGCTGGCACGGGCTCCTGACCACAGGTAGGCAAAGCCTTCAATCGTGAGAGGGTAGCCACTACTCCGGTCTCGGGCCACCTTGAAGTGGAGGTCACAGTTATCTGTAGAGGAAAAAGCCAGGAGTTGGCTGGTGTTTTAAAGGTTCCCAAAAGAGGCACAGGCAAAGATAAGTTCCCTGAGAGTGTTAACCAGGAGTACACAAGCCGACGCATCATGAGGGTAGGTGCACAAGAAGCCAGCCGCACTGCCTAACCATTCTCCTGTTTGGGAGCAAGGCTCCAGACTATGCAAACGGGCCTCTGCACAGGATCAGCGCAGCCATTATGCAGAGGAATTGGGTTCTTCACCTCGCTGGGTTCCAAGGATGGCCGTCAGGGGAACCGCCCCAAATTGTACACAAACGCACTTTATAGGGATGTACATTTGCTAGGGAGAGGATCCATATCCTCATCATGTTCAAGGGATTTAGCATTTTTAAAAAGGTGAATCCCACAGCCGCTCACTTTAACCATTTCCGTGTGCTAGCTCAGTTTGGGCGTCAGACTCCTGCTGCCAACAGCTGCACAAACATCTGACCCGGCTCCTCACTTGCCACCCAGGCACCGCTGTGCAGGTTCACCACAGGCTCCCACCTCCTCTGCGGACCTTGGACTCTCCTGCTGTAGCTCTGACTCTTCCCACTCTTCAAGGAGCTGGTCAGGACTCTAAGAAAGTCTTTCCTGACCACCCCATCCAGCAGGCTGGCTCTTTTCCCTCAAGGCTGAGAGTCATAGCCTGTACATTCCCCATCTGATCAGTTGCTGCTTCACTGATCACTGCCACCCAATATTAAAAAAAAAAAAAGTTTAGCTTTACTCTAGGTACACGGTCTTTGAGATCCTGTGATAGACAGGACTGTGTACAAGATATCTTTCTCTCTTCCAAAGTATGTAGGCGCTGCTCTAGAAGCACAAGCTGAGTAGAGAAATACGTGACTTGCTGTGAAGTTTCTGCTCTGCTGAAAAGTACAGTGTTCTCAGACCTGATCGACTTCTTCCTGAAGTCAGATTTGCAGGTTCTACCACTGAGATCCAGTCTGAGGAGGGGCAGGACCTCTATCATCGTCATCCCTCGGGTTCAGATGCAGTTTAGGGGAAGCCACTTATCCAGCGGAAAGAAACTGGAGGACAGACAGCGAGGCGGGCCAGGTTAAGCCTCAGAGGACAAGGTGGCATTGGTTTCACCAGGAACGTGAGCAGCTGATGGAAACTGGGGAACTGGTTGTCAAAGAGTTAAGTTTCCCCAGGTGCACTCAGGTTCCCTTCCTGGTTAGACGACAAGCCCCTGGGCGTTCAGGGTTTTCCAGATTGCCCCTGCACCCATTCTGGTGAGTGTCACTGAAAATCCTCTGAGGTATTAGGGCAGCATTATGCCTCCCTGAAGAGAAGATCAGAGAAACAGAATGATCCTGCCCAGGATCCCAGCTAGAGCTGGGAGGAGGTCTTCGGTCTCTGAACCAGCAACCTCACTCGAGAGCCCGGTTTCTCATATCCGGCTTTCCCAATACTGATTGGAGAGTAGAATCAGATGGGCACCCCAAGGACTCACATGTGTCGATGGCAACAAGGGTGTCATCAAAGTCATCTTCATCCTCTTCAGCAGGAGGCTGAGGAGAGCGGCCCCTGTGTCAGAAAAAGGGGTTAAGTCACATGAGAACAGCTGGATGAGCACGGAGGAAGGGAAATGAAGGTTCTGTTGGAATTGACAAGTGGCCTCCAGACTGCTTCCTGGATTTTGATTTCTTCTCACAGAGGTTAGCAAAACAACTGTGCAACCCTACATCCTTGCAACGACAGCAAGGACTGTGAACTCCTAGGGTGAGGATGGAGACTAGAGAGGGCACACTCTGCTCCAGAGGGCCAGCCTGTTCAAAGACAACTCCTCTCTCACACCCCGAGATTCTGACCCATGCCCTGTGCATGTTGGGAGCTGCCTCCATGATGGACTCTTAGCGATGGGTGGCACAGTAGCCCAGAAGGGGCTGGGCCGGGGAGGGGGAATGTGCAAAGGCTCAGATAAAACCCAGTAATCACAATCTGCCCACATCTTCCTAAGACTCCACATCTGCAAGTATTTGAAATGACCCATTTTTTCAGTCTCTTTCCGTCAAGCGTCCTAAATTATGAATAAGACTCATCTCCTACCAAATCACTAAAAAGGGACTAATGTTAAAATACTGCTGGCTTCCAACTTACAGGAATAAAGGAAAGGCACAGAAGGATGGGGTCTAATGCCCAGGGTCCTGTCTGGAACAGTCTGGACCTTGTCGACCATGTGCCCAGATCAGGTACCCCTGGCCCATCTGGGAGGCTTCCCTCTGGTGGAATGCCCTTCTGGCCCTGCCAGTCGAGGGCTAAGGCAGAGCCCTGTACAAAGAAGGACCTCATCACACAGTAAGTTCATCCGAGAAAGCTTTCCCTGCCAGCCTCGAATCAGAGCAAGTATTTTTCCTCTGTTCCCCACAGGCAAGTACCCTAGGGCTCTGCTCAGTAGGAGGCATTGGGAGAAACTTGTAGGAGGTAGTTTCACATCCTAGCTTTGGTTGAAGCCAAGAGACCCAGACCCTGTCTTAGAGGGTCACAAGGCAGTGAGGGGATAGAATCCACCAGGTGGGAAATAAAATGTGTCAGATGACCAGTCCAGACAAGTAGAGAAGTAATGGTCATTCCTAGTTTGCGTGACCAGAAAAGTCTTCATGCAAAAACTGAAGGGAGGGTGGGAGTGGGGGTGGGGGAACTGGGGCTGGGGCAAAGGGATAGGAAGGGCTTGTCAGGAAAGGAAAATAACCAGGGCAGAGAGGACACTCCCTCCTCTGACCTCCTGACACACACCGTGACTACTGGTCTCACTAGGTTGTGGCTTACTCATGTGTCTGTCTCAGGCCCTATATTGGGATCAAAAGAAGGCAAAACCCACTGTCCAAACAAATCATCTCTGTGTCCCCAGTGTCCAGCCCAAGGGTAGGTACCTTGTGAGAGCAGCGGGAGTGTGACAATAGATAAATGAGTGGATAGATGGAAGGATGTGTTTGGGAAAAGGGTCAGGAAATAAATCTTTTCCCCATCAAGGGATACTGAGCAGCCATTGAGAATAGGACACTGTGCAGGATGACGGGGCAGTGAGGCAAAGGACTGAAAAGGCAAGCTGGCATCTCACATGTGAAAGGCCAAGTATTTGGACTTTACCCTGTAGGTAATGAGAAGGGAGGAGCTGAGGAAGGAGCAAAAGTTTAGTAAAGCTGAATCTGGCAGTGAGGGCAGGGAGAACTGAGCAAACGTGTGAGGGCAGGTTGCTCTGCCCCCTTGGTTAATACAAAGGTCCCAGTGGGCACCAGGCTACAGACACAGAGACCTACTGGAAGAAGGGGGACTATCGCCTCACACACCCACCTCCTATCCTCTCGGTGCTCGAAGTACCCCCGTCCCCGGTTTTCTTCATAAGGCCTCTTGCGACTCTGGAATTGTTGTCTATCTGGTTTGAGTTGAGATGCTTCGGGTGGGAGGAAGCTGGTGGGTGCTTCTTGCTTCATCTCTGTCTTCATTTCTACTGTCAGGACAAAGCCAGGTGGTCAAGACACTTGGAAACTCCTTAGCTATCACTTTTCTGGTTCCTTTACCTCAGGAGATGTTGGCGGGATCCTGACTACACTCATGATGGGCTGGGCACAGGCAGCTTGCTGGGTTCAACGGAAACCTACCAGGGAGCCAAGAAGGCTGCACTGGAGAACAGGACCAGGGCAGAGGGAAGTCGGGGATGGTCAGCGAGGCACATCTGCACTGGCAGTTGATGGGGTGACAAATGTCAGCCAGATAACTCTCAGGCTTCATGTGGGAGAGGGGACTTCAGCACTGAATAAAGACCAGCTCTCTTAATAAGGTCCACCCAAAAGTGAATAGCTGCCTTAGGCTACTTTGCCAAAGGCCTCAGGAAAGTTGGCAGCTACCTTGGTCCGCAATGAGTGGGAGAGCCCTAGAGAGTTTCTAACATGGAGGCACCTGGGTGGCTCAGTCGGCTGAGCGTTCGACTTTTAATTTCTGCTCAGGTCACGATCCCAGCATCGTGGGATCAAGCCCTGCATCAGGGTATACGCTGGGCATGGGGCCTGCTTAGGATTCTTTCTTTTCTTCTGCCCCTCTCCCTGGGTCATACTCTTTCTCTCTCTAGAAAAAATAAAGAAAATTTCTAAGATCCCTTTAAACTTTGAGATCCCACGATCCAACCTTCTCTAATTATTCCTCCCAGAGAATCTCTCTACCTCATTTCTTACCACGCGTCGTCTGTCTGGAAAAGGAGGTGGGAAGGTCAATTCAACAGGACACTGTGGGCCCACAGCTAACTCCACTGGCTTCAGTCACTCTACCATAAAGCCCAGAATCATTCCAGAAGCGAGGGTCTGACCTTAAGCCAGCCTATAGGTGTGATGGCCTTATTAAGTCACACCACAAATAGAAATCCTGACTTTCTATTTGTGGTGTGACTTAATAATCCAAGCACCTAACAGAGAGCAAACTGTGGAACCAGCATCTATGCTGACACTGTGGATCACTCACATCTCCTCATTTCAGCACTCAAGCCAAGACCACCTAGGATCCTTAGCCGTGGCGTAGAGAGAAGGCTTCTGGGCACCCACGGCAGGGACTGTGCTCCCCGATCTGGAGAGCCTCCATGCTTCCCAGCAGAGCTGAGCTCGCAGGAGGTCCCGATAAATGTCTGTTGTGGGGGTCCCTAGATGGCTTAGGTCATGATCTTGCAGTTCATGAGTTCAAGTCCCTCATCGGGCTCTACACTGACAGTGTGGAGCCTGCTTGGGATTCTCTGTCTCTCCCTCTTCTCTGCCCCTCCCCCTCTTGCAATCTTGATCTCTCTCTCAAAAATACATAAACAAACATTAAAAAAAAAAAAGTCTGTTGGTAACAGCACAGAAATGACTCTCCTTGGGCCAAATGATCCCACAGGTTTGACAGAGCCTGACACAAATCTGCAGTTTAACCTACATTGAAAGTAAAATCCTCAGCCACCCACAAGAAATGTCTGGGGATTTCACTTTGTGGATGAACCAGAATGGAATTAGATAGAATCAACTACATAGAATCAACTTCACTAAATACAGACACTAGGGCTGTAACACAGTGACAGGAACACAAGACTGGGAGGCAGTTCTGGCTCCATCATTACTCAACAGTGGGACCCTGCTTTCTACATGGTAGGACACAATTGGTTGGGAATGCTGCTTATTAACCAACAGCAGTGGCCCAGGCACCAGTTTCCTGGGTGCTAACCCCAGCTCTGCCATCAGATAAGCCACCTCCTCAGTCTGTAAAATGGGAGCAGAGAGCTGGGTTGCATCTGTGTTTCCCAAACTGACACTGCAAGAAACTTTGTTCGGCAAAGACATATTTATTCACATATTTGGGAAACCCTGGGTTTAAACAATGTGACACAGGTTTTTTTTTCAGTCCAGGACTTCTCAGAGCCTTTAATGCTCCCAGAGGTGGTATAGCACGTGCTGCATTTCCAGGTATGTTTTAGCCAAGGAACCCTTCCCTGGGAAGTCCCTAATGACATCTTCTGGAACAATATTCTTCAGAATGCAGAAACTACTAAATACTAAACTAGATTTAGAAAGTCCTTGCTAGATGGGGCACCTGGGTGGCTCAGTCGGTTAAGCATCCAACTTTGGCTCAGGTCATGATCTCATGGTTGGTGAGTTTGAGCCTTACATCTGCTCTCTGCTGTCAGCACAGAGCCCACTTTGGATCCTCTGTCTCCCTCTTTCTCTGCCCCTCCCCCGCTCACGTTCTCTCACTCTCTCCCCCTCAGAAATGAATAAACATTAAAAAATAAAAATAAAAAGTCCTTGCTGGATTCTACATTCTAAGATCTTAAATAAGACTCAAGTACTGTCCTCTGAGTCTAAACTCTCCAGGGTGTTGATACTAACATCTGAAAACAGATACCATGAAGACTCCCCTCTTTCAACACCCGGGAGCAGGATTAAGTTCTCTCCTTCAAAAGAACCTTTCCAGAGTGACAGAGCCCAAATGGACCATCCAAGAGGAAGATGCAAAATCTCTCTGGGAAGACGGCTCTAGGCAGAGGGTAAAGGCCACATACAGATTCTAGTTCCTTCCAAAGAGATGTACAACGTGTACTTTCCCACCTGGGCGATAGGCCTGCTGCTGCTCCATTTCCAGAGGTCTCCTCTCGTAGCCAGACTCGTTCTCTTGCTTGATGACCTGGCTTTCATAGAATTGGTTTTGCCTGGTAATATTGTCCATGACATCTTAAAACAAGAAATGGCTAGTTAGAAAGGTGCTTCTTGGGACCAGAGGTGGGTTTTTGGTGCTACACAATGTCATTCTCAGTGGGGACAGTCTGCCAAAGGCTAAAAGGTGTGACAGCCCCTTCAGATGGAACCTATCTGGGCAGTCAGCAGCCTCAACTGCCTAAGGACGTGCCCTCTTGTCCCTCAAATGATTGGCGATACATCTGTGACTGGGTTGTACAGAATCCCAACAAACAAAACCAACTGAGGCAGAACCGCTCTGGTTAAAGTGAGAAGATGGGAGGGTCAGAGAAAGTACCCAGCTTGACCTCACTCCCTAAGTCCCCACTCAAAGGCTGTGACAACTCTATTGGCAGCTGGGACTCCATGCAGCACAGTTTAAAAACCACCAGTCTAGCTGTCTTATGACGTGGTATGATGTGTAGGGAGCTGGCTTCAGGGCACGACCTTAAAAACTACTCAGGGCGCAAATCAGCCTGCTGCCCAGCGCAACTCACTGCACAGCCAACCCTCTTCAAGAATCTCTTCCACCCCACCATAGCTGCAAAGATAAAGAGTAACCATCCCAATTGACAGGGAAATGGGGGGTGGCGGAGGAACAGTTAGGAAAACAGGACTTATGATAATAGTGGCCTTTAGACTCATTAGGGAGAAGTCATGAAATATATGGAGCTAGGTGGGAAGGGTTTCGAGAAGGTGTCTCATGGAATCAGACTAAGAACAGAAGCTTATTCTTATTATAAGAATATTATTAACTATTTGTGGAATGCACACTACATACCAGACCCTGGGTATAGCTTAGAATAAGCTTGCCTCACTGAAGCCTTCAGTTTTGTGAATAGGACATACATTGAACAAATACTTAAACACAAAAAGCAAATTCTAATTGCATTCAGGTTTACCAAGAAGTACCAGGAGTTAAGACAGGAACCCAGAAAGTAACAGAGAAGCCATTCCTGGGGTTGTTACAACATGTGAAAGTTCAGAGGTGAGACTAGAACCAGAGTAGCAAACCCAAGAAGAACCTTGCAGCCAAACCCAGAGAGAAGTCTGGAAACCTAGGACGAGCAGCAAGCAGGTTCTCTACCCCAGTGGCAAGCTCTGCTAGGTGCCTCTAGGGCCCTACTGGTAGCTGTGCCAGGACCGGCAGAACCACAGGGAAGGAGAGACTATTCTGCCACTTGCTAACTGATTGGATCCTTTCTCAGAGGACAAATACATCTGGGCACAAACCAGGTGCAGCCCAAAGGGAGGAAAGTAACAGATCACGTGATCTGCCACAGCTCTGTTTACCAGAGCCTGAAGGAAAGGATGCAGTGGGGCATGAAAGGGGCTCAGAGGATTTTGTTGTAGGGCTTACAGGAAAAAGGAAGAAATAGATTATCTCCTTAATTGGAACACAGGGAGTGCCTTTCAAACTATTCGGTTTCTTCTGGGCTCCAAGCACAGTACTCTTCTTCCTACAAATACTCACATCTCTCTTTTCAAATATCTCTCCTGTGCCCACAAAGGCAGCCTCACCCCGGATGATTCTGGGGTCCTTCTCCACCCTTAAAACATCCACCTCCTATTGACATGCAAGCCCAGTGCTAAGCCTCCTACACATGTGACCTCATTCATAACAATCCTGGGGGGCATATTATTATCCCTGTTGTGCACGCAAGAAAACCAGGGCTCGCAGAGGTGAACTGACTTGCCCAAGTCATAGACACACCTTTGGAACAAAGTCTGTCCAGAGTCTAGCCGTCCCTCTTCGAGACACCTCTGGCCACTGGCCCTTCCTCCTAGGCATTCCTGCAGCATCTCTCCTGCCCTAGACATGCACTCCTCCTTCCCTCACAGGTCTCTGCAAAGGAAGTATTCTTCCCGGCATGTGGGTCCCGGACAATCACTAGGCTGCTCTCACTGCTAATTTATACTCAGGTCGCCCCCCTCCAGGACATCACATCTCTCACCAATAAGTCAGTAAGTACCCAATGCCAACCCAGTTTCTTGTCTCTTCCCTCACCCTCTTGCTCTCCTCACTTGGCTAACCTCATGGCACCCTCTTTTCAGAGAAATACCACGAATGCTGTATGCCGGAGTCCTTTCTACTTACTCCTTAACTTCTCCAATCACCACTCCCCTGTCCTGCTAGAAAACCACGTTTTTCTAACTCCACATTTCCTACCTTCCATACTAGGGTCTTCTCTCTTCAGACAATCGCAGATCTACCCTGCCCCTCTTGTTCTGAGCCATACTTTCTGGCTCACGCAGTGGTTCCTTACTACACCCTGAGATCCCCCCATTCCCTGGGCACACAAATAACTTTCTGAGGACCAAGGAGCCCTCTCGTGGAGACACTCAGTCTCAGAAACACTACCCCCACTCCATCCTGAGACCTCTAGCCAAGTCAATAGGTTTTCTTTCTCTTTCCATTCTATACCCTCCCCTCTCCCACATATGCTAGACCACATGTACACTCCTGTCCTGGACAGAAGGATCCTCTATCCCCCAGATACTTCACTGACTTCAAACTCCATCAACTTGCTATCAGCCGCACCCCACCCCTAGCTACTTTTCTGTTCTTCAAACAATCCATACTGTTAATCCAAGACGACTCAGCAGTAGGCGCTGAATTACCTGTTCCCAGAATCCACCCAGCTCAAGATCTCTAGGTTCCTTGTCCAGCGAGGCATCCTTCCCTCCCTTGCCTGCCCCCAGACATGGGGGTTTGCTTCTACCTCCTCTGGAAGCCAATCAGAAGATCCCCAGGTATCCTAGTACCAAATGCCCAAGTTGGCCCTGACTCAAGGTTGGCCTTCCAGCCCTGGATCTCAGAGTCCCCCAGGCCATCCTTAGACAGATGGGGGTCCCCCACAGTCCAATCACATGGTAGTCTCCCACATCCCCTAAATGCCCACTAGCCAAATACCAGAACACCCAGTCAATCAGATTTTCCCCTGGCCAGACACCAGCACCTCCACCTCACTAACCCATCCCAGTATCAAATATGAGAACTCCCCATACCCCACCCAGCACCAAACTCCAAGATCCTCTATTCTTAAAACTCTTCCAGCCCTAAAAACACGGCTCCCGACATCCAGCCCACACGCTGGGCTAGCACAGCCCCAAAGCCCCCCCCCCCCCCCCCCCCCCGGCTCCAAACCCTAATATCGTCATTTCCAAGACCCTCCTCGGCCCCCGGTTAGCAAACCTCTTGTTCTTCCGACTCTCTTCGGCTCCAGAAACCACGGCTTCCGGTCTCCGAGCCCCAGACTCCGGAATCCTCTACACCCCCGGGACCTTCCTCATCTCCGAAACCAAGAGCCCCCACTCCAGTAGCTCTCCTGCACCGAAAGCCAGGGTCCACCCTCCAGTCGTCCCGAGGCCCTGGGCCCTAGATCCTTTTCAGCGGCAGGTAGCAGGATCCCCCAATCCTCAGACCATCTCCCCGACCTCAGGCGCCGGACTCCCGCGTCCCACAGCCCTTCCTCGGCCCGGACTCCGGGCTCCCCGACCCCCGCCCCGCGCACTCTCACAATGTCCGTCCGGCCCCGAGTAGCCGCCAGGCTCCGCGTGCGGCTGCAGCCCGGACGGCGGTGGCTGCGCGGTCCCCTCCAGCTCGGAGCCCCCCTCGGTCTCGACCTCCTCGTTGTTGTGCCCGGGTCGCCCCGGCTCGTCGTCGGCCTCGAGCTCCCGCTCGTCGTCGGGCTCCTCGGCCTCCAGCGCCGCCTGCAGCCGCTCAGCAAGCTCGGCCTTGAGGCCGCGAGTGTCCAGGCCGCGGCGCTGCAGCTCCTCGCGAAGTTCGTTCACCTTCAGACGGCGCACATCCATGGCCCGGGCCCCCGGGGCGGCCCCCGAGCCCGGCCCGGCCTCCCAGGGCTCTGTCCCCCTTAAACCTTTCCTGTCAGGAGGCGAAGGGGGAAAAGGGGGGGGGCCCGCTCCAATGGCGGCGGCGGCTCAAAATGGCCGCCGCCGCCACCTCCCCCTCCTCCGTGTCCCCATGCGATGCAACACGGGTGCCAATTGGCCACCGCGTGGAGGCAACGGGCGCGGGCCGGGAGACTCAGCCAATCAGAGCGCGGCTTTCAAAAGAACGGCAATGAAAGGGCCCCGTAGCACCCGGGGAGGAAGCGTTGGCCTACGTCGCTGCCGCCGCCGGAGCGGAGGGCGGGAAAAGGCGGGAGGCGGAGCACGCGGTGATTGGGTGGCCCCCGCGCGCCCGCTCCCGTAGGGTCAAATGAAGAAAAGGGAGTAAGGACTTGGCCCAATCAGCGATGGGATCTCAGAATGAACCTCCCTGCCCACCCCCCCACCCCCCGCCACTCACACATACACACTCTCGGCCTTTCCTGCGCGGTCCTTTCATCAAACTGGTGTCTCCTGTAACACATACCCTGATTGGCCTAGATCTCCCGCCCCTAGAGGAGTACAAGCGGATAAAAGCACTAGAACCAATCAAATGGAGGGTCGGCCGACCAACTCCCCCCTCTTCCTCCTTTCACGTTTGCCTTTAAGAAACCGGAAAGATGAATTCACGAAGGACCTGCCCCTTGCCGTTAGGGCGGTTTCAAAACAATCTGTCCACCAATTGCAATCATCGTTTTAACTCACTAAAGCTAGTACAGTTGGATAGCTTTAGGAAAAGCCAACCAGATTGGCTGTTCTTTGGCGGACGGCCTCACAAATGTCGCTGAAGAGGGAGGCTGAGGAGATAGAGATTAAGTAGATAAATTATCCTTAATCTGGAAGAAACTCAATTGACTACGAAAAGCAATCTTTTGACTTCAGAGAGTACCGGAGTTTTGAAAATAGAGGCTAGACCAACAACGGGAAAAATGTTGTAAAGGAAATCGCACCCTCTTCCCTTTTGATAGTTCATCTCAAGGGGCGCCTCTTTCCACGATCATAGATTCGCTGCAGTCTTTCTCTATGGTTGGTATCTTACGTGGAATGGGCGCTCTGCACGCGACCATAGAGACTTCCCCACCTCCGAAAGTTCTCGGGTCTGTACCCCAAATCTTCTGAGCTGCTGTTCAGTAGTTCTGGCTGTTTGGCGTCTGTACTGACAAGCTCGAACACATAGGTCCGTAGTTCAGCCTCACGCTACAAATGCAAACGCCACAGTTTCACAATGTCTACTGCTGCACCACCTGTCGCCTCTAACTCAAAAGACACAAAACTTCCGTGAAATACACAATCGTGCTACACAATGCAAACGCCCGCTGCCCACCGAGCCATACCACAAGCCCACAAAAACCACACACCACCACCACCTCTACTTAGACAAAAGCACACACAACACAGATAAACAAATGGCCGTGAGTCAGATCAGATACATCCGTAAAGGGGATAATACACCAAACTGCAGTGTAGATGTGGCCACTAAGGTCCACACAGGCAGGAGGCATCAAATGATAAAGACACGGGACAGTTACACTACAAGCTGACAAGGCAACCTCGACACACAGCACCCACTCAGAAACGGGGCAGACACTCACGTGGGCCCGGAGGTTCCAGTCCAGACACCCCGCCCCTCGCCCACGTCCGACTTCCTCTCTCCTCCCAGCTTCCCACAATGATTTGTTCTGAAAAAGTTTGTGGCCCGGATTGAACTGTCCTCGGGTTCTCAGGAGCTGCCACCGGGGGGCGTCCGGGCGCTGCCAAGGGTTTCTTCATCTGCTGCCCGATAGACCCAGGAACGTGGGCATGCAAAGCACAGGGTGTTTGTCTTGGCAGCAATCCCTTTGTGCGCCCTCGCTGATCGGAGGTGTTCTGTGCCTGTGTTTCTATGTGAACCTGAACGTTTGAGTCTGTGAGTACCTGTTGTACTCTCTAGGTATTTGTGCCACTTTATTTATTCTGTAATCTGTTAGTCTAGTTTCTTCCTATTCCTGGTGAGTATCTGCCTTGCATATGTTTGCAAATATGTTTGTTATCTGTGTAATTTTGTATGTCTGTTACTCTGTGCGTCTGAATTTCAGTGTCTCTATTTGTGGCAAGGTATGCCTGAGTATGTCCTAATGGGTCTGTTACTTTGGGGTGAGGAGAAGAGTCTCTTTGTGACAGGAGTATCCACGCACCTCTTCCTCACTAGGAAGGAGAGTCGGCATTTCTTTGTATGTCTTTTTGCCTATGCATATGCTCATTTCTACCCTCTTGATAAAGGGAGAACTTCTAGACCACCAAGCTCTTCTTTTTACTGATGGGGAAACTGAGTGGCCAGGGAGAGGGGCCACATGACAGCTGAGTGGAAACAAGAGGAGACAGAAGTGTGGTTATAAAGTTTTATGTGATCTGAGCCCCTCTGGAGGCACCAGAGTCCACACCTCTGTACAGGAGGCTTGAGGGATTGGCTCAGGGGGGCAGCATGGCCCAAAAGGAGGGAAATTGTCTCCTGGGGAAAGGAGGCATCCCTAATGCATTGCACAGGCTTGAGGGGAGGCATGCCCCCACATGAGGGGAGGAGGAAGCAGAGGTGGCTAAGAAAGGGAGAGTCGCACAGAAGAATACTGTAAGATTAGAATCTTGGAATCATACCTTGGAATTCTAGACCAGTACACCTTTAGAATCTTTGAACTTTTGAATCTTACAACTACAACGTTTGAATCTTAGAACTACAGTGCCTAGGAACTTAAGATTTAGAACTGTGGATTCTTGGACCCTCAACTAAAACCCTAGAAAGGTGGAATGCAGCATTGAACCTAAAGGTATCCAACATTAGAAATGATTAAAACTTTGGTATCTAGCTAGTCACAACTAACTGTAGAGTTTTATACCTTAGTGCTGAGGGTCCAGAATCTTGGACCAATAAATAGACTCTAGAGTACCTTGGAACATAGAACAGAACAACATTAGAATCTTTGAGTTTAATAATCTAGAATCTTGAAGCATATGGTCTAGAATCTTAGACACAGAGAATCTAGGTTCTTAGACTAAGTCTTAGAACATCACATCTTAGAACATTAGACCTTTTTGAACCTCCATCTTTAGACTCTTAGCACTTTTGAATTGCGCATTTTAACCTTAGATATTTAGGATCCAGAATCTCATAAGAGTTTCAAGGATCATGAAGCCTTAAAACTTATAATTAACCGTTATTAGAAGCTTTGAACTTGAGAAGATAAAATCTGGAAGCCTTATGATGTAGAGTCTGATAAGCCAGAGAATTTACGGTCTAGGAGGCTTAGAACATCAGATTTTAGAACATTAGGCCTTAGAACCTCCAGGTCTAGAATTGTAGAATCTAGAATCTTATACCCTAAGAATTCAGAACCCTAGAAAAATAAAATCTAGGATCACAGAACCTTGGATCCTAGAACTAGAATCTTAGAGCTTAGAACCCACAATCTTGTGGGCTTTATGAAGAATCCTAGAACCAGAAAAATCTAGAGCCATGGGCTCTCAGAGCCTTAGAATATAGACCTTGCAACTTCCATGTCTAGAACCTTAGCACTTTAGAATTAGAGACTTTGGGATTTTAGGTCCTTAGAGCCAAAGACTAATAGCATCTTTGAAAACTAGAACCTTTGAATCTAGACTCTTTAAACCTTAGAATCTAGAATCATGGAATGTCAGACCTGGAAGGATCCTTAGGGATTGCAGTACAACCCCTTCCTTTTACACATGGGGACTCTAAGGCATGGAAAAAGGAGAGGATCTGTCTGGGATGGAAATGGAATAGGTAGGAAGAGAAGGCTGTAGTTTGGGGTGAGGCCTGGAATGGAGAAATAGTTGATAGGGTAGGCTCCCCCAGTGGCAGTGCCTAGCTTGGGTCCTGAGAGGGAGTCCCAGGTAGAGGGTTGTCTTAGGCTCCATCCTCCTGCCCTGGGGGAGCTGGGGAGCTCCTTTCCGTGGGCAGAGTAGGGCCGGGGGCGGTAGAAGGGCAGAGGACATAGCGTCCAGCAGGATGGACCTCAGCCGCGGTGAGGCAACTGCAAGAATCCTTAGGGTCAGGCTGGGTTAGGGGGTCAGCTCCTCCAGCAGCTCCAAGTGGTTCAGGATGCCCCCCACCCTCATCCATGTTGACATAGAGGATCTCGTCGGGCTCCTGGGCAGGGGGCAGGGCCTTCAGGGTGTTCTCCAGATCCTCCCGAAGTTCTGAGAAGCTCGGCCGGTCCCGGGGGTTTAGCTCCCAGCACCGGGACATCAGGGCATACCTAGGGCAGCAAAGTGAAGGGTGGGAGACTGAGCAGGCACTCAGAAGGAGGGCGTTCTGGGAGTTTGGGGTATTTCACGGGACTGGAAGGAACCATAGCAGTTTGGGGGCTTCTATAGGGGATTTGGGAACTCTCAAGAGTTTCTGAGGGGAGTCCTAGGACACTCAGGAGCTGAAAAGGGTCTTGGGGAACCTCTCTGAGTATCGTGTGGTGTTCAGTGAGGGTTTGCTAGAGCAGACTTTGCCCTCAAAGCGCTGGATGAATGCTCTGCTTTTCTCTGTGCGCTGTAAGTTTCATAAACTGTAAGTTTCATAAACACTGTCCTAAAGGATCCTGGGGATATCTCAGAGGAGCCCCATGAGTTTGGAGAAGCCCCATATGGCAAACTGGAGGGTTGGCAGCGGGTCCTGAGGGGTGTTGAAGACCATGTGGGGGAAGTATGGGTGCTCAGGAGTCTGAGGTGAATTAGAATTTGGGGAGAGTGGGGGGTCTCAGAGGCAGGGCCCCCAGGTAAGCTGGTGCAGTTATTCACTGCCCACAGATGCCCGGCCAAGGCGGCTGATCCAGCCTGCATTCCACACAGAAAGGCACCAGAGGAGAGGGCACCTTTTGCCAGTCTGCACCCTGTGAGCTAGCCCTAGTCTTGTGGGGCATTGGTGAGGAGGTGTGCGGGTTCCTCAACGGTCTGGGGGATTCTGCGCAGGTTTTAGAGGGTCGGGGCCATGTGGGGTGCTCAGGACTTTTGGAGTGAAATCTGGGATTGGATTGGGGGTGGGGAGAGTCCTCGGGGTCCTCACAGTCCATCCAGACAGTCCACAGGCTGTTTCAGGCGGTTTCCCTGGCACAGGTAGTCGTAAATCTCGCTGTTCTCCACTCCTGGATATGGGGTTTGGCCTCGCGTGGCAATCTCCCACATCGTCACTCCAAAGGACCACTGTAGGGGGCAGAGGAGAGAGAGTTAGAGGGTCTCTCCTGCACAAAGACACCCCAATGCACAGGTACACCCACATTTATGTGCACATCTGTACACAGCTATTTCTGTGGGGGCATCACAGCTCTTCACCGAAACACTTTGGCACAGGGACACACTGAGTAGCAACTTTTGTGTGTGCATAGGCATGATGATCCATGCACACACGTACACACTTCACAGTCACATGGTCTTACGGGTCGCCCTGGGCACTGTGGCTGTGCATACATACATGTCCTCACCACTGCCTCTCCCGACCTAAACTGTCCACACGTCCCATGTATGAACCTGCCACCATGCACACGTGGACCTGTGCATGTCGCCACCATGCCCACACCACCATTCACAGACACCCAGCACACCCCCAGACATGCCTAACACATGCGGTCAGGCCCCTGTACCGGGAAGCCCGGGCATCCCCGTGAGCCCAGCTGCAATGTGACATGAACTGGCCACTGCTCCCCACACCTGACACATACCACATCACTCTTGCTGGTGTAGACCCGGTCAGCTAGGCTCTCGATGGCGATCCACTTGACTGGCATCTTGGCGATGCGTCCCTGCCGGTAGTAGTCCCCATTGTAGATCTTCTTAGAGAGCCCAAAGTCCGCCACACACACGGACATGTTCTCGTTCAGCCTGCCCGGAATGGGGAGGGGAACAGAGTCACGGCATCGCCCCCTCCACTGGGAAGCCTGTCCTCACTCTCAGACGCCTTTTCACCCCCTGCTCCGGCTGGCCTCTTTGGGGGTGAGGGTCTGTCAACCCCAGACCGAAGGGAAATGTGTTGCTTCTTGTTCCCTCCATATGAAGTTTCACAAACACACCCATGTAACCAGCACCCAGATGAAGAATCAGAATACCGCGGGACATCATCTGTACAACGGAATACCACAGAGCAAAGAAAAAGCTGGAACTAACCAATATGCATGGCGACGTGGGCTCATCTCAACAATAGCACACTGAGCGAAAGAAACCAGACACAAAGAAGTACACCTTCCATGATTCCGTGACATTTAAGAACAGGTGACTGAAATACAGGATAGTATTTTCCCTGGGGGCAGTGACTACAAAGTGCTTGAGGGAGCCTGCCGGGGCCCAGAAATGTTCTTTACCTTGATCCAGTTGGTGGTCGTTTACATGAGTCTATAGACATAAACATGCATTTGGCCACACACCTAGAATGTGTGTGTGTTAGCTTGTCAGCATACGTTGATTTTTTTAAGTATGAGAAAGGAAGGAACACATTACTAGTCCTGCCTGTAACCACCCCTCCCAGAGAAGCCACAGTCTTCGAGCATGGATTACTTTTGCCTGCTTTTGTGCTTTTCATAAAGAGAAGATTCTCTTATTTTTGCACCTGAGGTTCTAAGATCCTATTAAGAATTAATGATTTCTAGCCAGGGTGATGGATTGGGGCAGTGACCAATCAGAACAGACCCTGGAGGCCCCTCACATGGCAGGAGTTAACCTTCACCCTCTAGGTCCAGGGAAGGCCCAGAGGATCATGGCAGGGAGGCAGGGAGAGGTGATGCTCAGGTATCCAGGCTGGTGGCTGTGGAGTGGGTGGGAGGTTTCAGGTAGTGGCGAACTGCCAACTGGGTAAGGAAATAACATTTAAAAAAAATTATGTATTTACTTTTATTTTTTTTAATGTTATTTATTTTTCAGAGAGAGAGAGAGACAGAGCGTGAGCAGGGGAGGGACAGAGAGAGAGGGAGACACAGAATCCGAAGCAGGGTCCCGGCTCTGAGCTGTCAGCACAGAGCCCAACACGGGGCTTGAACTCACGGACGGCGAGATCATGACCTGAGCTGAAGTCGGATACTTAACGGACTGAGCCACCCAAGCGCCCCTTATTTATTTATTTTTAAGGTAGCCTCCACCCCCAATGTGAGGTGTGAAGTCATGACCCTGAGATCAAGAGTTGCATGCTCTACTGACTGAGCCAGCCAGGCATCCCTGGAGATTTTATATTTAAGCGATCTGTACACCCAACTTGGGGCTTGAACTCACAACCCCAAGACCATGAGTCGCATGCTCTACCAAGTGACCTAACTAGGCACCCCTCAATATTGTAACTTAACAAAAAGGGGCAGATGCATAACAATGGGTTGTCTACTCTGATTTCCAGTGTCACTGTTCCATGGGGGACTTGACTAGGATCACGCCAAGTTGCAGATAGAAAGGAATTTCCAGGGGTGCCTGGGTGGCTCAGTCAGTTAAGTGTCCAACTTTGGCTCAGGTCATGATCTCACAGTTTGTAGGTTCAAGCCCTGCACCAGGCTCTATGCTGACAGCTCGGAGCCTGGAGCCTGCTTCAGATTCTGTGTCTCCTTCTCTCTCTGGCCCTCCCTGCCCCCCACTCTCTCTCAAAAATAATCATTAAAAAAAAAAAAAGAAAGGAATTTCCATTTTGACTGAGCCTGTTGAAGCCTTTACATAAACTTTCCAGTTAACAGGAAATACAGGGAACAGAGGAACAAGGCAAATGCCACCGCAAGGAAACAGACACATGCCTGTCACATCATACGAGACAAGTGGCCTGGTCTCTTCCAAAATAATATGATGTAAAAATAGAAAAAGGTTGGGGGGGGGTCTATTCCAGATTTATAAGGACCAACGGAGCATAACAGCTAAATGCAGTGGCGGGGGGACCCTGAAGAGATTCTGATTTGGGGTAAAAAAATAAAACAGCCCTAAAAGACATTTCAGAGGACAAATGGAAGAATTTGAACATGGATTGGATGAGAGGTTATGTTACAGAATTACGGTTAATCTTAGGTGTGACAACAGAACTGTAATCACTTCCATGTAAGTCCTCATTCTTAGGCGATACCTACTGAAGATTTAGGGGTCTGGTGCCACTATCTTGGCAACTCACTTTGAAATGGTTATGGAAAGACAGAAAGAGAATAGAAGAGAATTTCAACAAGGAGGGTTTATGGGGGTCCACTGTACAATTCTTTCAGCTTTTCTATAGGGTTGGACTTTTTCAAAATAAAAAATTGGGAGAAATACAGAACTGTTCATATTCCTGAGAGTCGCGAACAATGAAACATCTTACACAAGATTCCGATTCTCCAGCTTCAATTTCTAGGAGTCCAATATTGTAATGTAACTAATATCCTAAGCCTGTGTTTATATACACACACACACCGCTCTCACCTTAGCTCAGTTCTGGCCTGTTTTCTGGCTTGTACCCAACCCACCATTATTCAGTGTGGCCCCTCCTCAAAGGCAGCCCGGGGAAGACACTCAGCACAGACGGAGACAGAGATGGGGCTTCAATGTTACTATGGTCATCAGTCACCTCTGCACCTCTCATCCTACCCACTGAGCCAACCCTCTTGCCTCGCCTGTCTCCACATCCAAATGCCCCTCCAGGATCTCAGTTCCAGGCCCACATCCTCCAGGAATGCTCCTCCAACTCCCTTGCTGACCTTTCTGTCCCAGTCCTGAGTTCTGGACCACCCGAGAGGTAAGTGTCTAGACCCCTCTTCCATGTTGGAAGGAGGGATGGAGCTCCTCGGCGGGTGGGGATGTCTTTGGAAGGCTCAACACTCACATGCAGTTTCTGGCAGCCAGGTCTCGGTGTATGAATCTCTTGGTACTCAGATACTCCATGCCACTGGCAATGTCTGCCATGAACTTCACCAGCATCTGAGTGGGCAGGAACTGGAGGCAGCCCAGGAGGGAGTAGAGGTCAGCAGAGTCCATGAGATCCATTCTTCCTCCCTCCTTCCTTCCCTTCCTGTGTGTGCCTCACTTGGCCCTGCAGTGGTTTCTAATGGCTCTGAAAATTAAATCCCACCTCTTTCCAACAAGGCCCTATATAATCCCCTCCTGCCTTCCTCTCTGAGTGGATCTACTGTCCTTGCCCTGGACATAGGACACACGCTCCAGCCAGGGGCCTCCTTTCTGGTTTTCAGACAGGCTGTTGCTTGCTCCCACCTCTGAGCCTTTGCCTATACTGTTCCCTCTGCCAGGATTGCTTCCCCCAAGATCTCCCCACCTCCCACCAGCTGGCTCCTCCTTCAAGGCCACCTCCTTAGTAAGACCTTCTCTGTCCCCTCAAACTAACCGCCTAGCTTCTCTATAGTTCATCTGACTCTATTTCCTTCCTAACACTAACATTATCTTGCTTATTTGTTAACTAATTTACTGCCCGGTGTCCCCACTGGCAGAGAGCTCCAGGAGAGCAAGCTCTGGGTCACCATGGTTTGGGTCACCATGGTTTTCCCAGTGTCTGACCAGCGCTGGGTACCTCTTAGGTGCTCAGTTAATACTTGTGAACCAGACATGTAAATGTCCCTCACCACTGGCTGGTCCCCGAGCCGGGAATAGAGGAGGAAACTGTGCAGGTCTCCATGTTTCATGAAAGGTAAGATGACCACAGGTGCCGGGAAACCCTCTCGTTCAGAACCCTGGAAACAGACACCTGAGCCCCCCGCCCCCCACAGGCAGCCCTGTCACTCCAGTTGGACAGGAGGGGAAGCCATCCCCTCCCTCAGCTCTGTCTCTCCCTTCCCCTCAAATCTCTCCCTTCCCCCCAAATTGTTGGGGGCGGGGGACAGCAGTGGCAAGGACTGAGCTTCAGAGAAGCCATTTCCAGCACTGTTCCCAGGGAAGTTTCCAGAGCCCTCCTGGGGACCTCAGCTATTTCTGGGAAAGGTCAGAGGTCACATTCCAAGCTGAGGGAAAGAAGGAGGGGGGAGCTTGCTGACTCTGAGGAATGGGAGGGAGACAGGGAGCCTGGAGGTTTGATCTTCTCAGTGCCAGAGGGAGGGGTCTTCCTTCTAGGGTGGCCTCCATGGAGCCTGCAGATCCCCTAAATCTGCCCCTCCCTCACCAATGAGCCTCATGACGTTGGGGTGATCGAATTCCTTCATGCAGACGGCTTCACTCAGGAAATCCTCCAGCTCCGATCTTGTGCAGATGGCAACTTGGAGGGGAAAGGAAGGTGGTAAGGAGGAAGGGAGGGGAGAGAGGACTCTTTCTCTCCTCTTCTCCTCCATCATCATCATCATCATCATCAAACATGATTACTAAGTACCTGGTGCTGCACTCAGCATTTTACATATATTAACTCATTTAACCCTCTGAGGTGCCACTATTGTTTTCCCTGTTTTAACGATGGGGAAACCATGGCACACAATGGTTAAGGAATCTGCACACACAGCTTGCAAGCGGAATAGGCAGAACTGAAGGCCAGGTGGTCTGGCTCTGAGGCCCACGTGCAAACACCATGCAAGGCTGCTTCCCTGGCGATCCATACGATTACTCTGGACGCTGGCTCACAGAGGCAAAGTGACTTGCCCAAAGTCACAGAGCTGGGATTCAAACCCAGGTGGGGAATATAACCTGGTACATAAGAAGTGCTCAATAATGAATGAATGAGTGAGAGACCGTTGAGTCCATAATCCAAGCTTTTAGCCCCAGTGATTCAGAAAGGAACCTTCTTGCCTAACCACCAGGTGCAGCCTGACCCTCAACGCCTCTTTCCTGTATGGAAAGGACTTGGGCATGGACTCCCTGTGCTGTGTGACCCTGGACTGGCTCTCACCCTCTTTGACTATGTAAATAATATAGTCGCAGTCCACATCAATGACACATCCTATATACCCAGCATTAAGTGCTTTGGCTCACCCTAGGAGGCAGGGAGATTTTTATCTTTTTTTTTTCCCCCGGATGAAGGATGGCAGCTCAGAGAGGGAGAGTCACTTGCTTGAGATCACACAGCTGGTAAGTGACGAAACCAGGTATGCCTCATTCCAGACCTTTTCCTGCTCTGTTATGTATTACAGGAGCTCGTCCCCGAAAACTACATTTCCCAGGCTCCCTTTCATACTGGCTTCCTGTTGGGAGTTTGCCCATGGGAAGCACTGATGGCAGACTGGCAGGTGCGTAGGAGGAAGGGAAGTCAGGGTATTTCACCCTGTCTCTTACTGCTTCCAGTCTTGCTTTGATGGTGGCTGTGCCTCCTGTGTGTCTCAAGCTCCTACAAGGTAGCTGCTAACTCCTGTGATCCTAAATCCCACCAGGCGTCCCTGGCCATGGGCTCTGGTAACACCATTTCCTCCCTCTGCCCTTCAGGCCTTGGGGAGGAAGTAAGGTACTGCTGCTGCTAATCTCCAGGTTGCCTCACTGCTCCCAGTTATTCCTGCACCGTTGTAGTAAACCTCCTCATATTACATTCCTTCTGTTGAAGTACCTGGCATGGATTCCATTTCCTTTCTGGAAACCCTGAGATTCTGTGGTGGGGCTAATTTGCTACTAACTTTTCTGTGCTTCTGCCTCCTTAGGGGCATAGGAGAAGAGTCTAGGGCTAGGAGACGGGGGTCCCATACGTGTGCACATGCAGGCATAGACTCACTCTTCATTGTCTTCACAGCCACCTTGAGGATGGAGTCATCCTGGTTGAGCTGGCCCTCCATCACAGCTCCGAATTCTCCTATGGGGGACCAGAGGGAGACATTGACCTCAGGGACACTTGTGGAAACTGCATTTCCTGTGACTGGGTAGGGGTGGGCAAGTGAAGGACTTCATGGTTCAAGGGAATACATGTGTGCGCTAGGTAGGGAACTCACCTTCTCCCAGGGTCTTCCCCAGGGCCACCTTATGACGGTCCACCATCACATCCCGAAGCTTCTCCTTCAGCTCTTCATTGATGCCCAGGCTGTTCACTGCATGGGGGGTGGGGGTGGACAGAACCATGGAGCAGGGCTGACATTCAGGCGACATTCAACATTCGGACATTTGACATTCGGATGTCAATAGGGATGTAGCCATTATTAAAATATTGAAATACTTCTGCATTCATTCAAAACCAGCTACTGCCCTGGAGCACCTGGGTGGCTCAGTTGGTTAAGCATATAACTCTTGATTTTGGCTCAGGTCATGATCTCACGGTTTGCAGGTTTGAGCCCCGAGTTGTGCTCTGTGCCGACAGCTCTGAGCCTGCTTAGGATTCTCCGTCTCCTGTCTCCCTCTCTCTCTGCCCTTCTCCTGCTCTCTCTTTCTCTCTCTCAAAAATAAATGAAGTTAAAACTTAAAAAAAAATCAGCTACTTCCCTAAGCACACACCCTACCCTAGATCCTCCTCTAGATCCCTGAAACTTCTCCCAAACCAGCAGCTAAAGGGTTAGAACTTGGCACATGATCTTGCACCACTGGGCACCCTGACTGGTCAGTGTCCTACCATGCCAGTTGCTAAAAATATTTCTTAACTTTTTATTGAAGTAGAATCTGCACAAATCATAAGTTAGTAGCTCAATGGATTTCCACAAACCAAACACAACAGTATAATCAGCACCCAGGTCAAGAAAAGACCATGACCTGCCCTCTCAAGAGTGGCCACCTTCCTGACTTCTCTTACCATACATAGGCTTCCTCTGTTTGGGGAGATTATTATAAGCATGGAATCACATAATATGTTCTCTTTTGTGTCTGGCTTCTTTCAGTCAACACGGCGTCTATGAGACAGCTGTAATGTGGTTGTGGGTAACTGCAATTTTTTTTCGTTGCTATATGGTAACAGTTCTCAAACTTAATGGCCTCAAGACCCCTTCACATTCTTAAAATTACTAAGGACTGCAAAAAGCTTTCATCTAGGGGGATTATGTATACCACTTACTGTATGCAAAGTCAAATGGATAGATTTTAATTTTTAAAAATTTTTTAAAGTTTATTTATTTTGAGAAAGAGACAGTGGGAATAGGGAAGGGCAGAGAGAGAGGGAGAAAGAGAATCCCCAGCAGGCTCTGTGCTCTCAGCACAGAGCCCAATGTGGGGCTTGAACCCATGAACCGTGAGATCATGACCTGAGCTGAAACCAAGAGTCAGAGGTTTAACCAACTGAGCCACCCAGGCACCCCAAATGAATAGATTTTTAAAACAAGAATAAACAAGCACACATTCGTCAACCAATAGAGTGATGACATCAACACACGTTGTAGAGCTTCTGGAAAACTCCACGGAACACGTGTGAGAGAACAGCAGTGTAAAAGGGCAAATAACATCTTGGAATTACTATGAAAATAGTTTTGACCTCATGGACCCCATACAGAGGTCTCGGGGACCCCTCCAGGGACCTGAATCACACTTTGAGAACTACTCTGCATGTTACTTCATTACGGCACCATGACCTCCTTGCTTCCTATTCTTTCTCCTCTTAAATAAATGTCTTTCCCAGCCCCTTCTGGTATCTCCCTGGGGCCCCAGTAGCCTTCTCACTGTGTGCTGGGAAGAGACATAATTCTGTCCCTTTTCTTTCTGGTCTCCTCAGCTGGAAAGATGAAGAGATTTGACGAGGTGGCCTCTGAGGTCCCTTCTTAGCTGGGACACTTCATAGCTCCGCAGTCGAACAGAGAGTCTAGAGTTCTAAGAGCCTATGATTTTCAAAATCTTAGGGGTCTAGGGGCACCTGGGTGGCTCAGTCAAGCGTCCGACTTCAGCTCAGGGCATGACCTCACCATTTGTGAGTTGGAGCCCTGAATCAGGTTCTCTGCTATCAGCATGGAGCCCTGCTTCGGATCCTCTGTGCCCTGTCTCTGCTCCTCCCTCACTTGTGCACATGAGCTCCCTCTCTCTCTCTCCCTCTCTCTCTCAAAAATAAATACTTAAAATTAAAAAAAAAATCTTAAGGGTCTATAGTATTACAACATTAAAAATTTTTCATTTAATGTTTATTTACTTTTGAGAGAGACAGAGTGCGAATGGGGTAAGGGCAGAGAGAGAGGGAGACAGAATCAAAAGCAGTCTCGAGGCTCTGAGCTATCAGCACAGAGCCCAATGTGGAGCTCAAACCCACACACCGTGAGATCATGAGCTGAGCCGAAGCTCGATGCTTAACTAACTGAGCCACCCAGGCGCACCAAGAATTAAGCCTTTGATTGTTTCGGCCAAGATCAACCCTACCTCTCTAACATTCTATAATTCCAAGAGGCAGTTAAGAGGATGGACTTCAGAGCAAATCTACCTGGGTTCGGAGCCCAGCTGTCCGACTCACAAGCTGTGTGGCCTTGAGGAAGTTACTTAACCACTCTATACCACAGCTTCCTCATCTGTTGACGTACCTACCTCATTGGGTTGTCATGAGGATTAAACTAAGTGGTATGTACAGAGCACTTAGGACAGCGCCCATCACATAGGAAGTGCCAGGGTTGGCTGTCATCATTGGCTTCATCATCATCAATGATTCTCATCCTTATTGTTACCATCATCATTATCTTTATCATCATCATCATTACAATGTCCTAGGGTCCTGTGGCCCCGGGGTTTGGTCTTTCTACGATTTATTGTGCCTAAGACTCTAGTATTCTTTTTTTTTTTTTTTTTTTTTAACGTTTATTTATTTATTTATTTATTTTTTATTAAAAAAAAATTTTTTTTTAACCTTTTATTTATTTTTGAGACAGGGAGAGACAGAGCATGAACAGGGGAGGGTCAGAGAGAGGGAGACACAGAATCCGAAACAGGCTCCAGGCTCTGAGCCAGCCAAAACAGGCTCCAGGCTCTGAGCTCTTTGTCAGCACAGAGCCCGACGCGGGGCTCGAACTCACAGACCGCGAGATCATGACCTGAGCCGAAGTCGGCCACTCAACCGACTGAGCCACCCAGGCGCCCCTAACGTTTATTTATTTTTGAGACAGAGAGAGACAGAGCATGAACGGGGGAGGGTCAGAGAGAGGGAGACACAGAATCTGAAACAGGCTCCAGGCTCTGAGCTGTCAGCACAGAGCCCGACGCGGAGCTTGAACTCACTGACCGCGAGATCATGACCTGAGCCAAAGTCGGCCGCTTAACCGACTGAGCCACCCAGGCGCCCCTAAGACTCTATTACTATAAGGGTCTGTGTGGTTTCACAGTTCTGTTGTTCTTATGGTCTGTGGTTCTAACAACCCAGCATTCCAAGACTTTCAGAAACTTTTGGTGCATGCATCGACAGAAGCCTAGCAGGCCCCAGTCTCTACGCTCATCATCCCCGCACCAGGGCAGGGAGGCACGGGGTTCACTTACAGGTGGCTTCAGTGGTCCGGCGGCTGTAGGACTTGCGAACACGGTACCTGACCACCAGTTCACCCCTCTCCACTGTTGGTTCAAACACCTCTCTGGGGGGAACAGGCAGGAGGTGAGGGCAGGGCAGAAATGAGTGGAACCCCCTCCTTCCAACAGCAGTGAAAGTGAACACCACCCTAACCCCAGGCCCTGCCCGCCCTCTCCTCCATCGTTTGCTGAGCTTGTCTTGGATCGCTACCTTCTGCCTCCCCCCTTGTCCTCATTCCGATTCTTGCTAATCTCTCATCCTGTACCAGCCTCCTCACGGTCTCCCCGACTCCAGCCTCTCTGTTCCAATCCACATTAGCCTTCCTACTCATGTAGTTCCAACTCACCCATAGCGGGTCTCCTTCTTCCGTCGATGGACGAGGAACAGGGCCAAGATGAAGACACAGCCAGCGGCCACAACTGCTCCCAGCAGTACATACCACCAGGGCCATGAGAAGGCAGGGGCTGGGGGCTCACTCACTGTCAGGGGGTATGGGACACAGGTCATGGCTGGGGCTCTGGATCCTGCTCCCTGGGACCCAAAGGGGTGATGTTGGAGGGAGGCAGATGAGGAAATATCTGATGAGACATGTGGCAGGTAGGTGTGTTCACTTATCCAGGGAGACCGGATTTGGGTGTGAAAAACAGGTGAGCAAGGGAGAGAATGCGTGTAGCATAGGATGGGTGTGGGGGGGGCGTGTGTAAGGAGTGTGAGGTTCACGCATAGATGGCTAAGGAGTAGTCTTGAGGAGTGTGTCCTGATGATGGAAGAGTTTCCGTAAAGTAAGGGATGGAAGTGAAATGCATGTGCAAAGGAAAGGCATGTATATGTAGAGCGTCAGGTGGGTGTTGGAGGAGTTTTGGGTATGCGAGTGAGGAGTAGTCAAGGAGTTTTAGATACAATTAGTGAAGAGTGATTTGTAAGGATGTAACTTTGGTGCAAGAGGAGTGTGGGAAGGGCAGGTGAGGAACATGGGATGAAATGGTGTGCAGAAAGGTGGGAGCAGACGTGTAAGGGATGGGAATGGGTACATGGTAAATGTAGCTGGAGTTTGGTGTGGGTGTGTGCATAGAGTGGGAACAGGTAGGACTGGCAAGGGGCGAGGGAGTAACGTGTAAGGAGAGTTGAAAAGTGTGGACCCAAAGTTTTCCAGCATTTGCAATGTGAGATATATGGTGAGTGTGTAAAAAGTGTGCAGAGTTTGTGAATGCAAAGTGTGGGTGTGATTGGGTTTGAGAGGCATGTGTGAGGAACAAAGGGTTGTAAAGCTATGATTGGGAAAGAAGACTGGGAGGAAAGGAGGCTGTGGAAAGGGTTTGCAAAGAAAGGCAGGAAGGCATGGGAGGAATATTTAAGGATGGTAGGTTGAGTTACAAGAGGTGAGCTGTCATAATGCTAGGAGGGTACAATGGGTGTAGGAGGAGTTTTTGAGAATTGCTGAAGAAATACTTGAGAGGGATGGATTTGAGGGGGATAACTGATCTATCTATCCATCCGTCTATCTATTCATCCACCCATCCATCCCTCCTTCCATCCATCCATCCACCCACCCACCCACCATCTATCCATCCATCCACCATCTATTCATCTATCCATCCCTCCCTCCATCCATCCATGCATCCATCCAGCCACCCATCTATCTATCCATCCACCCATCTACATTCATTGGGTACCTACAGTGTGTGAGGCCATTCCAGGCAACCCCATCAAGGACCACACAAACCCCAAAAGTAGAGGATTAGAACGAGAAGTTTGAGAAACACGGAAAGCATGTCAAAGAGTATGCGTGTGGTGATGGAGTCCTCACTGGGAGCTGAGGGAAAGAAAGGAGGAGAGAGGGTGCGAAAACCCTTACCTAGCAGGTGGATTGGTTGTCCTTGCCCTGTGAGGAGAAAGGACAGAGGGAGGACATGCTCAGAGAAAGCAAGACTGATGTGACATGGGTGAGGCTCTCAGTAAGCTTCCGGGGTAGGAAAAGAGCCTAGATTGGGGCAACGCTGAAAGGTACATGGAGCAAGTCAGGGGTATCTGGGAAAGACATGGTCCTTGTGAATCAGTTGGAGGGGGCTGAGCATGAAGTTACCTGGGCGCCAGGACTCCAGGGGCACAGGGTGGCTCCAGGGTCCATCCCCAGCAGCGGTGTAGGCTGCCACACACACGGTCAGGTTGGGCACAGTCCCATCCCCCTGCAGCTCCAGGGTCACCTCTCTCTTTAGCCCTATGTCCATTAGCACCTAGGACATCCAGATGTAGCATCAGGGTAGAGTCCCAGGCCTCCAACTCTTAAGACTGCACCCTTGGCCTCAAGTCCTCATCTTTCTCAAAGCCTCCTCCTCACGCCCAGCCCCTCACCCTTTCTCCTCCTACCCTTCATCTCTCACCCCCGTCGCCACCTCCATTCTCCATCCCCACACCCACTCATCAGCTCCACCAGGACTGGGCCTTTGCTTCATTCGCCGCCTGTGCTCAAGTGCTAGCGCTGTGCGTGGCACGCAGTACTTCTGCTGAGGGGCTGAACCCTCATCTTTCCAACCGTGTTCCCCTATTGCCTCGTAACTCCCCACTTCCCACTCCATTTCTGCACCCCAGGGTGCTGCTTGTTCCAACACCACTCTTGTGCGAATTAGGAAAAGTCACCCCTTCTTCAAGGCGTTATACAATTATCTGCTATAAAACCGTCATAGTACATCTGTAAGTCTACCGAAACGCTTTTTACAATGATTCGTAAATAGCTATTCCCTGACCCTCCCCTGGACTCCTTTAACTTTCCCAGAAAGTGCTTTCCTAGGTGTAATGTATCCCATACTACCCAACCTGCACAACTGTCCATGTCCACCCTGTCATCTCCTCCCCCACTCCCTCCCCCCGGCCACTCCGCCCCAGCCCAGCCAACAGCACCCACCTCCGGAGTGTCCTGGCCTCGATAGGCCAGCCGGTACCCTAACAGGGTGCCCTGCAGGGGTGCCCTTGGCTCCCGCCAACGCACGAGGGCTTGGCTCCCATTCCGCATGGCACTAACGTTCTCAGGGGGGCCCAGGGGTACTGGAGGACAGGGAAGAGGGGAAGCTGGCACCCCACCTCTTCCTGCCCCCTTCCCCTGTTCCCAGGAAGCGGGGGCAGGGTGCAAAGGGCATGCACGTGGGCAACTCGTGCAGCCCTCCCATGAGCAGAAGCACAGGGAAGAGGTCTGGGAGAGATGCCAGTGGGCCGTGCTGAGGAGTCAGGGGGTGGACAGGAAGGACTAAGGCCACATGGGGTGAATGGGTAACAGGAGCTGCTGGGGGTGGCATCGATGTGAGCAAGGTCCAGCAGGGCAGAGAGTGATGTCTGCCCCACACCAGCTCCTTCTTACCTCCCTCCGGTGTCTCCACAGGAAGCCAGTGGGTCCAGGGCGAGGGACCCTGGCTACTGGTACAGGCCACCCGGATGTGGTAAGGAGTGTGAGGGTGGAGGCCACCCAGCCGAAGTTGGTGAGGGGGGACGGATGCTTGCAAGGTGATAGGTTCTTTGGGGGGTCTGGCTCTCCCAGCCAGACACCCACCCCATCGTCTGACAGCACAGCCTGGGGAGAGGGAAGGAGCATGAGGACAGGATGGCCACGCAATTAAACGAGGTGGTCACCCAAGTCGATGGTGGTGGTCCTGGTGTGATTACACGGCTTCGCAAGGATGTGCGTGCGTGTGTGTGTGTGTGTGTGTGTGTGTGTGTGAGCGCCGTGCTGGTGTAACATGGGCACGTGCATTTGCAAAGCAAGGAGACCACCCGGTTGTACAATGTAGCTCTATCATCACTTGCAGAAGCCACTTCTGGCAAAACTTTCCCTCTCTGAGCCTCAGTTTCCTCATCTGGAAAATGGGGGGCTTAGAGGACTAAATACCTTACAAGGCTGCCTAAACGATGAACATAGGACAAGCTGTACAGAACATGGCAGGTGGTCAGCATCAATAAAGTGACAATGAGGGGCGCCTGGGTGGCGCAGTCGGTTAAGCGTCCGACTTCAGCCAGGTCATGATCTCGCGGTCCGTGAGTTCGAGCCCCGCGTCAGGCTCTGGGCTGATGGCTCAGAGCCTGGAGCCTGTTTCCGATTCTGTGTCTCCCTCTCTCTCTGCCCCTCCCCCGTTCATGCTCTGTCTCTCTCTGTCCCCAAAAAAATAAATAAACGTTGAAAAAAAATTTTTAAAAATAAAAATAAAAATAAAGTGACAATGACATTCAACCACGGGCAAAAGTAATGTCCCACAACAGAAGTCAGAAGAGTGGGCATCTCTGGGGGTTGAAGGATCCTTGTAGGGGGTTGGGGAAGAGTCTGCCTCTCGATTTGGAAGGATGGTGACGTGGGTGAATATTCGTGTTAAACAATCTAGGTTTACACCAAAGATTATGCATGTTATGTATGCTATACCTTAATAAAAAAGAAAAGCCCTTTATAAATCGGAACTCCTTTGACCCTGACCTCAGCCCTGAGTGTGGGTACTGTGTGTATACCCATTTACAGATGAGGACCCTGAGTATTGGAGGGATGGAACCACTTGTCAAAGGTCACCAGCTTGTCACTGACGAAGGTGGGAACTGAACCCCAACCTGTCTTGCAAACTTCTGCCCTACTTACGGTGAGAATGTCCATTTAAGAACATCACTGATAGTCACAGTACTTCTGTTCAGAGGGGCAGTATAGCCTTAGTGCTAGGCGTAGATGCTGGATCTGGGCTTCAAATCCAGCCTCTACCTTTCCCTAGCTCTGTGCCTTAGTTTCCTCATCTGTAAAATGGGAAAACAACAATGGCTTCCTAACTTGCA
The DNA here is from genome assembly GCF_018350155.1 of Leopardus geoffroyi. Taxonomy (NCBI): domain Eukaryota; kingdom Metazoa; phylum Chordata; class Mammalia; order Carnivora; family Felidae; genus Leopardus; species Leopardus geoffroyi. Next base: position 13,700,538 of record NC_059335.1, read on the forward strand.
GGACTGACTGAATTGATGCTTGTAAGCGCTTAGAAGAGGGCCTGTCCACATCGGGTGTTTATTATTATTATTTTGTGCATGTGTGAGAGGCTGCCTGGCTACCAATGTCAAACTCTGCACACTCTGCACAAAGGCACAGGCTGGGACACTCACCTGGTCCCCAGGAATAGCACGATCAGCATGGCCGAGGCCACAGCTGGGGACTGCATCTGCAGAGCCCTGCCACACAGAACCACAAACCCTCTACGGCCACACAATCACAGCCCCACACCGCAAGGATGCTGCCTCCCGCCCCCTGCAACCGGGGAGCCAGCAGGAGACCTAACCGCTCCTCTACACCATGTGTCAGAAGGTGTTTACTGCTTTCCGATGTGAACTCAAGATTCTTTGGGTCCAAGTCCTGGCTTGGATATCACTTGCTGTATGACCTAGCATGAGTGTCTTTACTTTTCTGAGTTTCTATTCCTATCTCTGGAAAATGGGCATCCAAGAGTCCCTACCTGGCAGGGTGTGAGGTTTAATGACAGTGCACGTCAGGGGGTCCGCGCATCATATCAACATCTAACATTTCTTGAGTGCCAACACTGTATCAGGCACCCTGGCCAGTGCAATCCTGGATGAACTCATTGGCTTTTTACCACCACCCTCTGAGGTCAATTTCTTTTTTCATTCCCATTTTACAGATGAGGACAATGAGGCCCAGAGTGGTTCGGCAGCTTGCCCAAGGTCACACAGACCCCTGTGGGGAGAGGAGACCACCACGAGGCCTGGCCAGATGGTGGGGAGTGGGATGGGGGGAAGCTGTCCCATGCCTGCTCTCTGACCTGCAGTGACAGATGGGAAGGGGAACCTTCGCTGGGACAAAGGGGACAACAGGGACATGGGTCCAGACAATCAGCCTCCCCGTGCCCACTCACACTTCTCTTTTCCCTGTGACCCTCCCATTCGAACCCTCTAGCCCCACTCCAGGCGCAGCAGGAAGTGAGCCCTGGAGAGGGAAGAGGGACACACTTCCGCTTTCCTTTGACATTGGACGCATGTGGGTTGGGGGTACAGCAGATGCCTGACCTGGCATTTGAGGTCTCCCAAATGGGCCCTGGCCTCGGGGATTAAATCAGTTTTATCCCTTTTAGCCAATGGGAAGGGCAGATCACTTCCCCTCTCTGGGTCTCAGTTCCTTACCTTGAAAACAGAAAGATTAACAGATTACGTTTCTAGGGTTAAAATGACAAGCAAATGAAATTATGTCCAGGGCACGTAATTACAAGAAAGACAACTCTTATTTAATCACGCGCTGGCTCTGAACGGTCTCTTAGGAGGTGAGGAGGACTGTTTGGGTTTGAGGAGATGAGGGCTCGGATCCTACCTCTGCCACTTCCTGGCTGTGATCTTGGGCAGGTTGTGAAACTACTCTGAGCCTTAGTTTGTTCATCTGGAAAACGGGTGAATCCATAGACCCTACTCCATAAACACGCAAGGGGGTGTGCGCAAAGCCTTAACACAAGGCCCGGCACAGAGCTGACACTCCATAAAAGCTGGTCATTGTTAAGTACTGTCACCTGCCGTGGCAGGCACTGTCCCACCCTTATTCCAACTTCCAAATCTCAGAGAACTTCAGGCCAGAACTGGGCTCGTATTTAGAGATCTGCATTGGTTTGTTTTTCTTACTGTAGAACAGGAAAAACTTTGATGCAGAAGGGTTGGGTCTAGAGCATTTCAGGTTCCAGCAAACGTTCCCTAATCTAGGTCTGGCCCTGCGCTGGGCAATCGTGAGGACTCAGTGGTGACCAAGACAGCTGGGACCGGCCCCCTCCCAGACCTCACTGTCTGGTGGGGAGACACACTCACCCCCAAAACAGTGACACCCCAGAGTGATGAGGGCTGGGATGGGAGACGTATAGGGCTGCGGGCACCTGGAGGTGACAGAGATGGCTCTGGATCACCTGTCTCAGGATTCCCTCTCTGGCCAGAGTCAATATTACTAATACTAAAAAAAGTTAAAGCAGCTGATAGTCTATCGTGCATATCCTATGTTCCAGATACTGTGGTAAGTTTGCTACTTGCATTTACTCACTGAATTCTTACAACAAGCCTATCTGCCCATTTTACAGATGAGAGAACCGAGGTCCAGTGAGATTAAGTCACCGGTCCATGCTCCTGCAGCTGGCCGCTGGTAGAGTCAGGATTTGAACCCAGGACGTCTGGCTTAACTCAAGGCTCTACTGCTGGTCAACACACGAATGGCTGGGAAGGGCTGGTTTCCCAGGAAGAGGATGGGGGCTTATGAGCGGTAGAAGGAGGGCCAAGGTCTCACCTGCAGGGTACAGTGCGTGAGGGGGTAGATGCCGCTCAGGCCTGGGGTCCAAGCCACCTCCAGCTCTGTGGGCTGACGGGAAGCCAGGTGGAGGTTGTGGGGCCTCTGGGGGAGCACTGTGGAGAGATGAGGGGAGGAGCTGACCCTGGGGGGCCTTGGCCCAAAGCTCCCCGCCCTGCCCTCTACCCCAGCTCTGACCTTGGGCCCAGACCTCACACCCTCTGACACCCAGCTCCCCAGCTCCCTTTCCTGTCACCTGTGATGGTGGCTGTGCGGGATGTGGTGACCCCCTTGGCATTGTGGGCTTCACAGGAGAAAGAAGACGTCTTGTTCAAGCCTGGGGAGTCACAGAAGGAAGGGCCCAGTGTCAGAGAGGCCAAGAAGGGGCTCCCGGGCCATGCTGGGCCACCTCCTACCGCCTGACAGGGTCAGTCTAGCCCACATGGGCACCGGCTGCACGGCAGAGAGGGGGGAAGGGCGATGAGTTGGGAACGCAGGCCTCCATCCTCAGATACAAAGACAAGGACAGGCTGGTGGCCTCAGTCCTGATGCCCCACCACACAGACACACATACATGCAGACACACACAGGGGCACACACACACACAGACTTACATACCCATACATACACACAGAAACACATACTCATACATGCACATACAGACACGCAGACACACACACTTATGCACAGAAACACACGCGCACATACACACACACACACACAGTCACATACTGGGACAAACGCGGACACGATCACGCTGAGCCACACAGGCACACGTAGAGGCTTCTATACCGAATGGACACACACTTAAGAAACAGGCCTTCACCGGTGTGTATAAAGGTAATGTTTGTCGACTTATAAGCTCTAAGCTCACCTCCTACCAAGCCCCCTCCCCCTCCCGCCCTCAGTGGCCTCCCAGTGTTTCTGGAACACAGGCCATCAGACATCAGACACGTTCCCACCTCCTCAGGAACTTTGCATTTCTCTGTTCCCTCCGCTTGGATCAGTCTTCCCACAGATGTGCACGTGGCTCTCTCCTGCCCTCCTTCACATTTGTTACTAGACCCCACCTTCTCAGCCACCCCGCCCCTGGCTGTCTTGTTTAGAGCTGGGAGCTCACGTCCGTTATCTAGCCACTCCACTGCTTTACATTTCCTCTGGTTCTTCTCCTCACAACATACTTTACCTATTACCTTGTCTTGCTTAGTGTCTACTCCACTACGTCACCTCCAGGAGGGCAGGGGTTTCTGTTTTGCCCCCAGCTGTATGCCCCAGGGCATACGATGGCCTTGCACACAACAGGTGCTCTGTAAATGCTTGTTGAACGAATGGATGAATTTATGTGTATGCCTTTATGTACTAATGAACGTTGTGGGGCGTGTGTGTAGAAATGCCAGCGTGTGTAATTCTATGGGTAAGTGAGTTAATACGTGTCTTCTGGGTGTCTGGGGGTGGACTGCCTCCCTTCCCCAGTGTGGTGCGGGTGGGAACGCAGGCGGACAGGCACACACATGCACACATGCACACATGCACCAAGACAAGTACAGAGACAAACAAGAGGGGCAGACACACAAACACAAAAATACACAGATTCACACACGAGTAAATATAGACACACACACAGTGTCTGGGTGACAGGATGTAAGAGGACCAGGTCTTGAGTCTGTCAGGGTGACCGCAGGTCTGTGTGTGCCTGTGGATGTCGTATACCTGTGTGTGTATCTCCTGCTTGTTCTGCGTGCGTGAGCCCGCGTTCTCACCACCACCATCTACCCGCAGACACAAAGTTTCCTTTTCTCAGTCGGCACAGGGAGTGGAATGAGGGAAAGTCGGCAGCCGGGGCCCGGAAGGGGGTTGGGCAGGGAAGCTCCTCAGCGCCGCTGCCCAGGCGGCAGCTCCCAGCCAAGGTCAGGTGCCCGGGCCGCAGCCCCCGCCGGCGGGGGAAGGGCAGGACAGCCCCGGGCCGACTGCCGGAGGGGGCGGGGAGCCTGGGTCCGGTCCAGCCACCTGGCACGTGGGGGCCCGCCAGGGTCACCGCGCGGGGGCTGGCGCTGCCCGCCGGAGGAGCCCTGGGGCAAGAAAGAGTTCTGGAGCCTGGTCCTGTTCCGACCGCAGCATTCCTGCCCCCGCGTGAGTCACGGGGCGCCCCCCCCTCCCGCTCTGGAACTTCCGGCGGCCCGGTGGGGGGCGCGCGGCCCAGGATCCCCCTTCCTGGGCGTCAACGCGCGCGCGCACCTTGAGGACTAGGAGAGCAGGGATGGAGGGGCCTGGGACCCCCTCTCCTCCAGCGGGCTGAACTTCCTCGACTGGAGCAGGCCCACTCCAGATGTGGTTTCCAGATGCACTGTGCACTGTCCCTCGCCCTCTCTGCTCCCGCTCCTCCTCCCCCCCACGCCCGCGCTTTTTCCGAGGGAATCAGAGGCATGGAAGGAGAGGGGGCACGCCCTGAGTCAGATCAAGGGACAGACTCACACAAACGGACAAAATTCCTTACAGCACCCCCCCCCCCCCAACCACGCAGACACAATGAATCATACTTAACACACGGGGGCCGTTACTGGCACAAAAACAGAAAACCCAGCTCTCGCTAAGCTACACAGAGGGATGATGCTGTCGCAAACACGCCGTGACACAAATATACACTCAGTGACTTGTGTGTATATACACAGGGACTGACACTGATGCACTTTATAAAGAGACACACATACATGCACAGACATAAACGTACAACCTACAAACCCCTAGCAACACAAGGCAACAGCCAGCCAGGCTGAAACTGAATTGAAATACACACACCAAGCAACAAACGTACATTGAAGTTGAAGTGGGCCCACCAATACACACCAGGACGTGAGTGAAGTGAATGTTGACTTGCTTGCAAACAAACAGCCAATCCTTCAAACACAGCTGGACACTCAGGTTGCTTCAGACGCATTTCAGACACAGACTATACAAAAACACACGCTTGCGTAGACACACAGGACTGACGCAGACACACAAGCTGCCCTGTGCACATAGATGGCTCAGACCTACATATACCCTTAGTTTATCTACCAAGAGAAAAGCGGGGCTGGGGTTGATATGCAGGGAGACAGGACAGAAGTAGAAGGGTGTTGTTACTGCCTGCTGTGAATCTTTCTCTTCCTCTCACACATGTATGCACGTGCACGCACACACAGATGTCCATGTGACGGTCCCATGCCAACACACTCACCCTGTGACATATACATAGAAACCACAAAGACATCCTGTGGACACGGACAGCCACAGTCCGTGGAAACACTGAAGAAACACCAGGTTGTCCACTGAGACATCCTGAGTCCACAAGGAAACAGATGCCCCCCCCCCACACACACACACGTGCATTGGCAGCCCCTGAGAAACTTACAAAGACATACTCTAAAGACCCAAACATACAGTGGGGGAGACACCCAAGCTGACAGAAGCATACCTAGTGACAAACACACACTGAAACACGCATAGACACTGGCCCTCCCTGGGGCACCTGGGTGGCTCAGTTGGTTAAGCGTCCGACTTCGGCTCAGGTCGTGATCTCACGGTTCGGTTCGTGAGTGCCTGCTTCAGATCCTCTGTCCTCCTTTCCCTCTGCCCCTCCTCCCCCCTCTCAAAAATAAATAAATAAAGCATTAAGAAAAAAAGAAGCTGGAGCGCATGGGTGGCTCAGTCTTTTGAGCGTCCGACTTCGGCTCAGGTCATGATCTCACAGCTGGTGAGTTCGAGCCCCGTGTCGGGCCCTGTGCTGACAGCTCAGAGCCTGGAGCCTGCTTCGGATCCTGTGTCTCCCTCTCTCTGCCCCTAACCCACTCGCATTCAGTCTCTGTCTCCCTCAAAAATAAACGTTAAAAAAATTTTAAAACAGGGGCGCCTGGGTGGCGCAGTCGGTTAAGCGTCCGACTTCAGCCAGGTCACGATCTCGCGGTCCGTGAGTTCGAGCCCCGCGTCGGGCTCTGGGCTGATGGCTCAGAGCCTGGAGCCTGTTTCCGATTCTGTGTCTCCCTCTCTCTCTGCCCCTCCCCCGTTCATGCTCTGTCTCTCTCTGTCCCCAAAAAATAAATAAACGTTGAAAAAAAATTAAAAAAAAAAAATTTTAAAACAGGAAAGAAGCTGGACCTCCCTAAAGCACATCCTCATACGAAGAGGTTGATGCTGACAGATGCACTGAGGCACAGATCCAGAGGGACATGGATACATAGACACCCGGACCTCACACACACACTGAGACACACACACAGACACCCTCCCCATAGAGCTCTACCATACACCGACACACACACACACACACACACACACACACACACACACACGGATCCTCTCGCGCCTGCGGGGCAGGGGGGGGCACCCATTTCTCCTTCCTGGGATGGAGTGGGGGACCTATACCCCCTCCCTCCCCATCTCCGGGGTCCTGCCAGGCTGACTCAGGCCCCAGAGCCATGGGCCTGAGTCACCCTTCTAGGGGCTGGCATGCTCACCACCTCTTCCTTGTACACTCAGGGCCCCCGGAATGTTGAGAATGTGGACACCTCCCTCTACCTCCGGAGACCCTTCAGAGTCTTCTCCCCCCCCCCCCCCACCCATCCCAGAGGATTCAGGCAGCAGGTGGGGGGGGGTGTGCCAGAAGCTGATGCCCTCCAGGGTCCAGCTGCCTCCCTCTGACTGATCCTCAGCTCTCTGTGTTCCTCTATCTCTCCTTCCTTAGTGAGGGTGAAACCTCTGTGTCCAGGGGCCCTAGCTCTGCCTCTGACTGCTCTGTGATCCCAAGCTAGGTCCTGCCCCATCTATGTGGTGCAGAAGAGGATGGTCACCCTAAGGCTAAGAGAGTTTCTACTGTCACTCAGACCTCCCTGTCCAGTCTCTCCATCTTGGGTTACTTCTGTAGTCTGTCCCTTCCCGCATCTCTTGTTCTCTCTCTCTCTTTGTAACTGTCTTTCTCCCTCTTCCACTTTCTCCTCCTCTCTCGGCTTTTGGCTCTGTCCCCCCAGTGAAACTCTTCAGCTACTGAGGTGGGCAGAGTGGGGGAGGTGGAGAAGAGGAGGGCACGGTCGATTCCAGTGCCCTGCTTGGGGTCAAGCGCTGACAAAGGGGCATCAGCCCCCCCCCCACACACACACACACATTTGGGCCATGGAACAGCTCAGAGGAAACCCAGGACAAAGAATTCTATTCAGACAGGCTGGGGTGACGAGACAGAAGGACAGGGAGACAGACACACACACATAGAGAAGCAGAAAGAGAGGAACAGAGAGAGCTGGAAGGCAGAGAGACAGAAAGGGACAGAGAGAGCACACAGAGAGAAATGTGGGGATATGTAGGGACAGAGACGCAGAGGCAGAGAGACTCAGAGGAGAGAAGCAGGGACAGAAAGAGCCAGACAGTGAAGGATAGAGGGACAGGCAGACACACGTGAAGAGGCATGAAGGGCTCCCTGGCTCCCCACCTCCATCCTGCCTGGCCCTCCGTGCTGAGCTGGCCGCTTCCCCAGACTTACCTCGGATGCGCAGTGTATGCTGGGGGCCACGGCCCATGACTGGAGTCAGGGGGACAGCATCCTGGAGCCAGAGTAGGTCCACGGGCTCTGGGGGTCCCTGGGCCCAGCAGCTCAGGTTGAAGGGGGTATTGGCGGCCATGGCCCTGTCCTCCGGCTCCTCCAGGAAGTAAGGCAGGCCTAGGGAGTGGCAGTGGATGCTGAGGTCCCTCTGAGCCCCCCAGGTGTCTGACGCACCGCTAGGATAGGGCAGGCTTCAGATGCTTTGACCCCTGTGTCTGATTCCTCAGGACACCCATACTTCCTTCCGATGCCTGACTCCTCAGGTTTCTACCCCCAGAACACGTGATCCCAGTATCTGACTGCCCCACCAGTGTCTGAACTCCAGGACACCTGAGTCCCTTACGTCTCTTTTCCAAAATGTCTGGCTCCCAGTCCTATTTTACCAACGAGGAAAGCGAGGCCCCCAGGGGTGGAGGAGAGGGTTCAGTGGCACCTCTGGTCCCTTAGCTGATCCCCAGAGTGTCCTACCCCGACCATGTCTGACCCCAGGACATGCCACAACCCCCAAGATGTCTTCTACCCCAAGACATATAATCTCACCCAGGCCTGCCCCCAGTAATTTAGAGACTTCCCAGCTTCCCGACCCCTAACAATCTCTGACATTCCTAGGCTGCGAGTCCCCCGGGGACACCCTGAATTCCCCAGCACCCTCTAATCACTCAGGCTTCCTGCCCTCCCATGACCTCTGAGCCCAGGGCTCACCCTCCAGCCCAACATAGCCAGGCTGGGACAGGAAGGTCTTTCCTCCCAGGTTCACGGCACACTGGTACCACCCCGCGTCCGAGAGCTGCAGGGATGAGATTCTAACAGGGCAAGAGGAGAGACAGAAAGGCTCAGGGTCAGAGCTGCATACTGGGAGAATTGAAAGAAGGGGTCTGGACTGGAAACTCTTCGGGGTTAAGAAGTGGGTACTATTATTAACTCATTTTACAGAAGAGGAAAGTGAAACCCAGGGTTACATCACATGCTCGAAGCCACATAGCCAGCGAGTGGCCACACTGGGGTTCCAGCTCGGGGGGAGCTCCTGCCCATAACCTTTCACCCGCCATGCGATGGAGGTCCGGGGGGTGAGGGGGAACAGGGGTCAGGAGGCATGCAGTTGGTCAGAGTGGGGCTGGGGGGGTGGGAGGGGGAGGCCGAGCACCTGAGTTGGCTGACCACTTTCCATTCATCCTCCCCGTCTTCGCCCAGGGGCACCTGCATCTGGGTACTGTCGGCCAGCTCTAACACCTGTCCATCCCGAAGCCAGGTCACCTCGGGGGGCTCCCCCTGAACCTTGAGCTCACACCGAAGGGTCCCCACAAGTCCCCGGGCACCGGTGATGTTCCTTGGACTCTCCACGAAAGGGTCTGCCTCAGCCTGTGTGCCTGCAAGGAGATGGGCAAAAGTTAGCTCAGGAACCCCTACTTTCCTCCCAGCCTGCCAGGCCCTTAGGCCCACATAGTTGTAAAGTGACCTCAGCAGGGGGGTGGGGTGGAGGGTGGAGGCTTTGGGGGAGGATGGGAGCCTTCCCAGGAGACTGGGGTCCGGCCTCCATCCTTCCTACAGGGGCCCCCATCCTACGTCTGTTGGGAAGCAGGCCGGGGATCTGGCAGCCTCCCACGCCCTGGACTGCCCGACAGGGCCAACCCCGGCCCCCCGCTGCCCTCCCTTAGGGTCTCTAGAGACCTGACGGATTGGGCTGGTGGATGGCGGGGAAGAAAAAGAGGTGGGGAGGGAGGGAAGAGAGAGAGAGAGAGTAACAGGGAAGGAGAGACAGAGACGCAGAGAAGCCAGACAAAGTCAGGCATGAGGAGTCGGAGACAGCAGGGAACGGAGACTGGAGGAGAGACACAGAAAATAAGCGATGAGGAAAGAGACACCCCTGAGAGGGGAAAAAGAGTTGGGGGGAGAGACACAGAGGGAAACAGACAGAGAGACGACATCATAGAGACACTTAGAAAATAGGGAGAGATGAAGACAGAGACCAGGACAGAGAAATGAAGCCCCCCGGAGATGGTGGAGCTGAAGCTTAGAGCCAGAGACCCCTGGCCCAGAGATGGAGTGGACAGTGATGGGGTAAGGACAAGTGGGGCGGTGACAGTGGCGAGGGTTTTGCTGAGAGCTCCGGAGCCCTCCTCAGCCCACTGCTTGACTTAGTACTCCTTTCTGGAAGATTCCTTCCGGGGCAGCCCCCAGCTGAGGTCCTCTCCCCAGGGCCCCCAAGTTAAGTCCAGCTCCACTCCTGCCCCCAGTTTCTCCGTCTGTCCGTCTCCCTCTGTGTCCATGTCTTTCCGTCTCTGACCCTCCCAGTTTCTGTTTCTTACCCTGTTCCTCTCTGAGCCCCTTTCTCCCCACCCCCCCACCCCGGCCTTTCTCCATTAGTGTCTGTGTCTCCCTGTCTCCCTGTCTGTTGTCCCGAAGACACTTCTCCAGCTGGCCCAGACTCCCCCAACACCTGCCGTAGCCGCCCCCCCCAACTCCTGCCCCAACACAGCCACGCTGGCCTTCCACCCCGCAGGCCCCTAGCACTCACCCTTGGGGGCCACGCACCCCCAGCAGCACAGCGCCCAGCACCAGGCCAGCAGGACCCTGCCCATCCTCGGGGCACCACTCGAACGATGCCAAACTTTCCTCAGAAGTTGCCGGGCACGCCGTGGGGGTGGGGGCAGGGCCGGGCTGTCCCCAGCCCTCCCCCCAGCTCCGGGCTCCCCGGATTTGGCACTGCCTGCCTGCCACGGAGGGCCCCTTGCCGGCTCTGCTCAGCGGCCGCCTCCCCTGCTCCCCTGCCTCCTACTCTCCCTCCCAGACTTCGGGCAACCCTTTCCCCGCCCCTGGCTCCCCCTCTGCCTCCGCCCACAGGACGGAGCCCAGGGGGCCACCTGGGCTTGGAGGGGTTAACCCGGGGAGGAGAGGACCAGCCCTGTCTTAAAGGGGCCCTGGAGCGGAGCGAGGCTGAGGAGGGGGAAGGGGCCCCGATGGATGGACCCCTAATCCTGGGCCAGCGAGGCAGAGAGGCTAAGCTCGTTATCCTGGCTCTGGGCGATGTCCCTCTGGACTCTCTCAGTGTCTGGTAAACATTCCTCCAGAACTCCACTCCCCTCTCAGCCTATGCGACTCCCCCCTGCCCTGCCTCCACCCCCACCCCCAGCCCAGCCCCAGCCCCAGCCAGACACTCCCCCTCACTCTCACAGCAGCACCGCTGATGAGGACACACACACTCAGATGTCATCCACACACAGAGGCTGGGACAGCAGGGGACAAGCAGGGGCACGTTGCTGGCCCACGGACCCACTCAGACAAGCCGGGTCAGGAACTCCGTTCCTGCAGAAACTCAGAAACCAGGAACGGGAAGACGCGGCTCAGCGGGCATCCCCTGGATAGACTCGGGCAGACATGGATCCTTGTAACAAAAAAAGACGCATGTGGGCGCAGAAACATGACGCCAGTGTATGGGCACTCATAGGGGTGCCCGAAGATGTGGGTTGGAGTCTCAGCTCTACCTTTAACTGTGTGACCTTGCCATTGACTCCCCCCACCCCCACAGCCTCTGTTTGTCCATCTATAAGATGGGACTAAGAATAGGTGGGCCTGGGTGGCTCAGTGGGTTGAGTGTCCGACTTCAGCTCAGGTCACGGTCTCACACTCCATGAGTTCGAGCCCCACGTCCGGCTCTGTGCTGACAGCTCAGAGCCTGGAGCCTGCTTCGGATTCTGTGTCTCCTTCTCTCTCTGTTTTTCCCCCCTGCCTCACTCCGTGTGTGTCTCTCTCTCAAAAATAAATAAAGATTTTAAAAAATTCTTAAAGAATAGAACCCATTTGGTAGGCTAGAGGGAGGATATGTGAGGTCAGTGCGTGTACGGTTCTTCTTCACACGTGGTAACACAGCTGACAAGGTGCCCTTGAGTTTTTGCGTCTCATCTGTTGGTCTCTCGCCTTGCTGTCTCCCTCTGGTGGGACTGTGCATCCTGGCGCCTGTGTGTTGATTCAACTGCTTGTCCGTTTCTGTGCCCCTCTGTGTTGTGTACGTGGGGGGGGGGGGGGGTCTCTGCAAGCCTGGGTGTCTATGCAGGAGGGGGTTGGGCATTCATTTCTGTGTGTACCAGTAGGCTCCTCCCCACACCCATCGTCTAGCCCCATCCTTCCCCACAGGGCTATGCCCTGGTTTCCTCCCTGGCCTTCTTGCCTCCCCGTGGCCAGAGGGTTGTTTCTGCAACTCAGCTCTCACC